>NC_140003.1:11410274-11725804 GCF_964263955.1 Coregonus lavaretus | reverse complement strand
CCAGAAGAATGCCATTATGAAGAATGATGAATGCTTTCGACCCTTTCAGGAACCGTGGAGCCGTTTGCTGGTTATAAACCATTTCTGGCAGTTTTGCTGCCCATAATTACAGTAGTAAATTACTTAATTATTGCAACAGGGTGTTAATAGTTACTTTATGAGGCAATAACATGCAGGTGCGTTCTCTGGTATCTGGTTGTCTCTATAGCTGGCAGCTCTCCAGGAGCAAAGATATGTCGCATTGATAGCAGTAAATATACTTTTAGTGACTTATGTTTATGTTGTATATATTGTATATAGTATTTGTATCTCTTATGTGTGAATAGTGCCGTTATATGTTTACTACTGTATAAATCTTTCTTTATCTCATCCGACTTGCCACAACTGAAGTTAGTTCCTTCTATTCTTAGAGTATGATTGGCACTAAAAGGTTCCATTATTTCAGCATAAGACAAAATAACATTTAACAATTTCAAAATATGCATAGATTAGTCACCTCATTTCCCTCTGGAGCTGTACAAAGCAAGCATGTCCAGAAAAGTACCCAGGATGACAAGTCATATTTTCTCTGAGAAACTTTTGTTTGCTAAATGTATTCCCTATTTGATCATATCCATTTGAAAAATAACAAAGCTAGACTGAGGAGGTTGTAATGTTGTGATTAAGCACAGAATGGCGGCAGGTCACACAGTACAATGGCCAGAACAAGCCATGTTTCAACTGCTCCCTGATTCAGCCACCACTGGCGGAGCACAGAGCTTAAGATGAAAGTCTGTGTTTTGTGATTCATATCCTAGTGATGTGGTCCAAGCTGGTCTGTCAGTTTTACATGCCCTGCTCGTAAATTGGCACCAGAGTGTATGCAGTGTGGCAGTCTGTGGCGGGTAACTTTAAAGGGCTGGATTATCATCTGGATACAATTGTGTCATTACAGTATACTTCTGTCTGTAAGTGTGGGGACGGTAAATACCCTGACGATAATGACTGAAATACCCCCATCCCCCCCTTAGACTGACTCAAACCAATCACTGGAGCCACACAAGTCGTGACAAGTAAGTTGGACCTACTTTGACCTCTGACCTCTGTGACTAACCAATAGGGTCCACAGACAGTTACCGTAACTCAGCTCACTCCTTCCCATAATATTTTAATTGGACAAGTAGTCATCCACTTTTAACTATGTTTGGTAAGTCCGTTAAAAAAGTGCACTAAAGAGATCACTTATCAATATTACTTGAAATGTCAGCGGAATCCATGATAATACTTGCTATTAAAACAAAGTAATCGCAACAGCAGACAAATGCACTATTTTCACATTTTCTGCTAAAACTGTTCTATTCACCAGCTTTTTTTTCTTCAAATTTCCCTTGGAAAACTAGACCTGAACTACTGTCACAAAAAGGCCATCCAAAAGTGATGATGACTCAAATATATATTTTTTACAGCAGACACAACTCGTTTTAATTCTGGTCCTCTGTAGCTCAATTGGTAGAGCATGGCGCTTGTAACGCCAGGGTAGTGGGTTAGATACCCGGGACCACCCATACGTAAAAATGTATGCACACATGACTGTAAGTCGCTTTGGATAAAAGCATCTGCTAAATGGCATATTATTATTATTAATTATTACCCCCTTTTTCTCCCCAATTACAATCTTGTCTCATCGCTGCAACTCCCCAATGGGCTCAGGAGAGGAGAAGGTCAAGTCATGCATCCTCCGAAACATGACCCACCTAACCGCGCTTCTTAACACCCACCCGCTTAACCCAGAAGCACCAATGTAACACCGTTCAACTGACGACCGAAGTCAACGTGCAGGCGCAAGGAGTCGCAACGAGCCAAGTAAAGCCCCCCCGGCCAAGCCCTCCCCTAACCTGGACGACACTGGGCCAATTGTGCGCCACCCTATGGAACTCCCGGTCAGGGCCGGTTGTGACAAACTGGGATTGAACCCGGGTCTGCAGTGACACCTCAAGCACTGTGATGCAGTGCCTTAAACCGCTGCTCCACTCGGGAGGCCCAGCTCATTTAAATTGTAACCACATTGCAGGTCTTCTGAGTCCAGTATGCCTTGAGGTTTCAAGTCACACCTGAGAATTGAGTTAAGTAGTCATTACCTCATCACAAAATACTTTAAATAGGTCTCTGTCATTTCCCCCCTTACAGGATCTTATATCCTGCCTTTAGTGACTCATTAAACCTCTTCATACTCTGTAAGTGACAACCATTCATTCTCTGGCCCTGCGATTAACATCACCCTGTTATTTGGCTTCAAATTGTCTCATCCCTCACCCTCACAGAGGACAGGTCAAAGTCACACCTATTACACTTAAGCTTGTGGTCATAACTTAGCCTGAAATCAAAGGCCTAACTGCATGCAAACTAACTGACTCCCCTGCGCGGTGTTTGACATCTTACTTGCGAGAGGGGCTCAACCAGTAATTGTCTGAGTTTACAGTTTACCCATGTCATGGCACTCTGTAATCTAGATATGCAGATTGGAGGGGATGTCATGATGGATGGAAACAAATCAAGCACTGTGTGACAGAGGCTGGAATAGTTGTGTGGTCTGATTCCATCAATGAGGCCTGCAGGTGCCAGATCAGAAAGTCAGTTCAACTACAACCAGGAATCTTATCATCGTATCTATTCTAATATTTTGACGACATCCAAATAAAAAACCATCCATCCAAAATGATCAGTAAAATAAAAAGTTATTAGTTACACTGTCCATATTAGGACAGCCTCAGTCTCAAACAACGTCAAACCTGCCATCCAGCTGTTCCAGGATGTCCTCGTTTTGATGTTGAGATCACATCCCCTGAATGGAGACAGCTGTATGGTGTTGATTGAAAACAATTCCTGCTGAGACTGAGGCTGTGCAAATATGGACACCGTACACCTGGTCAGCCAGCCGCTCTGGCTTTCCTTTAGTGATGATGTGATGTGTACTAGGATGTCTAATGAACCTTAAGGTCATTCTGAAGAAAGCCATTGGCTCTTTTCTATGACAACTATTTGGACAAACATGGGTACAGGGTCATTCCACCTCAAAAAGCACAAGAAATAGGATTTTGACACCCACCATCTCAGATTGTTCTGAAATCGTTTCTGTAACAGATAGTAGTAACAGATACAATTAGCATTCCTCAAACATTACTTTGTTGAAATATAATTTGATCTCTGAGAAATTAAGCTAATTGCTTGCACCCAAATTGGCCATTTAAATTGATAGAATTCAGATAATATTCAATAAATATAGTACCCAACATCTGATTTGGACCAAACTACTTCTTACCAATAAGTAAGAAAATTGTCAAAAGCCACCCATGGACCCACCACACCCCATGAAAATCCCACCCCAACAACCAGTATACAGTATAAGTTCTCTATGTTTGACAAGTAGTATGGAGCTGTGGCTTGTAGTATTGCTTCTCCATACTATGTCATGTATTTTGTTTTTGTTTTTGTATATGTTTTTATTTACCGTGTTCAGAGAAATTTGTCAGTAGCTAGGTTTCCATCCAATTGGCGAAAGATTTTCATGCGACTATTCTAAAATCAGCATACAAACAATATGCGCATTTTCCCACCAGAGATTCCATTCAATTGACTTGTTGAGGATAAAAGGCTGTGCGTGATTATGTAGTGCACATAAAAATAACTTTTGCGGTTAAATTGCCATGTACCGAATAAAAAATACAAGTTAAATGGGTTTCCATCACAGTTTCAACGTTTTTGTCACAAAAAAGGTTGCGTTATAATGAATATTGGCACTCTGGTATTGGCACGTGCGCTCTAGTCAACAGCTCACAGATACAGTGTGGGTATAGCCAACGTGATGAGATTATTATGGACAAAAGAGCGAGATTATTTTTATTTGTCAAACGGCAGCCAAGCATCGATCATTATGTCACCAGAATAAGACCCTCAACATTTATTGGAAAGGAGCAGCAATCTCATCACCTTGCACTTTCACCATCCTGTGAAGTTCATCATAATTTATTTAATCTGTAGCCTAATAAACTGCATGCTTTCCCGAGTCATAGTGGGAGGACCACACAACAGGTCATCACGTGACTCCAAGTTTACATCGATATGATGGTTATTATATTAATATCTGCGCATAAAAGCGTTTCCACTGACATTTCTCACATAATCAAATTTACAGACACAAAAAGATCCCACCTCGTCTAGCGTATTTTGTTTGGTCAACATTTGGAAAGTTTACCGACAAGTTTCCATCAGGACTATTGTATCCGACATGTTCTTTATTTGTGTAAAAAGGTTGGATGGAAACCTGGTTCCAAAAGTCGCTTTCATTATTAACCATGAAGTTGTATGAAAATACCAGGTTTTGACCACTAGATGCCACTGTTCCTGCCACACTTTCTTATCAATTTTGCTGGTCTCTTTTATATATTTTACATTTTAGTCATTGAGCAGACACTCTTTTCCAGAGCGACTTATAGGAGCAATTAGGGGTAAGTGCCTTGCTCAACGACAGATTATTTACCTAGTTGGCTCTGGGATTTGAACCAGCAACCTTTCAATTACTGGCCCAACGCTCTTAACCACTAAGCTACCTGCCACCCTAACCTTTATTTATCTAGGCAAGTCTCTTGTGTTTAATAAAGGTCCAACGTGGATGTTTTTTTTCTCAATATCAAATAATTAATTTCTGGGTAACAATTAAGTACCTTACTGTGATTGTTTTCATTTAAAATGGTCAAAAGAAACAAAAATAGCTTTTTAGCAAAGAGCAATTTATCAAGCAATCATTTTTCTAGGACTGTCTGGGAGTGGTCTGAGTGTTTAGGGGAAAACTGAAAATGTGCTGTTATTGGCAGAGAGGTCTGGAACTCTCTTTCGTATTGGTCTATTAACTAAGTTACCGCATGGTGATGTCCCCATGGAAGGTCAAAACTCAGTATTCAAAGTATTACTCCAACCTCATAGTGTGGAAATATATACAGTTGAAGTCGGACGTTTACATACACCTTAGCCAAATACATTTAAACTCAGTTTTTCAAAATTCCTGACATTTAATCCTAGTAAAAAATCCCTGTTTTATGTCAGTTAGGATCACCACTATTTTAAGAATGGGAAATGTCAGAATAATAGTAGAGAGAATTATTTATTTAAGCTTTTATGTCTTTCATCACATTCCCAGTGGGTCAGAAATTTACGTACACTCAATTAGTATTTGGTAGCATTGCCTTTAAATTGTTTAACTAGGGTCAAACGTTTCAAGTAGCCTTCCACAAGCTTCCCACAATAAGTCCCACAGAAATTTACATACACTCAATTAGTATTTGGTAGCATTGCCTTTAAATTGTTTAACTAGGGTCAAACGTTTCAAGTAGCCTTCCACAAGCTTCCCACAATAAGTTGGGTGAATGTTGGCCCATTCCTCCTGACAGAGCTGGTGTAACTGAATCAGGTTTGTAGACCTCCTTGCTCGCACACGCTTTTTCAGTTCTGCCCACACATTTTCTATAGGATTGAGGTCAGGGCTTTGTGATGGCCACTCCAATACCTTGACTTTGTTGACCTTAAGCCATTTTGCCACAACATTGGAAGTATGCTTGGGGTCATTGTCCATTTGGAAGACCCATTTGCGACCAAGCTTTAACTTCCTGACTGATGTCTTGAGATGTTGCTTCAATATATATCCACATAATTTTCCTTCCTCATGATGCCCTCTCTGCACCAGTCCCTCCTGCAGCAAAGCACCCTCATAGCATGATGCTGCCACCCCCGTGCTTCACGGTTGGGATGGTGTTCTTCGGCTTGCAAGCAACCCCCTTTTTCCTCCAAACATAACGATGGTCATTATGGCCAAACAGTTCTATTTTTGTTTCATCAGACCAGAGGACATTTCTCCAAAAAGTACAATCTTTGTCCCCATGTGCAGTTGCAAACCGTAGTCTGGCTTATTTTGGGGGGGGTATTTTATCCCCTTTTTCACGGTATCCAATTGGTAGTAGTTACAGTCCCATCGCTGCAACCCCCATACGGACACGGGAGAGGCGAAGGTCGAGAGTCGTGCGTCCTCCAAAACACAACCTAACCGAGACGCACTGCTTCTTGACACAGTGCCTGCTTAACCCGGAAGCCAGCCGCACCAACGTGTCGGAGGAAACACCGTACACCTGGTGACTAAGTCAGCATGCACTGCGCCCGGCCCGCCACAGGGGTCGCTATAGCGCGATGGGACAAGGACATCCCTGCCGTCCAAACCCTCCCCTACCCTGGGCCAATTGTGCGCCGCCACATGGGTCTCCCGGTCGCGGCCGGCTAGGCTACGACAGAGCCTGGACTCTAACCAGGATTTCTAGAGGCACAGCTAGCACTGCAATGCAGTGCCTTAGACCACTGCGCCACTCGGGAGGCCAGTCTGGCTTTTTTATGGCAGTTTTGGAGCAGTGGCTTCTTCCTTGCTGAGCGGCCTTTCAGGTTATGTCGATATAGGACTCGTTTTACTGTGGATATAGATACTTTTGTACACGTTTCCTCCAGCATCTTCACAAGGTCCTTTGCTGTTGTTCTGGGATTGATTTGCACTTTTCGCACCAAAGTACGTTTACCTCTAGGAGACAGAACGCGTCTCCTTCCTGAACAAGACATTTGTGGAGTGGTTGAAAAAGAAGTTTTAATGACTCCAACCTAAGTGTATGTAAACTTCCGACTTCAACTGTATAAAACACATGAAAATCAAGTTTTTGAGTGCACTGGGCCTTTAAATAGATCACACCATTTCCTTTGCAACTTTGGGTAGAAAACCAATAGATTTGTCCTCCATGAAAGCAATTCAGTTTGTCCTTCTCTTAGCAACCTAATGCTTCAACCCAACTCTCTTTGAATAGTCCAACAAGTGGCAGCTCTCTGACAGGGCTATGGTGCAATTCTCATATGAAGAGTTTTCCTACAAGTCCAAAACTTTGATGGAGAAATGGGCTAGGGACTAAAATGTTGTGAAAACCCTAATGAAACCCAATAAAATACCATTGCAAAACACTATACAGTGTGTGTTTGGGGCATTTACCATTGAAGACCATTAGAGACCATAACGTTTAAACCATTAGAACTGCTGTAGCCTAATGGTTTGCTTATTCGCCAGGAATGGTCGAACAGTAACTAATTTAGACCTTTTTTGAAGATAATAAACCACCCACAAGGGGCCCGTTTCCTGGACACAGATTTTGCGTAAAAGAAGGACAAACTGAATATCTGCAGATATAATGACTGATAACATTTTATTTAATCTTCTTTTCAGGACAAGAACAATGCACACTGAGCATGTGTCTTTATGCATTATTGAACAAGAATGCTAGTTTATATGATAGTTTATAAATCCACACATTGTGTCACACCCAACTTTATCACCAGAGGCAGAGGTCTCTTATGCATTTTAAACTCAATTGTAAGCATCGCGAAAGCCCATTGGAATGTGGAACATACAGGGACATCACTCCTCATTGGTTTTAATAGCTACATGAACACCAAGGAAACAGAAACATTATTCACCCAACAAACTCTTATTCGGCTGATGTTTCATTAGCCTGGTCCCATATTTATTTGTGCTATCATGTCAACTCCTTGGCACATGTTTGACATGATAGCACAAACAGATCTGGGATCAGGCTAACGTTTCATTACCCTACAGCAACCTGAAAATGTAGCCTAACTTCAGGTCTCCCTTGTAAAGGAGGTCTTCTGAACTCAATGGGACTTCCTGGTAAGATAAAGGTGAAATAAATTAAAATAGTTATATTTTTCAACAGATCAAAGAAGTGGACAGGCGAGTTGACCATTGCTTCTTCTCAATGACCTGGCTGCTACTGGAGAACATCTAAACATGTGATAGATATTATAGCCCATTTTCTTTACATAGCCCTGCTGGCCTCAAACCTGACAGCATCTGAACTCTGGGAGAAACCACAGAGACCTATGAGCCCATTGCATCAATCATCTTCATGTTATCAAATAGGAGATCAATGACCTCAGGGCCAGATGTGCATGCAGCCAGGCAGAACTCAGGGCTCATGGCCTGCTGTGGTCGCCACTATTGACGATACTGTACGTCTGCAAATGAAGCAATTCTTTGAGATGGATGAGGACAGCATACATTAGCTAACGGTTAGCATTGGACCATTAAAGTATGTGTTTATTGCCAAAGTTATATGATGTAAAGAGTTCATCTGGATAATGACTTTGTCTACTATAATGATATTATGTAATATATTTGATGATTATTTTTTATTTTTTATTTTTTATCAGCTTTAATATTGCAGATAGATTGTGGATTCCATCAATGTAATTGTCTGCATCATTTTCAATCCCCCATATATATATTTAGGTAAATATATACAGTACCAGTCAAAGGCTTGGACACACCTACTCATTCTATTTAAAAAAAACTATTTTCTACATTGTAGAATAATAGTGATGACATCAAAACTATGAAATAACACATATGGAATCATGTAGTAACCAAACAAGTGTTAAATAAATCAAAATATATTTTCCTTTATTATTTTCCCCTAACCCTACCACCCCTCCCCTAATTGGAATAAACTAATGGACAACAACACTTAGGCATCTACTTCCAGTTTATACATAACTATATATACATTTACATATACAGTTCTGAACCTTTCTATTCTCATAGCTTCTACAGATTGTAAATTAAATATATTTTTATGCTAAAAGTATTACTATATTATTGAGCGATTGACTTTTCAAATTCCCCAGCAGTGCTATTTGCAGAGTTAGCTCCAGGTAAATGTTGCAATTCTTCAGCCATTCCTGAACCTGCAACCAAAAACAAGCTACATACTGTATGGACAGTACCAAAACAAATTATCTAATGATTCTGTCTCTTCGCATCAAAATCTGCAGAGCTGGAATGGTTGTATCCCCCATATAACATTCTATTGGTTGCAAGAATTTTGTATAATAATTTAAATTGAAAAATTTGAATCCAGCGTCGTTTTTTGTATCAGTTCATAAACCATGTGCCATGGAATCGGTACATATGTGTGACATAACTCCACCGGTCCTATTTATGATATCATTTATAAAGATTTTTTTTTTTTTCTCTCTCCAAAAAAAAAAAATAAAAAAAAAAAATATGAGTATATTTGAGTTTAGCCATAATATTTGTTGTACTGTTTGTTCTGTCTTTTCTGGTGGATTAAACTGAAATTGGAACCAACTTTCTATGGCTTGTTTTAAAAATAGCAATATTTAGGAGCCGATTTCGTTTTCAAATAACCGAAAGTGAGAGGTTGTAATCTGAATAAAGGGAAAAGGTCCATTCTTGACACATTCTTACTAATCTGCTAGAGAACCAGTTTGGATTTAAGTATAACTTTTGTATGACTGAAGCCTTTAGTGAGAGGTCTAATGCTTTAATATTTAATCATTTCTGCCCTCCGAATTCACATTCATTATATAAACAGGCCCGTTTATTTTTGTCTGGCTTGCCGTTCCATATAAAATGGAATATGTTTTGCTTATATAATTTAAAAAACAAGTCGCTAGGTGTAGGCAAGGCCATTAACAAATAGGTAAACTGGGATATGACTAGAGAGTTATCAGGGTGATTTTTCCACAAATAGACAGGTATTTTCCTTTCCATAGTAGCAAGATCTTATCTATTTTTGCTAACTTTCTATAAAAATGTATTGTAGTGAGATTATTTATTTATTTCGGGAAATGAATACCGAGTATGTCCACTTCACCGTCAGACCATTTTATTGATAAACTACACAGTAATTTAAAAGTAGTATTATTTAGTGATCCAATTCGTAATATACTGTAGTACACTTATCATAATTTGGTTGTAATCCAGAGGTTAGAAAAATGATTTAGATCCTCTATGAGTGTGATGAGTGTGATTAAAAGGAGTCAGGCGCAGGAGGGTAAATGACCGAATACAGAGTTTATTCCGTCGTACACAGTTGCGCTGGATAGTGACAACAAAATACAGGCACAGGGGAACAATCTACCCCGGCAATACAAGGTACGGGTAGCTCCAACAAAATACAGGCACAGGGGAAATAATCTACCCCGGCAATACAAGGTACGAGTAGCTCCACCAAGCTACACTCAACTCACATAAAACAATCACCCACAAGGACAAGGGGGCAGAGGGAACACTTATACACGGACTAATGAGGGAATATGAACCAGGTGTGTGTAATTGACAAGACAGACAAATGGAATGATGATATATGGAGCGGCAGTGGCTAGTAAGCCGGTGATGACGAACGCCGAAGCCTGCCCGAACAAGGAGGGGAAGCAGCCTCGGCGGAAGTCGTAACAATGAGGCTGTGGAGGGATCCAAATTGTGGATTTAAAAGAAAACATGAATCATCAGCATACAATGACACCTTTGTTTTTAAGCCCTGGAGTTATATTCCCTTGCTGTTATTGTTGGATCTAATTTTAATAGCTAACATTTCGATGGCCATAATAAATAGATATGCCGATAGTGGACAACCTTGTTTTACCCCTCTTGACAGTTTAATACTTTATGAGAAGAAGACATTATTTACTGTTTTACACCTACGGTTACTATACATAACTTTAACCCATTGTATAAGAGATTCTCCAAAATTGAAATATTCTATTTCTAAAACCAGGCCTATTATATATATAAATTCCAGTGATGCTTTATCATAAGCCTTTTCAAAGTCAGCTACGAATAGGCCTGGTTTTCCCAGATTTTTTATAGTGTTCTATTGTTTCCAGTACTTGTCTTATATTATCTCCAATGTATCATCCATGTAAAAAACCTGTCTGATTAAAAATTGTGATTTTACTGTAAAGACTTTTCTGAGACTTCCAACATACATCCCAATTCATTGTGAGGTGACATGATCTGATTCTAATTAATTACTGAACTACTGCTTCAAATCGATTAAATTGTTCTGTTATGACTGGCTAGCGTTTATAATCACTTTGATTTATGATCCTAGATCTGTTTGGTGATTGGGAAACCTCACCATTAGTCATGGAAGCTCGGATAAGGATCAATGTGCTGACTGGGTCTGGGAGAGACAGATTATTATCATAGAGAGACGTTACATGTTCCTCTGGAAATGACTAAAGATGAAAAACAGCAGCAATACCCATGCATGAGTCGTAGAGCAGGAAAGACCACACCTGCATGTCCTTTCTTTATAATAATCATTGGCTGCAAATATACACAGTGAATGTATTGACTAGTATGTATTTATTTACTTGTCTATTTATTGTCATCTACTCACAACTGCCATCAGATTGCATCCATTGATTCAGTTTAGAACATGAAACCTCCTGTCAGTTTTGACCCAGACTCAATGTCTAATGAAAATGTCCTGTATCCACCACACCTTGTTCACCAAGCCAACTACACTGCTGTCTTCACAGCTAACTGTGAATGCCTCCTGAACTCTATATAACAATATAAGATATTAGCATATTATTAGATAACATATTATACGATCTTATATTATCTCACATCAGAAAGCTCTTGAAGTTGTGGTCGGTATCTGAAGGTATCTCATGAACTTTGATACAGAGCACAACTTATTTGCATGTATAAGGTAAACGCTTACATTCCTCTCATGTGAGGTAAACTGCTTTGCTTAGACCTATCCCTGTGGCCACCTATCACCTGGGGCACATTTGTAAGGGAGACATTTTTAACTGCTGTTAGGCCTACTGCTGCTAGGTAGCTCTCTCTCTGCTCTCCCCCTCCCCTCTGTCTGTCCTTGATTGCAGGAGTGAAGTCTGGTGTGCGGGAGTCAGGGTTCCAGCTGCAGCTCATTCACCATAATCACCTCAGCCTTAAAGACCCGGTCAAACTTGCCACTCATCGTCAGATCATAGTCAAGACGACCATGTTAGTTTCGCTGTTGACTCAACCTGCTTGTTTTCGCCCTTTGTGTTTTTGGCCTGTTCTAGTTACTTTTCTCCTGTGCCACAGATTATTGGAACCTGACTCCTGCCTCCGCTTCACTCCTGCCACCACCATCCTGCTTTCCACTACCGGACCTCCCTTTTGGACTCACCACGGACACTAGGACATTACGGTACCACACCTGCTCTGAACCTGGATCTGTTACCCTCCCTGTAAACCTGGACTTGCTCTTCCCCTATTATTGGAAACCTGGACAAATTGAACTTTGTAAATAAACCTTCTCTGGCTCGGTGTAGTTGTCTGCATTTGGGTTCAAATCCAGTTAAATCATGACAGTATGATCTGACCAACATGAACCCAGCAGACAGTAGCTCGGATACCACCCCAGAGTGCACTCAAATTCGGACTGCCATAGCCAATCAGGGCATTTTACTTGGCCAACATGATACCCTGTTTAAGACTATATCGAGAACAGTCAGGTGCTGCTTAATCAGGTTAAATTACTCATCAATCAAGTGTCTGCCCTTACTACCCAAGTTAATAATGCACCCCTCGTTCATGGCATACAAACTGCTCCTTCTCATGCTCCGCCTGTTTTTCCGGCTCCTCCAGCCCAGATCAGAGAGCCTTTTGTTCCTGCTCCAGAGCGCTATGACGGGAACATGGGAACCTGTGGTGATTTTTTGACTCAATGCTCATTGGTGTTTGAACAACAGCCCCTCACCTACGCCTCAGAAAGAGCCCGTATTGCATACCTTATCAACTCTACTAGCGGTTCCGCTCGTTCCTGGGGATCCGCGGTCTGGGAGAGTCAGTCGGACATTTGCGACGCTTATGTTGCCTTCACCACTGAGATGAGGAAGGTTTTCGACCACCCCGTACGGGGCAAGGAGGCTGCTAAACGTTTGTTTTCACTTCGGCAGGGGTCTCGCAGTGTGGCGGAGATGGCAGTGGAGTTTCGGACTTTAGCGGCAGTGAGTGGTTGGAATGACGAGGCATTACAAGGACTGTTCATTAATGCTTTGGCTGAGACCTTGAAAGATGAATTGGTGTCATATGATGAATCGCCTACGCTGGATAATCTTATTTCACTCACCATCAGGTTGGATAATCGGATTCGGGAGCGCCGCCGGGAGAGGAGTGGTAGTTCCAAGCAACCTGTCTGTCGTCAACCAACTCCTCCCCGCCTCTTCCCTACGGAGAAGGCCGAGTCTTCCCGAGTCGATACTAGGAGCACTGAACCCGAAGCCATGAAGGTGGGTCGTGCACGGTTGTCCTCAGAGGAGCGTGCATGTCGTATTCAGGCTCGGGTCTGCCTGTATTGTGGAGAAGCTGGTCATTTCGTTCCTTCCTGCCCAGTTCGTCCGGGAAAAGGGCTGGCTCATCATTAATAGGAGAAGTTTTGGTGAGCCGAGCAGCGGATTCTTCCTCTTCTCCCCGCATTCTGCTCCAGGCATCCCTCCAGTGGCAGTCCCAGGATTTCCCTGTTAGTGCGCTGGTTGACTCTGGTGCCGATGAAAGCCTTTTGGATCGAGAGTTGGCTCAACAAATGGATTTAGAGACTGTACCTATGGACCGTCCGCTGCAGGCTAAGGGTCTAAATGGACAATTGTTGACCCGTATTACTCATCAGACTGTGCCTGTTTGTCTCAGAGTGTCGGGTAATCATCAGGAGAACATTCAGTTTCACATCATTGACTGCCCACAGACCCCCCTGGTCCTTGGTATCCCCTGGCTCATAAGACACAATCCACACATTGATTGGGTGACAGGTAGAATTGTTTCATGGAGCACATTTTGTCATGTGAATTGTTTGTGTTCTGCTCAGACCCCTGCCAGCACTGTGCCTCAACCTCCACTGGAGTCCATGGATCTCTCTGCTGTCCCTGACGTGTATCATGACCTGGCATCCGTTTTCTGCAAACACAGTGCTACTTCTCTTCCTCCTCACCGGCCTTAGGACTGCGCCATTGACCTCCAGCCAGGAGCCCCTCTCCCCAACAGTCGCCTGTACAATCTCTCCCGCCCGGAGACGGAGGCTATGGAGAACTACATTCGGGACTCCTTGGCGGCAGGTATTATTCGTCCTTCCTCGTCACCTGTAGGAGCGGGATTCTTTTTTGTTGGAAAGAAGGATAAGACCCTCAGACCCTGTATTGATTTCTGTGGACTTAACAACATCACCATTAAGAACAAATATTCTCTGCCTTTAATTAATTCTGCTTTTCCCCTCCTTCATGGTGCAACTATCTTTACCAAACTGGATCTACGAAATGCGTATCACCTGGTGCGCATTCGTAAAGGTGATGAATGGAATACTGCCTTCAACACACCCTTGGGACATTTTGAGTATCTGGTTATGCCTTTTGGGTTGTCCAATGCCCCTGCTGTTTTTCAGGCACTAGTGAATGATGTCCTTCGGGACATGTTGAATCGGTTTGTTTTTGTCTATCTGGAGGATATCCTGATTTTCTCAGAGTCCTCCCAGGAACATGAACTGCATGTGCGCCAGGTGTTGCAAAGGTTGTTGGAGAACAAACTGTTTGTGAAGATGGAGAAATGTGAATTTCATGTGTCTGAGACCTCTTTTTTTGGGTTACATAATAGCTCAGGGGGAGTTGCGGATGGACCCAGCTAAGATCTCTGCTGTCACGGACTGGCCAGCCCCCTCCACCCGCAAACAACTTCAACGATTCCTGGGGTTTGCGAACTTCTACAGGAGGTTCATCAAGGACTACAGCCGCATTGCGGCGCCACTCACCGCTCTCACCTCCATCTCACTACCATTCGCTTGGAATGAAGGGGCAGAATCAGCGTTCGAAGAACTGAAACATCGCTTCGCCTCGGCTCCCATTCTGATGCAGCCGGACCCCGACCGCCAGTTTGTCGTGGAGGTGGATGCATCCGACACTGGGGTAGGTGCGGTGTTGTCACAACGTTCTCCTGAAGATAACAAACTGCATCCCTGTGCTTTTCTTTCACGGAAACTTTCTCAGGCAGAGAGGAATTATGATGTTGGCAATCGTGAACTGCTCGCCGTTAAGCTGGCTCTCGAGGAGTGGCGGCATTAGTTGGAGGGGGCGGAACAACCCTTCATCGTTTGGACGGATCATAAAAATCTGGCATACATCCAGTCAGCGAAGCAGCTCAACCCCCGTCAAGCCAGGTGGGCACAATTTTTGGGGAGATTCAATTTGTCTCTGTCTTACCGTCCTGGGTCACGCAACGTCAAGCCTGACGCCCTGTCTCGTGTTCATTCGGCTGTTGATACTGGTAGTAACCCTGAACCCATCTTGCCTCCTACCTGCAGTATTGCGGCCATCACATGTGACATCGAAGGGATTGTTAGACAGGCTCAACATCATCAAGCTGACCCTGGGAGGGGTCCTCCTAACTGGTTGTTTGTCCCTGAGTCTGTTCGCTCCATGGTACTTCAGTGGGCTCACTCGTCTCCCCTTACCTGTCACCCTGGAGTTACGCGGACCCTTGACTGTGTGCGACGGAAGTTCTGGTGGCCCAGGATGGAGGCGGACACTCGAGCCTTCATTGCTGCTTGTACGGTATGTGCACGAAGTAAGAACTCCACCCAGGCCAGCGCTGGTCATCTACGACCTCTGCCAATACCCAGCTGGCCCTGGTCGCACATTGCTATGGATTTTGTCACTGGACTTCCCCCCTCGTCTGGAAAGACTGTCATTCTTACTGTGATTGATCGTTTTTCTAAGTTCGCTCATTTTTTGGCCCTACCTAAACTGCCCACTGCCAGAGAGACGGCTGATATTTTGGTTGAACATGTGTTCCGCTCTCATGGTCTACCCACTGATATTGTCTCTGACAGGGGTCCCCAGTTTGTCTCCCAGGTATGGAAAGCTTTCTGTAAAGCTTTGGGCATCACATCCAGCCTGTCCTCTGGATATCACCCCCAGACCAACGGGCAAGCCGAGAGAGCGAACCAGGAGATGGAGACCGCTCTCCGCTGTGTCACAGGGTCTAACCCTGGGTCATGGAGCTCCATGCTCCCCTGGGTGGAATATGTTCATAACACCTTGACTAACGCTTCCTCTGGTTTGTCTCCCTTTCTGTGTGCTCTGGGTTATCAACCTCCCCTGTTCCCTTCTCAAGAGAGGGAACTGGTGGTACCCTCGGTGCAGTCCCACATGCGCCGCTGCTTCAAGGTCTGGAGGAAGGCCAGGGTAGCTCTGTCCCGAGCTTCGTCGTACATGCAGAGGCAAGCCAACCGTCACCGGTCCCAGGCTCCCGGTTACTCTCCTGGTCAAGAGGTATGGCTTGAATCACGTGATCTTCCATTGAAAGTGGAGTCTAAGAAGATGGCGCCGCGTTTTATAGGAGCATTCAAGATACTGTCTATTGTTAACCCCTGTGCGGTAAAGCTACAGCTTCCTGCCTCCCTACGGGTTCATTCCACTTTTCATGTTTCCCAGATTAAGCCTGTGTCGGTTAGCCCTCTGTGCCCGCCCTCTCGTCCCCCTCCTCCGCCCAGGATCGTGGGTGGGGGTCCTGTCTACACTGTCCGGCGACTTCTGGATGTTCGCCGCCGGGGTCGTGGTTTCCAGTACCTGGTGGATTGGGAGGGTTATGGTCCTGAGGAACGTTCCTGGGTGCCCAGGAGCTTCATTGTGGATCCTGCTCTGGTCCGTGAATTTCATAGGTTACATCCCGATAGACCCTGTCGGCCGCCAGGTGGCGTCCGTAGAGGGGGGGGTACTGTTAGGCCTACTGCTGCTAGGTAGCTCTCTCTCTGCTCTCCCCCTCCCCTCTGTCTGTCCTTGATTGCAGGAGTGAAGTCTGGTGTGCGGGAGTCAGGGTTCCAGCTGCAGCTCATTCACCATAATCACCTCAGCCTTAAAGACCCGGTCAAACTTGCCACTCATCGTCAGATCATAGTCAAGACGACCATGTTAGTTTCGCTGTTGACTCAACCTGCTTGTTTTCGCCCTTTGTGTTTTTGGCCTGTTCTAGTTACTTTTCTCCTGTGCCACAGATTATTGGAACCTGACTCCTGCCTCCGCTTCACTCCTGCCACCACCATCCTGCTTTCCACTACCGGACCTCCCTTTTGGACTCACCACGGACACTAGGACATTACGGTACCACACCTGCTCTGAACCTGGATCTGTTACCCTCCCTGTAAACCTGGACTTGCTCTTCCCCTATTATTGGAAACCTGGACAAATTGAACTTTGTAAATAAACCTGTTAAACCTTCTCTGGCTCGGTGTAGTTGTCTGCATTTGGGTTCAAATCCAGTTAAATCATGACAACTGCAGCACGGTAGCTCCCTCTCAACCCCTGTGTAAACTAATGATGCACAAATGACAAACCCTAATGTGGACCAAAACATTACCTTGAAGAACTTCTCATTCTTTCTATGTTGATAGCTCACTGTTGTGACATAAAAAGGTTGGAAATGAAAGCCAGCATCGTTTTTGTATCAGTTCATAAACCATGTGCCATGGAATCGGTACATATGTGTGACATAACTCCACCGGTCCTATTTATGATATCATTTATAAAGATTATATTTTATTTTTTTTCTCTCCAAAAAAAATGTATTTGTATATTTGAGTTTAACCATAATATTTGTTGTACTGTTTGTTCTGTCTTTTCTGGTGGATTAAATTGAAATTGGAACCAACTTTCTATGGCTTGTTTTAAAAATAGCAATATTTAGGAGCTGATTTCGTTTTCAAATAACCGAAAGTGAGAGGTTGTAATCTGAATAAAGTGAAAAGGTCCATTCTTGACACATTCTTACTAATCTGCTAGAGAACCAGTTTGGATTTAAGTTTAACTTTTGTATGACTGAAGCCTTTAGTGAGAGGTCTAATGCTTTAATATTTAATCATTTCTGCCCTCCGAATTCACATTCATTATATAAACAGGCCAGTTTATTTTTGTCTGGCTTGCCGTTCCATATAAAATGGAATATGTTTTGCTTATATAATTTTAAAAACAAGTCCTCGGTGTCGGCAAGGCCATAAGCAAATAGGTAAACTGGGATATGACTAAAGAGTTAATCAGGGTGTTTTCAACAACTAGATTAGGTATTTTCCTTTCCATGGTAGCAAGATCTTATCTATTTTTGCTAACTTTCTATAAAAATGTATTGTAGTGAGATTATTTTATTTCGGGAAATGAATACCGAGTATGTCCACTTCACCGTCAGACCATTTTATTGATAAACTACACAGTAATTTAAAAGTTGTATTATTTAGTGATCCAGTACGTAATATACTGTAGTACACTTATCATAATTTGGTTGTAATCCAGAGGTTAGAAAAATGATTTAGATCCTCTATGAGTGTGATGAGTGTGATTAGAAGGAGTCAGGCGCAGGAGGGTAAATCACAGAATACAGAGTTTATTTCGTCGTACACAGTTGCGCTGGATAGTGACAACAAAATACAGGCACAGGGGAACAATCTACCCCGGCAATACAAGGTACGGGTAGCTCCAACAAAATACAGGCACAGGGGAAATAATCTACCCCGGTAATACAAGGTACGAGTAGCTCCACCAAGCTACACTCAACTCACATAAAACAATCACCCACAAGTAAAGGGGGCAGAGGGAACACTTATACACAGACTAATGAGGGAATATGAACCAGGTGTGTGTAATTGACAAGACAGACAAATGGAATGATGATATATGGAGCGGCAGTGGCTAGTAAGCCGGTGATGACGAACGCCGAAGCCTGCCCGAACAAGGAGGGGAAGCAGCCTCGGCGGAAGTCGTGACAATGAGGCTGTGGAGGGATCCAAATTGTGGATTTAAAAGAAAACATGAATCATCAGCATACAATGACACCTTTGTTTTTAAGCCCTGGAGTTCTATTCCCTTGCTGTTATTGTTGGATCTAATTTTAATAGCTAACATTTCGATGGCCATAATAAATAGATATGCCGATAGTGGACAACCTTGTTTTACCCCTCTTGACAGTTTAATACTTTCTGAGAAGACATTATTGCAAATATACACAGTGAATGTATTGACTAGTATGTATTTATTTACTACTGTCTATTTATTGTCATCTACTCACAACTGCCATCAGATTGCATCCATTGATTCAGTTTAGAACATGAAACCTCCTGTCAGTTTTGACCCAGACTTAATGTCTAATGAAAATGTCCTGTATCCACCACACCTTGTTCACCAAGCCAACTACACTACTGTCTTCACAGCTAACTGTGAATGCCTCCTGAACTCTATATAACAATATAAGATATTAGCATATTATTAGATAACATATTATACGATCTTATATTATCTCATATCAGAAAGCTCTTGAAGTTGTGGTCGGTATCTGAAGGTATCTCATGAACTTTGATACAGAGCACAACTTATTTGCATGTATAAGGTAAACACTTACATTCCTCTCATGTGAGGTAAACTGCTTTGCTTAGACCTATCCCTGTGGCCACCTATCACCTGGGGCACATTTGTAAGGGAGACATTTTTTAACTGCAGCACGGTAGCTCCCTCTCAACCCCTGTGTAAACTAATGATGCACAAATGACAAACCCTAATGTTGACCAAAACATTACCTTGAAGAACTTCTCATTCTTTCTATGTTGATAGCTCACTGTTGTGACATAAAAAGGTTGGAAATGAAAGCCAGGAAACCACTTAAAATCTCAATATGATGTCTTCTGATTCTGCACGGTCTTGCTGAGCTAAATTGTCTATTTTCCTCTCAAGTGTAAAAACAAATGGACTCTGCAAACTGTGTAAGGTTAGGATTACTCTCTCTCTAGCCCTCCCCCTCTCTCTCTCCATCCCTCTCTCTCTCTCTCTCTCTCTCTCTCTCTCTTTACCTCCTCTCTTGGAAAGTCCCCCTGTTTGGGAGCAATATAGTAGAGGCACGCCACTTGCAGCTGCATGACCACATGAGAGGGCTCACTGGAGGAATAAGGAGATAATGAGAACCTCTGTGCTGTCAGCCGCGGCCAGCTGCTCTAGCCAGATTAAAGACCTGCGTTTATTGCTCGTCTAACTGATGTGCTCGGCACTGCCGCTCCGCTCCACGCTGTGTGCCTCTCTCTGGCCTGTGTCACCATGCTGGCTGGACGGCTGGCCACTCACTAAAGGGCCAATCCCTGAAAGACCCTCAACCCATCCATGTCTCCTGCTGCACACCTTTCACCTTTCTCATAAGGCAGTCCTAATATGGACATCATATTTTTATTAACTACAGTGTATTATTACAGTTTTTCTCGATTGCTAAGACACATTTCTTGAAAGCTGCTCTCCTTTTCTCTTAACTGTGAACACAAAACCCAATTTTCAAGCTACATTCACAAAACCTCAGACTCTTCTTGCAAAACCAAACTTTCACCTCAAAACAGTTCAATCTGTGCTCAAAACTGAACTATGTTGTCAAATCGTGCCCCGAGTCAATCAAAATTAAAAACACTACTGAACAGTCACTAAACACTACGTAGGAAAATAGAAAACACAATGCTCAGGACATGAAGCTGGAGAAATAAATGTTTATTGTTCACTGTAGGCTAAATGCATGTTGCAAAACAAGAAAAAACTGTGCATTTAGCACTTGTACAAAAAGACAAAACAGAAATCTTGTGCATTTACATGTAGCACTTGTAAAAACAAACAGAAATCTTATGCGTTTGCCACTTGTGTACAGTAAGCCCATGTAAATATAAAGTACAAAAATATACAAATAAGTGCATTACTCAGCCACAGCATCATGTCTCCGTACGGGGTCAGGCCACAGGACTTCATCCACATCACAGGCCACATTTTGTCTGGCCAGGCAACGGGGGAAAAAAACCCTGGCATGCCGTATCCAGGCTTGGCATGCCTCCACACCTATGTCACCACAGGCAAGTCCCATGGCTTGCAGGAGATTTACCCTGGTGTAAGGTTGGCGTTCATATACCTTCCACCGCCATGAGGAGAAGAATTCCTCAATGGGGTTTAGGAAAGGGGAGTACGGTGGAAGGCAAAGATTGATAAAACCTTGGTTCATATTGTACCACTCTCTAACCTGGAGGGCTCTGTGAAAACTCACATTGTCCCAAACAACAACATAGATGGGATGCTCATCCTGCTGCCCTAACAAAGCATCTCGCATGTGATTGAGGAAAATGAGGAGCTGGTGAGTGTTGTAGGGCCCCAGGTTGGCATGATGGTGGACAACCCCATGATTGCTGATGGCAGCACATAATGTGACATTGCCACCACGCTGCCCAGGAACACCAACAATGGCCCGATGGCCAATCACATTACGGCCTCTCCTTCTCCTTTTGGTGAGATTAAACCCAGCTTCATCCATGTAGATGTATTGATGGGGTCTTTCCATTGCATCCAGTTGAAAAACCCTCTGTAGAAATAGATATAGTTTTGTAAGTGATACGGAAAAAGTGATTTAGGCCACTACAGTAAATCACTACTTAGAGTAATCAACATTGAATGTGTCTGGATATATGCCAACCTGTACATACTGGAATCTTTGCTCTTTGACTCTGTCTGAGTTGCGATCAAAGGGCACTCTGTATAGCTGTTTCATGCGCAGTCTGTTGTGCTTGAGGACACGATCAACAGTAGAGAGGCTGACACTGTTGATACCCTCATAATTTAAATGGTCCTCAATGATCTTCTGCTGAATTTCGCTCAGTTTAATGGCATTGTTCTCACGGACCATATCAACAATTAGGGTCTCTTGGTGTGGGGAGAACATACCTGTCCTCCCACCCCCATGTGGCAGTCTTTCAATTCTACAAAAAGAGAACATGGAGTTACAAAAAATATACATGGAATACTAGGCCTACAAACAGTTAGACCAACCCTCCATTACAATACTACAGTACATTGGTACAGTGATGTACTGAAACATATATTTACTTACAGTATACTGTGGTACAGTATATAGTATGTCATACAGTAATTGCTGTCAACATTTACATACTGTACTATAATGTCAAAAAAAGGTAATTACCTGTTCTCTTCTCTAAATCTTCAGATTATGGTGGACACAGTGAATCTACTGATGTTTGGTTGTACCCTTTGTCCAGCCTCCCTCATGCTCATACCATGGACAAGAACATGGTCAATCACAGTAGCTCTGATTTCATCAGATATTACTGTTCTTTGTCTTCGCTGACCACCTCGACCACCTCGACCTCCTCTCACACAAACTCTTCCTCTCAGATTTCTATCCATTGTAGGGCCTCACAAACCAGTGCTCTCTGAACTGGCTTACTGTATATGTTCCCTCGCATCATTAGCCACAAGTGTGATCAATTTTGAGTTGTTGTGTTCAAGTGGTGACACCTGTGCTCTAATTGTGTTTGACTTTTGTCACCTGTGCTCACCATTATGCAGCACGGGTGCATCACAATGAAAATGTGTTGGCAAGTTATGTCTAAACAGGTGAAAAGTGCTTATGGTTTTGCCAAAAGAGTGATTGATTCAATCAGTGGGTTGAGGCAACTGAGCATTTGGTTCTGACAATAGGGTTTAGTGTTTTAGCAATTGAGAAAAACTGTAATGCATGGTGCATCTACTGTATGCCGTTTGGGCCCTGCATGGTTGAAAGCTGTAGCTATCTGTTTAAGAGATCCACTGTAGTTATTTTGCATGAATATACAGTATTTCACCTAAAATCACGTTACACAGTAGCAGCAGGACAATGAGGATCTCCAACAGTCAAAGGGAAGTGGGAAGAGCACACCACCAGTGCAGACCTTTCTTGTGGGATTCCTAAGGTTTCCTTAGACCATTTGACAATGCATTACTGCTGATTAAAATCATCAAAGGCTCGGCTGTGTACGGCTTCACAACACATTTCACAGAGGGCTCTTTTGAGTCGGCACTGGGCTCATGCTTTCCCTTGTTTTGGTTTTATGGCTGTCTCATACATGCAGCACGTCATTATTGTCTCTTTCTTACTGAACTTCGAAAGACTGTACAGTGAGTGACTCACTTGTCTTTATTTGAAACCACCAACCTGGCAACAATGCCAGAGAAAAGAGAAAAGGAGAGAAGGAGGGAGGGATTCCTGCTTGGAGAAGATTGGACAATTAGCTATCTCTGGCATTTGCTCTGTAATAGTTTCCATTATCACACACAATCCCTTCTTCACTAAAGTGCCTAGAGAAGCTGTCACTTCTATGTGAAGTGCCAACAATCAAACATTCAGCCGGGGTGAATGAGAGTAAAGGGGCTTTTGTTGATACAAATACAGCAATGCTATTACATTTCAGAGCTGACTTTGACTCCATAGCACACTGACTCGAATGTCAATTGAAGCTAAGCTAAGCTAAGCTAAGTTAAGCGTATTCCATCAGTCAGATGACACAGAAGCCTCCCAGGTACTCAGTTGTGGTTTACACATCGAGATGAAGAATATACCTACAGTGGGGAAAAAAAGTATTTAGTCAGCCACCAATTGTGCAAGTTCTACCACTTAAAAATATGAGAGAGGCCTGTAATTTTCATCATAGGTACATGTCAACTATGACAGAGAAAAAGAGGAAAAAAAATCCAGAAAATCACATTGTAGGATTTTTAATGAATTTATTTGCAAATTATGGTGGAAAATAAGTATTTGGTCAATAACAAAAGTTTCTTAATACTTTGTTATATACCCTTTGTTGGCAATGACACAGGTCAAACGTTTTCTGTAAGTCTTCACAAGGTTTTCACACACTGTTGCTGGTATTTTGGCCCATTCCTCCATGCAGATCTCCTCTAGAGCAGTGATGTTTTGGGGCTGTCGCTGGGCAATACGGACTTTCAACTCCCGCCAAAGATTTTCTATGGGGTTGAGATCTGGAGACTGGCTAGGCCACTCCAGGACCTTGAAATGCTTCTTACGAAGCCACTCCTTCGTTGCCCGGGCGGTGTGTTTGGGATCATTGTCATGCTGAAAGACCCAGCCACGTTTCATCTTCAATGCCCTTGCTGATGGAAGGAGGTTTTCACTCAAAATCTCATGATACATGGTCCCATTCATTCTTTCCTTTACACGGATCAGTCGTCCTGGTCCCTTTGCAGAAAAACAGCCCCAAAGCATGATGTTTCCACCCCCATGCTTCACAGTAGGTATGGTGTTCTTTGGATGCAACTCAGCATTCTTTGTCCTCCAAACACGACGAGTTGAGTTTTTACCAAAAAGTTCTATTTTGGTTTCATCTGACATTCTCCCAATCCTCTTCTGGATCATCCAAATGCACTCTAGCAAACTTCAGACGGGCCTGGACATGTACTGGCTTAAGCAGGGGGACACGTCTGTACTGCAGGATTTGAGTCCCTGGCAGCGTAGTGTGTTACTGATGGTAGGCTTTGTTACTTTGGTCCCAGCTCTCTGCAGGTCATTCACTAGGTCCCCCCGTGTGGTTCTGGGATTTTTGCTCACCGTTCTTGTGATCATTTTGACCCCACAGGGTGAGATCTTGCGTGGAGCCCCAGATCGAGGGAGATTATCACTGGTCTTGTATGTCTTCCATTTCCTAATAATTGCTCCCACAGTTGATTTCTTCAAACCAAGAATGCTTACCTATTGCAGATTCAGTCTTCCCAGCCTGGTGCAGGTCTACAATTTTGTTTCTGGTGTCCTTTGACAGCTCTTTGGTCTTGGCCATAGTGGAGTTTGGAGTGTGACTGTTTGAGGTTGTGGACAGGTGTCTTTTATACCGATAACAAGTTCAAACAGGTGCCATTAATACAGGTAACGAGTGGAGGACAGAGGAGCCTCTTAAAGAAGAAGTTACAGGTCTGTGAGAGCCAGAAATCTTGCTTGTTTGTAGGTGACCAAATACTTATTTTCCACCATAATTTGCAAATAAATTCATTAAAAATCCTACAATGTGATTTTCTGGATTTTTTTTCCTCATTTTGTCTGTCATAGTTGACGTGTACCTATGATGAAAATTACAGGCCTCTCTCATCTTTTTAAGTGGGAGAACTTGCACAATTGGTGGCTGACTAAATACTTTTTTTCCCCACTGTATAACACTGGCTGTTTGGAGCGGCTCAAGCTACCCACCCATTTACGGCCTCTTGTGTTTAATTTATCTGTAAGAGAACACCCTGATGTCGTAACCCTAATAAAAGCTGCCTGTTCCAGATGTCACCCCTGTGTTGTTTAAAAAAGGCACGTGTCACTATCTTGGCAGATCACGCAAGAAAAATGACACATCAGAGAAAATCCTTGGTACCCCCTCCTCCCACCACCGCCCCTACCTCTCCAAAAGATACAGCATCAAGGATTTCAAAAGTTGGTGGGTTAAAATGGAATGCCGCTAATAAAACATGCACATAGTAGGATGCTGATGTCACATGTCCAAAGTTATGTCATCTAATTCAGGCGTTGTGTTTGGTGATGTCTGACACACACATCAGCAGGCAGGTTTCAACATTAGGGAACAGTGAAGCCTTGACACTCCCCTTCAGACATGTTCCAATCTGTCTCTCCCAAGTTATTTCTAGTGCTGCTTAAGATTACTATTCTGACATATCAAATAATACGAGAGAGGGAGGGGTTGTGGTAGATGACACCCTAGCACTGACACATTTTAATTTGACTTCACGGGGCACCTGTGAGACGTCGAGGGTGAAAGTGGAGTACATTCCTGTCCAAGCCTTCCCTGGTTACAGCTAATGTATACAGCTGATTAAACTTGTTCACAGTATACTTGTATAGTGTACCACAAGCAGTACTTAGACATATTTCCCGGGCAAGATCTGCAGGGTGGAAGGAGGGAAAAATGTCTGGAATGATCTCTGTACTCAGTTCTACAGGTCTGTGCAGAGCATGTTGAACTTTTGTTTAAGGTAGCAGAAATAGCCTGGGGCTTTGTCTTTTTCTGAACTAAGAGCTGTTATTTATTACCCTGTATCTAGCCTTATATAGCCCAGTGTCATGTCCCTTTAGCAATGGTTTATTGATAATAAATACCATTTGATATTTTTTAAGAGGTCAATAAATGGTATAGAACAACATTGCACATACATTGTCTTGGAAACTTTGTTAAAACTTCTGTGTTCTGCTTGGACCGTATATTATGTCATCACCCACCATCCTCATTGTTAGACATACTGCAGCTCAGAGGTATAAACGATGCATCCCGACCTAATGGTCAGCCAATGCGTGGCAATGGCATACCTGATGATTTGTTGTTCTTGAATTCAAATTCTTTACGGTAAAGTCCATTTTGAAGTCCTTTTTGAAGTGTGACCACAGTAGAGGAATAGAGTGGTCTAAAGCAGGTTTTGGCACCAAAGTGGGTCCATTACATTGGTCCCATTATAAATCTTCATCTAAAGACCTACTACTTTGCAGTTGGAAAGACTTGAGATAATAGCTATCCGTTTGGCCATGAAATTGTGTAGATGGTAAAGATTTGTACTGAAATTGCAAGAATTCCTTTAAAGCGGCAATCAGCAGTTGAAACAATAACAAAGCATCTCCCCGCTCCTGTTTCGATAAATAGCTGAGGGATGGGACTGGAGAAATGTAATTAATTTAACATACACTCTTATCCAGAGCGACTTACAGTAGTGAGTGCATACATTTTCGTATTGGTCCACCCGTGGGAATCAAACCCACAACCCTGGCATTGCAAGCACCAACTGAGCCACATGACAGAGCTGTGGATGAAAAGACTGACCATCCATAATGTCAAAATTATAGTTTAACCATGTTTAGGCTATATAGTGTTTGTTTACATTTGCTTTGTTTACACACATTGGAGTAAAGCTTATGTTTTGGGTTCTGATGGGTTGAACTAAGCTCATGAGGCATTTATAAGTTATATTATTTAAGAACCAATGGGTAAATACAGTATCATTCATTCACAAGTCCAAAAATGGATGTAGCAACTGCAGATTGCCCCTTTAAAACATTCCATAATTATATTAAAATAGAAAAAAACACAAAGGTACACATGCTGTGGTACCTATTCCCATCTCTAATTATCTAGAAGCTTCTCTAGAAGCTTCAAATGACCGTTTCACTGTGGAACACTGTTTTCACTTTGACAGTTCAGCTCCTCAATTTAGTGCTTGGCTCTGTTTCTGTTCAACCATCGGCCCTCATATCGGTCAATAAAAACACTTTACTATCCACAGCTCTGTGATTTAACATTAGGTGACCATAAACCGTGGCTTGTGGGTTGGTGTGGGTCAGCAATAAAGAAAAAAAAAGAAAAAAAAGCTGAAGAGCCTAAGATTAAAGGGTAACGTTGCTTGTACGTTTTATGTTATTAATGCTGAAATTGCTAATTATACTCTTTAGAACTTTTGAAGGGTTGGTTGATGATGCAGTTATTTAACTAATTTAGTGCAGATAACTTTGATCAAAGCTGTAGAGCCCAGGGTCAGTGGGGGGGGGAGAGTCCCAGGGCTTGGGAGGTAACTCCAGGGACACAGGCAGTACCATTTTATTTCCATGATGGGCTGGATTTAATCTGTATCACTGACGTTCAGAATTAAAGCGTGATTGAAATTTAAAGGCAATGTTCCCATGTTAGCGGAGACTGCATTCACGTAAAACGCTGCATATGTCTTCTCAATTGGAAATTACCTTTGTGCAATCTGCAACGCTTCAGCGACACAGTTTGAACCCAGCCCCAAGTGTAAACATTTTGAAACACTATGTTATTCTCCAGGAGAATTCGCATGAAGGAGAAAGGGGCTGTTACACCAATGCTTACAGCTGTCTGTGTTCAGGAGAATACAAGACAGATTACCAAAATAGGCATCCTAGCACAGATAAAAGATTGTTTTCTAATGGTGTTTTAAGTACATTCCTATGTTTAAAGGCAATCATGGATGAAACTGTCCTCAAGTCTACCTAAAACAAATCTTAGCCCTTGAGGAGAGGCCAATGATACCGAAGGATAAGATAGCATCTGTATAGAAATGTCACCCATCAGGAAAAGTGATTAAATGACAATGCTGATAAAGGAAAAATGACATTTTTCATTTTCTACTAACTCCATTAGTTAGTTGGTAAAATCTATGGACTTCCCCACTTCACACCAGAGTTTCAAGACATTAGGTATGTTTCAAACATGGTCTCTTTAAATAACACACTCTTAACTAACAAAATGTTCCCAAAACTTTGCACAATGTCCATTAGATCATCTTCTTCAGCCCCCACTAGGGCCAAATGACATGTTCTATGAAGGATGCAACAAGTGACTTAAGGAGCCCTTTTAAAAGAGAACTCATGAAGTATTTAGGATGTCACAATAGAGAACAGATTTGATCTAATGACAGACGGGACCTGGGGAGGTGGAGCGGGCTGGCTGTGAGTCGAAAGCTTTCCCTCTTAGGGACCTAGCTGGACCGAGGGCATGTGGCTCCTATCCATTTAAAGCATTCATGGTGAGGAAATATTTAACCCCGCTGATCAATATTTCAGTGGATTGCTCCTTGTGTCACTCCAATCTCCTGCCTTGTGAAGACATGGCCATAGAGCCTAAGCTAGCGTAAAGTGGGAACAGTCACTTGGGTGAGCAGGCTTCACAACCCTTTTCGCAAAGCCTTCAAGAAAATGGAACTAAAGCTAATTGTGGTGTCGGCTTAGGTCGCCCAGAACATGTTGCAAATGGTGTTAAAACCATGTACTTGCTGGCCTGCTCTCAAATATTTCATGAATACGGCCCACAAATTATCCTTCTTTCCTCCTCAATAGCATTCATGCTGGTACAGGCCATTAAAAAGTAATAAAGATCAAACTGTAATGTTAGCACAGATCAAGTATTTGTAAAGAAGCTGACAGAATGAGGTATGTACTGTATGTATGTATGTATGTATGTATGTATGTATGTATGTATGTATGTATGTATGTATGTATGTATGTATGAGGTACTGTAATGAGGTGTTGTTGAAGGAGTCAGGCGCAGGAGGGTAAAATCACAGAATAACAGGCTTTAATCCGCACACTACAGGTTTACGCAGAAATGCGTCAAACACACTCCAGGGCACAAAACAGGCGCACTGGAAAATACAAGGTACACGGGAAAATACTCCCGTCGATACACAATACATGAGCTCCACCGAGCTTCACTAACCTCCACAATAAACAAACCCACACAGACAAGGAAGCAGAGGGAACACTTATACCATGACTAATGAGGGAATAAGGACCAGTTGTGTGTGATTGAAGACAAGACAAATGGAGTGATGATAAATGGATCGGCAGTAGCTAGTAAGCCGGTGATGCCGAATGCCGAAACCTGCCCGAACAAGGAGGGGAGGCAGCCTTGGCGGAAGTCGTGACAGATACAGTACCAGTCAAAGGTTTGGACACACCTACTCATTCCAGGGTTTTTCTTTATTTTTACTATTTTCTACATTGTAGAATAACAGTGAAGACATCAAAACTTGGAAATAACACATATGGAATCATGTAGTAACCAAAGAAGTGTTAAACAAATCAAAATATATTTTATATTTGAGATTCTTCAAAGTAGCCACCCTTTGACTTGATGACAGCTTTGCACACTCTTGGCATTCTCTCAACCAGCTTCATGAGGTAGTCACCTGGAATGCATTTCAATTAACAGGTGTGCCATGTTAATGCATTTGAGCCAATCAGTTGTGTTGTGACAAGGTATGGGTGGTATACAGAAGATAGCCCTATCTGGTAAAAGATCAAGTCCATATTATGGCAAGAACAGCTCAAATAAGCAAAGATAAATGACAGTCCATCATTATTTTAAGACATGAAGGTCAGTCAATACTGAACATTTCAAGAACTTTGAAAGTTTCTTCAAGTGCAGTCGCAAAAACCACCAAACGCTATGATGAAACTGGCTCTCATGAGGACTGCCACAGGAAAGGAAGACCCAGAGTTACCTCTGTTGCAGAGGATAAGTTCATTAGAGTTACCAGCCTCAGAAATTGCAGCCCAAATAAATGCTTCACAGAGTTCAAGTCACAGACACATCTCAACATCAACTGTTCAGAGGAGACTGCGTGAATCAGGCATTCATGGTCGAATTGCTGCAAAAAAACACGACTAAAGGACACCAATAAGAAGAAGAGACTTGCTTGGGCCAAGAAACACGAGCAATGGACATTAGACCGGTGGAAATCTGTCCTTTGGTCTGATGAGTCCAAATTGGAGATTTTTGGTTCCAACCGCCGTGTCTTTGTGAGACGCAGAGTAGGTGAACGGATGATCTCAGCATGTGTGGTTCCCACCGTGAAGCATGGAGGAGGAAGTGTGATGGTGTGGGGGTGCTTTGCTGGTGACACTGTCAGTGATTTATTTAGAATTCACGGCACACTTAACCAGCATGGCTACCACAACATTCTGCAGCAATAAGCCATCCCATCTGGTTTGCGCTTAGCAGGACTATCGTTTGTTTTTCAACAGGACAATGACCCAACACACCTCCAGACTGTGTAAGGGCTATTTGATCAATAAGGAGAGTGGTGCAGTGCCGCATTAGATGACCTGGCCTACACAATCACCCGACCTCAACCCAAGTGAATGAGTAGGTGTGTCCAAACTTTTGACTGGTACTGTATGTTTGCATGTACAGTACCAGTCAAAGGTTTGGACACACCTACTCATTCAAGGGTCTTTCTTTATTTTTACTATTTTCTACACTGTATAATAATAATGAAGACATCAAAACTATGAAATAACACATATGGAATCACGTAGTAACCAAAAAAGTGTTAAACAAATCTAAATATATTTTACATTTGAGAGTCTTCAAATAGCCACACTTTGTCTTGATGACATCTTTGCACACTCTTGGCATTCTCTCAACCAGCTTCACCTGGAATGCTTTCCCAACAGTCTTGAAGGAGTTCCCACATATGCTGAGCACTTGTTGGCTGCTTTTCCTTAATTCTGCCGTCCGACTCATCCCAAACCATCTCAAATGGGTTGAGGTCGGGTGATTGTGGAGGCCAGGTCATCTGATGCAGCACTCCATCACTCTCCTTCTTGGTAAAATAGCCCTTACACAGCCTGGAGGTATGTTGGGTCATTGTTCTGTTGAAAAACAAATGATAGTCCCACTAAGCCCAAACCAGATGGGATGGCGTATCGCTGCAGAATGCTGTGGTAGCCATGCTGGTTAAGTGTACCTTGAATTCTAAATAAATCACAGACAGTGTAACCAGCAAACCATAACACCTTCTCCTCCATGCTTTACGGTGGGAACTTCACATGCTGAGATCATCCGTTCACCCACACCGCATCTCACAAAGACACAGCGGTTTGAACCAAAACTCTCCAATTAGTACTCCAGACCAAAAGGACAAAGTTCCACCGGTGTAATGTCCATTGCTCGTGTTTCTTGGCCCAATCAGGTCTCTTCTTCTCATTGGTGTCCTTTAGTATTGGTTTCTTGCAGCAATTCGACCATGAAGGCCTGATTCACACGGTCCCCTCTGAACAGTTGATGTTGAGATGTGTCTGATACTTGAACTCTGTGAAGCATTTATTTGGGCTGCAATGTCTGAGGCTGGTAACTCTAATGAACTTATCCTCTGCAGCAGAGGTAACTCTGGGTCTTCCATTCCTGTGGCGGTCCTCATGAGAGCCAGTTTCATCATAGAGCTTGATGGTTTTTGCGACTGCACTTGAAGAAACGTTCAAAGTTCTTGAAATGTTCAGTATTGACTGACCTTCATGTCTTAAAGTAATGATGGACTGTCATTTCTCTTTGCTTATTTGAGCTGTTCTTGCCATAATATGGACTAGATTTTTTACCAAATAGGGCAATCTTCTGTATTCCCCCCTTACCTTGTCACAACACAACTGATTGGCTCAAATGCATTAAGAAAGAAGAAGTCACACCTGTTAATTGAAATGCATTCCAGGTGACTACCTCATGAAGCTGGTTGAGAGAATGCCAAGAGTGTGCAAAGCTGTCATCAACGCAAAGGGTGGCTATTTGAAGAATCTCAAATATAAAATATATTTTGATTTGTTTAACACTTTTTTGGTTACATGATTCCATATGTGTTATTTTATAGTTTTGATTAACATAGCTTGGTGAGACAACCACATATCGCAGTTGTAGTAAGTACATTTTTCCTTAATAAGAAGTTATCAGCAAAGTCAGTGCTAGTAGGAAATGCCAAGTGCATATTTTTTAAAAATATTTTCTTATATCAACGATGGAGCCCATCACAAATGAAAATCAAGAACCTGAGGGGAAAAAACATTTCTCAAAACTCGAGCTGAATATCAAAAAGAAGTAAGGATTATTATATTTTCACCAAAGCAGGATGACAGTCCAGAGTATTATCATATTAACCATAGAACAAATCAAATAATAAAGGTGCATCAAAGTGATGTACCACAGTGTAATCGGAGGGAGAACAAGGGCCTTGAGGGGATTAAACGTCTGTATATGAGTTCTCGTCTGATCTGACCTGAGCTCTTACATCTCTGCTGACTTACTGACAGTGGCATCTCTCAGACCACTAGTCAGTTACAGTAGGCTACAGTCCATAATCACCTAGAACAGCTTCAGGCGGATTCACTCAACCACCCATCCCATGAAAGTCTTTGAACATCACCTGCTAAGGAATTACAACTATATAAAGTATTGTAGCATGTGTGGCCAAACTTTCTAATATGACCAACTGCTTAGTGTTACACAGAATGCTTGAACAAGCTGGATAACCCCAGACATTGAGTTCAGATGAGTGTCAACTATGGATTGTTCATATAGCCCATTTATAAGCAACCTACAGCCCACTCATGTTTGCTTGGAGGGTTCCATATTACTTAACGGGGCAGCACTCCAATGCTCACAATATCATATTTGACATTGTCAAGACATCCCCAGGCAAACAAATGTGTGCTTGTGTCTTTTTATTCCCCACTGTTACTTCTGAGCTTGATCTGTGATAGGGTTGCTTCATTCTGGTAGCTTTCCCAAAATTCCCAGGTTTTTGGAAGCTTCAGCCAGGATCTCTGCAAAACCTGGGAATTTGGGGAAATCTACTGGAATTTTGAAACCTGATCTGTGATAAACCATCACGCTACTGGAATGGCCCATTTTTATGTTCATTATTATCAAAAGGTGGCACAACGATTGTTTCGCTACACTCCTTTACGAACACATATGGGTCTCTAGAGGAGGTGTCCTGTGGCCCCGTTCAGCCACACAAGTCAGGACCACAGGCTGAGTGCCCCTTAGGAAGGGTGTCCGTAAACAATGGGTCTGGTCTCATTATTACTGAAACTGGATACAAGTGGAAAATATAAAGATCCAGTCCATTTACAAAATTGGAGACCCCTTACACGTCAGTGTTGTGATGCAAAAATTCTAGCAAAATGTATAGCGCATAGAATAAAAAAGTTATTGTCAGATATTATTCATTCTAATCAGACAGGTTTTTTACATGGAAGATACATTGGAGATAATATAAGGCAACTATTGGAAACAATAGAACACTATGGAAAATATGGGAAACCAGGCCTGCTATTCCTAGCAGACTTCGAAAAGGCATTTGATAAAGTTCGACTGGGGTTCATATATAAATGCCTGGAGCATTTCAATTTTGGAGAATCTCTTATAAAATGGGTCAAAATCATGTATAGTAACCCTAGGTGTAAAATAGTAAATAATGGCTATTTCTCAGAAAGTTTTAAACTGTCAAGAGGAGTGAAACAAGGTTGTCCACTATCGGCATATCTATTTATTGTGGCCATCGAGATGTTAGCTATTAAAATCAGATCCAATAATAATATCAGAGGATTAGAAATCCAGGGCTTAAAAACAAAGGTGTCATTGTACGCTGATGATTCATGTTTTCTTTTAAATCCACAACTAGAATCCCTCCACAGCCTCATAGAGGATCTAGATACATTTTCTAACCTCTCTGTATTACAACCAAATTATGACAAATGTACTATATTACGTATTGGATCACTAAAAAATACAATTTTTACATTACCATGTAGTTTACCAATAAAATGGTCTGATGGTGATGCGGATATACTCGGAATACATATCCCAAAGGAAATAAATGATCTCACTTCAATAAATTTTAATAGAAAGTTAGCAAAAATAGATAAGATCTTACTACCATGGAAAGGAAAATACCTGTCAATTTGTGGATAAATCACCCTGATTAACTCTTTAGTATTATCCCAGTTTACCTATTTGCTTATGGTCTTGCCTACGCCTAGCGAACAGTTTTTTAAATTATATGAGAAAAAAATATTCAATTTTATTTGGAACGGCAAGCCAGACAAAATTAAAAGGGCATATTTATATAATGAATATGAATTCGGAGGACAGAAATTATTAAATATGAAAGCATTAGACCTATCACTAAAAGCTTCAGTCATACAAAAGTTATACTTAAATCCAAACTGGTTCTCAAGCAAATTAGTAATATTGTCTCACCCAATGTTCAAGAAAGGCCCCTTTCCCTTTATTCAGATTACAAGAACTCATTTGCAGTTATTTGAAAAGGAAATCATCTCCCAAATATCACTATTTCTAAAACAAGCCATAGAAAGTTGGTTGCAATTTCAATTTAATCCTCCAGAAATGACAGAACAAATAATGCAACAAATATTGTGGTTAAATTCAAATATACTAATTGACAAAAAACCTTTATTTTTTGATAGAATGTTTAAAAAAGGTATAATCTTCGTAAATGATATCATCGGTAGGACTGGTGGAGTTATGTCGCACATGCAGCTAACAAAAACATATGGAAATGTCTGCTCTACCCAAAATTACAACCAAATAATTGCAGCCTTACCGCAAAAGTGGAAGGGGGAGAAAGTAAGGAACTTGTCTGTCGGCCTTGCATTAAAGAACATAATTGGTTAAGGAAAACTGTGATAAATTAAGTATATTAATATTGTATATTATTAAGTAGTATAGGTAGGCATCGTGGGCTGTTGTGGGTAGCTGTTGTGTAGTTATTGTAGGTTACTTTTGTATTCGGCGGTGCCGGATGTAGCACGAAGCTAGCTAGCTAACTCACCTCCTGGATTAGCTGGCGAGTTGCTATTAGCAACGGTTGCAACTAAAAACAATATCCTTTTAGCCAGTTACATTCGTTCGCAGCGACGCCGTTTTTCAAACAAAGTCAACACAGTAGCCATTGCTAGCCAGCCAACACTACCAGCAGGCTGTGGTAGCTAAATACAATATCTTTGTGCTAGCTACCCAACGTTTAATCGTTGCTGCGTTATGAAAGGTAAGCTTGGCTTCTTATATGGTGTTGAGTTAAGCTTAAACCATGTATTTAGATTGTAGGTAGGTATTGTAGTTTGGTATTATAGGTAGCTTACTCAGGTAGTTATTGAAGGTTATTGTAGGTAATTATTGTAGGTAAGGACTGTATTCGGCGGACTCCGGCGAAGCACGAGGCTAGCCTACCCACTACTTGGACCAACAAAGCTAGCTAGCTAGCGGGTAGCTACTGGTAACTTTTTGCAACTATGGTTAATTGTTTCCAATGTTATTTCATGCTTAAGAGTACCTGTGATTGAGCCAGCTAGCTGCTACCATTCAGCTGTTTTTCTAACCTCATCCGAGGCATTAACGTTAGGTGGTTGGTAGCTGCTGTACTTAATTACAGCTACTGATAACAGTCTGCTGTAGTTTACAACAATTCTAATTTCTAAAGTGGAAGTTGGGAGAGTTTTACTCGGGTGGTTCAGTGAAACAATTATAGTTTCTGAGGTGGAAGTTGGGAGAGTTATATATATATTTTTTTTTTGGTGAGGGAGGCCTGCTCTCTCCTTTCCCTGATGTTTAGTTCATTTCATCCCGATCTCCTCTGCATTATTGTAGCCATCTGCTGCAGCCTGTCAACTATGCCTCTGCCTATCCCTGTTCTCTCCTCTCCGCACAGGCTACACAAACGCCTCACACCGCGTGGCTGCTGCCTCTCTAACCTGGTGGTCCCTGCACGCACCACACACCTGGAGTTCCAGGTCTCAGGCAGCCTCTGGAACTGCCGTTCTGCCGCCAACAAGGCTGACTTCATCCCAGCCTATGCCACCCTCCAGTCCCTCGACTTCCTGGCACTGACGGAAACATGGATTACCACTGAAAACACTGCTACTCCTACTGCTCTCTCCTCGTCTGACCATGTGTTCTCGCATACCCCGAGAGCATCTGGTCAGAGGGGTGGTGGCACAGGAATCCTCATCTCTCCCAAGTGGTCATTCTCAATTTTTCCCCTAACCCATCTGTCTATCTCCTCATTTGAATTCCACACTGTCACAGTCACTAGCCCATTTAAGCTTAATATCCTTGTCATCTATCGCCCTCCAGGTTCCCTTGGAGAGTTCATCAATGAGCTTGACGCCTTGATAAGTTCCTTTCCTGAGGATGGCTCACCCTTCACAGTCTTGGGGGATTTCAACCTCCCCACGTCTACATTTGACTCATTTCTCTCTGCCTCCTTCTTTCCACTCCTCTCCTCTTTTGACCTCACCCTCTCACCATCCCCCCCCACTCACAAGGCAGGCAATACGCTTGACTTCATCTTTACTAGATGTTGCTCTTCTACTAATCTCACTGCAACTCCCCTCCATGTCTCCGACCACTACTTTGTATCCTTTTCTCTCTCGCTCTCCTCCAACACTACTCACTCTGCCCCTACACAGATGGTAACGCGCCGCCGCAACCTTCGCTCTCTCTCTCCCACTACTCTCTCCTCTTCCATCCTATCATCTCTTCCCTCTGCTCAATCCTTCTCCCTCCAATCTCCTGATTCTGCCTCCTCAACCCTCCTCTCCTCCCTTTCTGCATCCTTTGACTCCCTGTGTCCCCTATCCTCCCGGCCGGCTCGGTCCTCCCCTCCAGCTCTGTGGCTTGATGACTCATTGCGAGCTCACAGAACAGAGCTCCAGGCAGCTGAGCGGAAATGGAAGAAAACTAAACTCCCTGCCGACCTGGCATCTTTTCACTCCCTCCTCTCTACATTTTCTTCATCTGTTTCTGCTGCTAAGGCCACTTTCTACCACTCTAAATTCCAAGCATCTGCCTCTAACCCTAGGAAGCTCTTTGCCACATTCTCCTCACTGCTGAATCGTCCCCCCCCCCCCCCCCCCTCCTCCCTCTCTGTGGATGACTTTGTCAACCACTTTGAAAAGAAGGTTGACGACATCCGATCCTCGTTTGCTCACACTGCCCTACCCTATGCTTTGACTTCTTTCTCCCCTCTCTCTCCAGATAAAATCTTGCGACTAGTGACTGCAGGCCGCCCAACAACCTGCCCGCTTGACCCCATCCCCTCCTCTCTTCTCCAGACCATCTCCGGTGACCTTCTCCCCTACCTCACCTCGCTGATCAACTCATCCTTGACCGCTGGCCATGTCCCTTCCGTCTTCAAGAGAGCGAGAGTTGCACCCCTTCTCAAAAAACCAACACTCGATCCCACTGATGTCAACAACTACAGACCAGTATCCCTTCTTTCTTTTCTTTCCAAAACTATTGAGCGTGCCGTCTTTAGCCAACTCTCTTGCTATCTCTCTCAGAATGACCTTCTTGATCCAAACCAGTCAGGTTTCAGGACTGGTCATTCAACTGAGACTGCTCTTCTCTGTGTCACGGAGGCTCTCCGCACTGCTAAAGCTAACTCTCTCTCCTCTGCTCTTGTCCTTCTAGACCTGTCTGCTGCCTTTGATACAGTGAACCATCAGATCCTCCTCTCCACCCTCTCCGAGCTGGGCATCTCCGGCGCGGCTCACTCCTGGATTGCGTCCTACCTGACCGGTCGCTCCTACCAAGTGGCGTGGCGAGAAGCTGTCTCCGCACCACGTGCTCTCACCACTGGTGTCCCCCAGGGCTCAGTTCTAGGCCCTCTCCTTTTCTCCCTATACACCAAGTCACTTGGCTCTGTCATATCCTCACATGGCCTCTCCTATCATTGCTACGCTGACGATACACAACTAATCTTCTCCTTTCCCCCTTCTGATAACCAGGTGGCGAATCGCATCTCTGCATGTCTGGCCGACATATCAGTATGGATGACGGATCACCACCTCAAGCTGAACCCTGGCAAGACGGAGCTGCTCTTCCTCCCGGGGAAGGACTGCCCGTTCCATGATCTTGCCATCACGGTTGACAACTCCGTTGTGTCCTCCTCCCAGAGTGCGAAGAGTCTTGGCGTGACCCTGGACAACACCCTGTCGTTCTCCGCCAACATCAAGGCGGTGACCCGATCCTGCAGGTTCATGCTCTACAACATTCGGAGAGTACGACCCTGCCTTACACAGGAAGCGGCACAGGTCCTAATCCAGGCACTTGTCATCTCCCGTCTGGATTACTGCAACTCGCTGTTGGCTGGGCTCCCTGCCTGTGCCATTAAACCCCTACAACTCATCCAGAATGCCGCAGCCCGTCTGGTGTTCAACCTTCCCAAGTTCTCTCACGTCACCCCCCTCCTCCGCACACTCCACTGGCTTCCAGTTGAAGCTCGCATCCGTTACAAGACCATGGTGCTTGCCTATGGAGCAGTGAGGGGAACGGCACCTCCGTACCTTCAGGCTCTGACCAGTCCCTACACCCAGGCGAGGGCATTGCGTTCATCCACCTCTGGCCTGCTGGCTCCCCTTCCTCTGCGGAAGCATAGTTCCCGCTCAGCCCAGTCAAAGCTGTTCGCTGCTCTGGCACCCCAATGGTGGAACAAGCTCCCTCACGACGCCAGGACAGCGGAGTCACTCACCACCTTCCGGAGACATTTGAAACCCCACCTCTTTAAGGAACACCTGGGATAGGATAAAGTAATCCTTCTACCCCCCCCCCCCCCAAAAAAAAAAAAAGTATAATTGTAAAGTGGTTATCCCACTGGCTATAGGGTGAATGCACCAATTTGTAGTCGCTCTGGATAAGAGCGTCTGCTAAATGACGTAAATGTGCCCTTGAGCAAGGCACTTAACCCTAATTGCTCCTGTAAGTCGCTCTGGATAAGAGCGTCTGCTAAATGACTAAAATGTAAATGTAAATAAATAAAAAAGTATATCAGTTTCACTTAAGGACCAAAGGATTGACAGCCGTCCCATATAGATTGCAAAATAGTTGGGAAGAGATTTTTGACGTACCGATCCCTTGGCATAGTGTTTATGAACTGACACGCAAAACGACACCGGATTCAAACATTTTAATCTTTCAATTTAAATTATTATATAAAATTCTTGTTACCAATAGAATGTTATTTATATGGGGGATACAATCTTCCCAGCTCTGCAGATTTTGCTGTGAAGAGACAGAATCATTTGTTTTGGTCCTGTGCATTTGTAGCTTGTTTTTGGACACAGGTCCAGGAATGGCTAAAGGATTGCAATATTTGCCTGGAGCTAACCTTGCAGATAGCATTACTGGGTGATCTGAAAAGTCATAGTCAATCGATCAATAATATAATAATACTTTTAGCAAAAATGTTTATTTTTAATTCACAATCTGTAGAAGCAATGAGAATAGAAAGGTTCAGAACTTTTGTAAAACATCACAGTACGGTTTAAATATATATGGCAAATAGAAATCCTATATGGATGGTGTTAAGAGATAGATGGGAGGTATTGAATAGAGTTGAAGGATGGGACTAATAACAAATAACAACAAATAATAACAAAGATAGCTAATAATGTAAGCATACTGTGTCCATAATAAGTATATAGGTTGTATGTTGGGAGCTTTTGGGAAAGAGCACAGTTAGAAAGATATGGCATATAGAAGCAAACCGGATGGACATCATGAAAATGATCGGAGAGGTTGAGAGTAGAAGAAGTTCAGGAGCAAAAAAATAAATAAATATATATATATATATATATATACAGTGGGGGAAAAAAGTATTTAGTCAGCCACCAATTGTGCAAGTTCTCCCACTTAAAAAGATGAGAGAGGCCTGTCATTTTCATCATAGGTACACGTCAACTATGACAGACAAATTGAGAAAAAAAATTCCAGAAAATCACATTGTAGGATTTTTAATGAATTTATTTGCAAATTATGGTGGAAAATAAGTATTTGGTCACCTACAAACAAGCAAGATTTCTGGCTCTCACAGACCTGTAACTTCTTCTTTAAGAGGCTCCTCTGTCCTCCACTCGTTACCTGTATTAATGGCACCTGTTTGAACTTGTTATCAGTATAAAAGACACCTGTCCACAACCTCAAACAGTCACACTCCAAACTCCACTATGGCCAAGACCAAAGAGCTGTCAAAGGACACCAGAAACAAAATTGTAGACCTGCACCAGGCTGGGAAGACTGAATCTGCAATAGGTAAGCAGCTTGGTTTGAATAAATCAACTGTGGGAGCAATTATTAGGAAATGGAAGACATACAAGACCACTGATAATCTCCCTCGATCTGGGGCTTCACGCAAGATCTCACCCCGTGGGGTCAAAATGATCACAAGAACGGTGAGCAAAAATGACAGAACCACACGGGGGGACCTAGTGAATGACCTGCAGAGAGCTGGGACCAAAGTAACAAAGCCTACCATCAGTAACACACTATGCCGCCAGGGACTCAAATCCTGCAGTGCAAGACGTGTCCCCCTGCTTAAGCCAGTACATGTCCAGGCCCGTCTGAAGTTTGCTAGAGTGCATTTGGATGATCTAGAAGAGGATTGGGAGAATGTCATATGGTCAGATGAAACCAAAATATAACTTTTTGGTAAAAACTCAACTCGTCGTGTTTGGAGGACAAAGAATGCTGAGTTGAATCCAAAGAACACCATACCTACTGTGAAGCATGGGGGTGGAAACATCATGCTTTGGGGCTGTTTTTCTGCAAAGGGACCAGGACGACTGATCTGTGTAAAGGAAAGAATGAATGGGGCCATGTATCGTGAGATTTTGAGTGAAAACCTCCTTCTATCAGCAAGGGCATTGAAGATGAAACGTGGCTGGGTCTTTCAGCATGACAACGATCCCAAACACACCGCCCGGGCAACGAAGGAGTGGCTTCGTAAGAAGCATTTCAAGGTCCTGGAGTGGCCTAGCCAGTCTCCAGATCTCAACCCCATAGAAAATCTTTGGAGGGAGTTGAAAGTCCGTGTTGCCCAGCGACAGCCCCAAAACATCACTGCTCTAGAGGAGATCTGCATGGAGGAATGGACCAAAATACCAGCAACAGTGTGTGAAAACCTTGTGAAGACTTACAGAAAACGTATGACCTGTGTCATTGCCAACAAAGGGTATATAACAAAGTATTGAGAAACTTTTGTTATTGACCAAATACTTATTTTCCACCATAATTTGCAAATAAATTCATAAAAAATCCTACAATGTGATTTTCAGGATTTTTTTTCTCTCAATTTGTCTGTCATAGTTGACGTGTACCTATTATGAAAATTACAGGCCTCTCTCATCTTTTTAAGTGGGAGAACTTGCACAATTGGTGGCTGACTAAATACATTTTTTCCCCACTGTATATAAAAAACATGGGGGATTGGAAGTGATGCAGACAATTACATTGATAGAAGATACAATCTATCTGCAATATTAAGCTGATCCATCCACCAGAAAACAAAAACAAAAAAACAATGGGTCTGGTAATCACCAAACCCTTCCCCAGATGAACGTTACTGATAGCATGGAGCAGAGGGAACACTACTGCCTCGTGATCTCCTCCCTAACTGCAGCCACAGTACCGTACCTCTGTACGGTGTCCATATTAGGACACCCGCTAATACGGTCACCGTACCTGTGCTAAGCTATGATGGATAGGCCACGCACTGGATGTCAAAACATGAGAAAAGTAGTTATGTTTTCTGTTGGTTTCTAATAAACCAATAATGACTATGCTTCATAGTTTGTCAGCCTTCAGCAGAGCTTGCTCCTGTCAGACATGTCAAACAGACCAGTAATCCTACACCTGTAACAGCACTCACGTGTGGTCTTCATTCCAACGACAATGCCAAAGTTCATCACTGTTTGTAGTATCTAATTATAACAACAAGTTTCAATTGGGCCTCTTGTGATAATAATTCCTCTTTAGTGTATGGTCAAACAAGCATGAATTAATCATGTAACACTTTCAATAAACATGCTATGGTTATTTACCTTGAATTGCACTGTGTGTTTGTGTTCAACAAAGGAAATCATGATGACTTCTTGCAATAAAAACTGTTGCTCAGAAGTTAAAGTGCTGTGTGTACTCTCTTCTGTTTGGTACCTTGCTTGTATGGACTGGTCCCTCGGATCTGCTTTACGCGATCCACCCTTGGGGGAAAAATGCACAGAGAATATTTATTCCACATCAGGCTTTGGCAGTCCAGACTGTTTTCCATCTGCTAGCTCTGAGCCCTGCTCTGCTCTGCTCTACTTTATGGCGACTGGCTTTTCCCGCTGTCTTTACACCACAAAGAGCAACGCTTGTTTGCGGAGAGTAATGTACTAGCATTTTCGATTGCTTACATTTTTGGTCACCTAAAAACTTGCCCAACTCTTTAAATATATGGCTGGTGAAAGAGTTTGTGGTTTTTAATTCAGAGCATGTAGGTTCTATAACCCAAGGTCAGACATCGGGCAGCAGTGTTTTCTGATGTTTAAAAACACTGATTAAAATGCTATTGAAGGTTTTTCTGCTATTTCATAGGACTGGGCTGGAAAGGGTGTGCTATTGGATAATGAGTGTGTGCAATGATACGTATGTGTTTACTGTAGGTCCAAGTGTGTCCTCGTAGAATTATTACAGCATCCGAATGTTTGTTTTTTGTATAAACAGGTTTCTATCACACCTGCCAGTTCATGCAACTGGATCAAAAACCTCAATCTCAATCACCAACCTAATGTTAGGTACTTAAAGAGCCACTGAACATGCCGATTGGGTCGTGTTTTTCTGTTGCTCATTAGAAAAATGAGATTTCAGTCTTGGAGTTGTGTTTCCTAACCAATTCCATGTCTGGTTAATGATGTTTGTCCCCCATGTGACACTGTAGACATGGAAGCCTATTTCACTTCCTCAAAATCCCCAGAATGAATCTAAGATAACTCAAAAAATCTGTAATTAATTTTGACGTTTTTGCAGAGTAAGTTTTAGTTAACTAAGGTGTTTGGTGGAGTATTTCTCAAGTAAAAAAATGTCTAATGTGTTGTCTTATGTAAACAAAGTCGGAGCTGCTGGGCAGGTCTGTCTCTCTGTCTATGCTATTGGCTGTTCACCCCACGTTAGTGGGCAAATGGACATCTTCAAATCAAAACCCAACCTTCATTTACTTGTTGTGACGCACGGATGTTCCAAACTTTTTTTTAGGCGAGACTGACTTTCTGACCAAAATTATCCTATGTACACTTGGTAGTCAACTTTGACACTAGAATCACTGTTTCTGACTCATATTGATGCCTCATCAAAGCGATTAATTAATTTTTAAAGGCAATCGCTCTTTAAGTTTAGAATAACTTTGGGATGTACTCTCAAGATCAATAACAGATACTATTCAAATAAACTAAAAGTCCAGAACCGGATGCATGCACCAGTTACGGCCAATGATTGAATGCTATCAATTTCGTTGTAATCTGATATTTATCAAGTATTTATCTGGATGATTATACCTATTCATGATTCAAATGGTAATGTCATGGTGTTTATTTTAAATGACTGAAAGACAAAAATAATTATCAAAGGGAAGCTTAAAATCAGTACTGCTCGTTCATTAATGGTACTGCCTGTTTATATAAGGCAGAAATGATCAACTCGCTGCTATTTGGCTGCTGATGAAGCTCACTGTCGACTGACAAAAGGCCTGGGGATATCTCTGTGCGGATTGCAAAAGCTACATGTCAACCTAGGAGTTTGAGGCACGACATGTTCTCACAGTTCAAGCAGCCCTTACCAAGGCACAAATGAACCAAACTAGTACTGGATGCCAAGCTACTATTATAAGAGAGTAAAGAGGGAGAGCTTTTTTCTCAGCTCGTATGTTTAGATAAGAACAGGTCTGTATGACTTTGCACATTAATAGTGCACATCTATTTACTTTGAAAGCATATCTCTCACATTCTTACACTTGACTTGGTAACTTCATCCTACACTAGGGAACTGAGAATGCATCACTAAACCAGGATGCCCCACTGGTGTTTTCTGCTGCTGCACGCAAACAACATCTATGGAAGTCAAAAGAATCGGGATGATCACTAGTAGACTCATGACCAGATCCATTTTTGCACTTTATTTTTTAAACAAATGTACTCTTCTCATTTTTCATCACATTAAAGTCCCTTGTATACTTTAGTTCTTTATTGTTTTACAAATATTAAGTTATCCACAAAAATAAAATAACTTAGAAAATAACCATGACCATCGAATATGAAAAATAACACATTCATAACAAAATGCATATTGCTATGTTATATCCCCAAAATACACGTTCTCCAGAACAAAATGCATGTGCAAATTACTAATCTGCATCAAAATAATCTGTGCCAATTTACCAGTAACATATTGTGTTTTTTAAACACAGACACAATGTATTTGCTCATAATAAATTACCCTGACTGACAAGTTCTTTGATAAAATGCATTTTGATATATTCTATGGGGAAATTCAATTTTCATAATAAAACACACAGCACATGCAAACAATGGACCTATTGGCAAACAAGGATACACTGTAAAAACACCCACAAATCTAGTTGTTTCAACTAATTATTATAAAGTAACTGGTTCCACAGCCTTTTTTTTTTCTTTACACAACGTTTAGGTCCAAGTGTTACCTGAACAAAAAAAATGTTGGGTCCCAAACTAAGCTCCAACTTGAGAAAACGGACAAAAATTCTGTCAATTTAAAATGATGTGTTTGCTCAACTTGTCTCATATGTTCATTCAACTAGACATTATTATTTAGGCATCTTAACTAAAAAAGGCTGTGCAACTGGTTACACACAAACAGTGCTTTTAACATACAATGTCTTCAACTTACATATTTGACACACATGGACATACAGTGAGGGAAAAAAGTTTTTGATCCCCTGCTGATTTTGTATGTTTGCCCACTGACAAAGAAATGATCAGTCTATAATTTTAATGGTAGGTTTATTTGAACAGTGAGAAACAGAATAACAACAAAAAAATCCAGAAAAACACATGTCAAAAATTTTATAAATTGATTTGCATTTTAATGAGGGAAATAAGTATTTGACCCCCTCTCAATCAGAAAGATTTCTGGCTCCCAGGTGTCTTTTATACAGGTAACGAGCTGAGATTAGGAGCACACTCTTAAAGGGAGTGCTCCTAATCTCAGCTTGTTACCTGTATAAAAGACACCTGGCCACAGATGCAATCAATCAATCAGATTCCAACCTCTCCACCATGGCCAAGACCAAAGAGCTCTCCAAGGATATCAGGGACAAGATTGTAGACCTACACAAGGCTGAAATGGGCTACAAGACCATCGCCAAGCAGCTTGGTGAGAAGGTGACAACAGTTGGTGCGATTATTCGCAAATGGAAGAAACACAAAATAACTGTCAATCTCCCTCAGCCTGGGGCTACATGCAAGATCTCACCTCGTGGAGTTGCAATGATTATGAGAACGGTGAGGAATCAGCCCAGAACTACACGGGAGGATCTTGTCAATGATTTCAAGGCAGCTGGGACCATAGTCGCCAAGAAAACAATTGGTAACACACTACGCGGTGAAGGACTGAAATCCTGCAGCGCCCGCAAGGTCCCCCTGCTCAAGAAAGCACATATACATGCCCGTCTGAAATTTGCCAATGAACATCTGAATGATTCAGAGGAGAACTGGGTGAGTGTTGTGGTCAGATGAGACCAAAATGGAGCTCTTTGGCATCAACTCAACTTGCCGTGTTTGGAGGAGGAGGAATGCTGCCTATGATCCCAAGAACACCATCCCCACCGTCAAACATGGAGGTGGAAACATTATATTTTGGGGGTGTTTTTCTGCTAAGGGGAAAGGACAACTTCACCACATCAAAGGGACGATGGACGGGGCCATGTACCGTCAAATCTTGGGAGAACCTCCTTCCCTCAGCCAGGGCATTGAAAATGGGTCGTGGATGGGTATTCCAGCATGACAATGACCCAAAACACACGGCCAAGGCAACAAAGGAGTGGCTCAAGAAGAAGGACATTAAGGTCCTGGAGTGGCCTAGCCAGTCTCCAGACCTTAATCCCATAGAAAATCTGTGGAGGGAGCTGAAGGTTCGAGTTGCCAAATGTCAGCCTCGAAACCTTAATGACTTGGAGAAGATCTGCAAAGAGGAGTGGAACAAAATCCCTCCTGAGATGTGTGCAAACCTGGTGGCCAACTACAAGAAACGTCTGACCTCTGTGATTGCCAACAAGGGTTTTGCCACCAAGTACTAAGTCATGTTTTGCGGAGGGGCAAATACTTATTTCCCTCATTAAAATGCAAATCAATTTATAACATTTTTGACATGCGTTTTTCTGGATTTTTTTGTTGTTATTCTGTCTCTTACTGTTCAAATAAACCTACCATTAAAATTATAGACTGATCATTTCTTTGTCAGTGGGCAAACGTACAAAATCAGCAGGGGATCAAATACTTTTTTCCCCTCACTGTACATGATTACATTGTGCATGTTTATTTAGTCATTATTATGTCCTCACCTGGGATTTGAACTCACAACCTCTTGGTTCATGGCATTCCAATCCTCCTGCTACACCACCATGTCTGTGTGAATTATCACTTAATCTGACTATTCTCTCATCATTGATTTGATTGATTGATTTAAGTAATTTTTGTTTTTTTCTGTATAGTTGTCTAATGTTGGTGTAGTATATTACTCTGTTTTAATGTTATTCCTTAATCACTATGATGAATAAAAAAGCTTTTCTTGAGTGTAATTTTCAGAGTTGAGATTTACTCTGAAGTGCGAAGTGTAGCAATACAGGTGAAATCAGTTATTGACACAGACAGAATGGTGTAGCAGGAAGATTAGCATGCCGTGAACCAAGAGGTTGTGAGTTCAGAGGACATGTTGAATATTAATTACTTTATAAATGAACATGCACAATGTGTGTCAAATATGTAAGTTGAAAACATTGTATGTTAAAAGCACTGTGTGTAACTAGTTCCACAGCCTTTTATTAGGTAAGATGCCCAAATAATAGTTTCTAGTTGAATGAACATATGAGATAATTTAAGCAAACTAGCAAAAGATTTTTGCCTAGGTTTTCATATGTTGGAGCAGAGTTTGGGCCAAGTAAAGATGTTAAGTTCAGTTAACACTTTGACAGAAAAGGTGTGTAAACACAAAAGAAAAAGGCTTACTTAATAATATTTAGTTGAAACAACTCAATTATTTTTTACAGTGTATAGACAACCATATATTTGCAATGAGTTTTAGGTTTGGAAGAACTTACATCAACCATTCATCTGTACAAACTTTAATGGTGTTTTACGGCTAACTAAATTGGGGACAGTTAGAAATGTACTGGGGGGGGTCGAGGTGTCAGCGAAAATAATTATCACCCCCCTCCGCAACATTTGAAATATATTCACACAACCCTCCCCTTTTATTGTAAAATAAAATGCACACCCCTCTCATAGAATTAACTACAAATCATGTTTACGACCAGAAATATCAATAACTGTGTTATAAATGTGGATATAGACTTTGCCACATCAGCATGCTTTTGTGGCACTGTCGATGCCATGCAGGGCTACGGGCCAGAATGTTGAGGGTTCGCCGACCACCTCGGACAGCTAACTCTCACTGCCTGTTTCATTAGACCTACACTACGATCAGAGCCGGCTGCAGACAATGATCATCAGCTAGGTGGAAATCAGATTTTGAAAATTTCGATGCTATATTTATAATTATATTAAATATACTTTTTTGCCACCAACAGGTTTCTGTGTCAATGCACCACAACCAATAAGCAAAGCAGAATTTGGGCACCTCAACATCATCGTTTGCGTTTTTAACACCACAATCTGCACAGTTTGGATGCTGGGATTATATTTTGGATGAATGTGCGCAGGTAGCCTACAGGAGGCTTTTGAAGTAACCTAATCAGATTAAAACATTGTGACTGGTTGTGTTTATGACACACATAAAAGGTAATACATTTTAAAAGGTAAATGACAAATATTTAGGCTATATTGAAGTGTTAGGTTCTAGGTGCGCGAGGAATAGTCGCTCGGATCGGAGAGAAGGCAGAGCAGCGTTAACGGGATACATTGGGATTTTGGCAATGAGGCCCTTTATATACTTCCCCAGAGTCAGATGAACTCGTGGATACCATTTTCATGTCTCTGTGTCCAGTTTGAAGGAAGTTAGAGGTAGTTTTGCGAGCCAATGCTAACTAGCGTTAGCGCAATGACTGGAAATCTATCCCGAAGTACCCCTCTAAGCTTTCCTGAATAACTGGGCCTGCTGGGAGCATATGTGGCCACATTATTATAGGACGACTTGGGAGAATGATGATACGCAACAGACGGCGCATCGAGAGTAAACCCACAGATCCAAATGGAATGAATGGAATGAAATGTTCAAATAACAGGGCTTTTGCGCCGTTATTCAAATTACATTTTCATTGCAGTTTACAGCCTAGAGCAGAATTTTCACTTGAAAACAATAATGCAATTACTCATTGCAATGTGGTGTTGTAGGCTAGTCTAGGTAGGATAATTGTATTGTCCCTAAACAAGATCAACGGAGGAGCTTTTTGAGTTGTGTGTCTCATGTTTTCACTGTTTTTTCATGCGCAATGACACACCTGGCCTCTCCACTTATATTGAAAATTGGTGCTGCTTTGAATGATTTTATGGGTGGTATGATTGCTACTTAGCATATTTCAGATCTGGATAAATGATCCGCAAGTTAGCGTTTTCCGTCGTGAATCTTGTTCTGGAGGCAGCTCTGCAGAATGGTCACTAGCTAGCACAGCCACAATGTCATAAAATCTGATTTTAAACCTAACCCTAACCATAACCACACTGCTAACCCTAATACATAACCCTAACCTTAAATTAAGACCAAAAAGCTAATTTATTTTCATGAAGTTTTACAATATAGCCAATTTTGACTTTGCAGCTGGCCTATCTAAGGGGAAATCGCTCAATTCTGCCTTCAGGACAAGACTCATGAAAATACACGTCAACCTACAAATGATCCACCTACCACTATTATCACTATGAATGTTGGATAGATAGCAGGATAGACAGTTAGACTGGTAGACTATATTGACCTGTGGTATAGTTAACATGCGGAAAAGCGCAGTGCATAAGGGAAGTACCAAAACACCTTGATAGGGGAGGCACCTGCAAGCAGATGAGGACATTTGGCTAGGATGGAAGAAATTATATAGTAAAACCTGCAAAAGGGCGAATGTAAACCAGTGAAAAAACGCACTATACCCTCACCTGTGCCCAATAAAAAAACACCCATACCCTATTTTGGACCACACCCCAGCAAATTTCTAACTGTCCATTGAGTCAAACTTATGAGATAGCGGTAGTGCTTTATTACCTTGACTATATCTTAACAGTGTGAAGGCAGGGCTATAGATGACCAGAATTTGCACAGACCATCTGGCCCAGTCTTTTCATTGTTTTAGCCTTCCACCATTGCCCTCAGGCTGTTTCTCATGTTCATTCTGTATAACTACTCATGTCTCTATCACTTGATCATCTGATCCTCTGTCTTCACAACTCCATCCTTGCAAGAGAACACCCGCAACAGTCAACACTCTAGTCCACATTTCCTGTCTTTTTACCAGTATGGACAAATATACTGTTGTGAGGGACAAGGTAGCCATTTTGCAGATTGACATATTGAATTGCCACATTTTGTAACCTGAAACATTACAAAACAATCCAAATGAGTTAACATGGTTAACCTGTCGCTCTGAGTATAGCAAGAGCAGATGTAACATTCTGGAACAATCTCTAGCTTTTCCCAACTGATGCTTGTCTTCTTCTTCTTAAATTACCGGAATCCCATGCAGTTGTTTTACCTCTAGAGATAACAAAATCAGCCATTTGTCATTTTCGGAACCCTTGTTTAAATAAATGAGTGCTCAGTTATCAATATTATCCATAGTATTTCACTATCTTTAATCTAATTTATCCTAAAAACACTTTCTGAGATGAAAGGCAGTGCAGATCCAGAGTCTCTGAACTATGGTGGTTGGACACATGCTGTGCACACATTGATTGTACACCTCTTTGAACTGGCTATATTCCAGTCTTGTTTCGTGCGATCCATTCTACTAATGAACATGGCAGTCCATTGCAAAGGGAAGGGGTGTATTGCAGTCTTTCTCTGTTAAAAAAAGGTATATTATTTAATTTCTGCATTTCTTCATTTGCAGACACTGACCCACTCTGTTATTCGACACTCTTCGCAGACCACGTAACAGCACCAGTGGAACTTGCAGTTGCATCGTTCACTTCGGGTCTGCTGTAAGATGTTATGGCCTCGCCCGCAGCAGAGGCTTTCACAGTTGTCCATCTCTGGACTCGTCTTGTTACAGATCCTCCCATGCGTTCCGGCCGAGTCGGAACGCAGATCCCTCTCGCAGAAGTCCGGGGACTTCTCAAAGTAGACCAGCTCGTTGAGTCGTCTGTGTGTGGGGTGGTGGGCGTGCTCCAGCTGGCCCGTGTTCCTGTTGTGGGCTTTGATGAGGGTGGCTATGTGGAAACGCTCCTTGAGCAGCGAGCCTACCACCCTGAACTCCGGTGTGACTTGCCAGCAGGTCTTCAGCTGGCAGCTTCCTGATGTCCCGTGGCATTTGCATTTCCGTCTCATGTGGTTCATCACCACCTGCACAGAGGGGAACAGGGAACTGCACGTTAACATCCTCCTTCATCTCATCCTGTAGTAGGACACATGTTCACTCATCAAATTAGGCAAATCAACTAGACTGTGACTAGACTCCTCTTTCATTCTACAACTGCTAACATTTATCACATATAATTGTCACTAAAATAATTGGCTTGACTTTTCTGCAATAATGTTCAAAATAAATTAACTTTATTTACACAATTTCTCACTCTAAGGTGATGGAACTCCCTTCCACTTGATCCTGGCCCCCTCTCCCAAAATGAGTTGTGTGTGTGTGTGCTTCATATTGCTGAGTAACCAATTACGCATCAAAAATATTACAGGCATCACAAATATGTAGGTAGAGTACCACTAGTCTAATATTGAGAGGTTTTGCTCCGAAGCTGCACTGTAGTAGCGCTTTTTCATGACAATGACAAGTTCACATCACACTCCCAGACCTCCCATTCTCTCAACAATGCACTCATCTGTCAGCCTGAGTTATAAACTTTTAGATCCAATTACCAACAGGAAAAGGGGCCACCCTCAGCACTGACAGATGCTCCCTATACCCACCCCTATCAACAGCACAAGCACAAACACACACCTTCAGCACTCCCACATTCTACTCTCTCCTAGGCCTCTACCCAGCTGCCCTGGGACACACACACATGAAGACGATCGAAAACAAGTTCAGTCTGCTGAAAGCCAAAGGATTACGTTTCTACTAGTACAGTATGTGAGTCACAGCTAAAATGAGCGTGAGGGTGAAACTGTACTATTTAATGTGCTGGCTTCTCTTTCTTTGTTTTGAGATAGAGCGAGGAGATCCCGAAACGTGTTTTCCCTTTGGATAGAAACGGGTCGAAACCCACTTTATTATTCAGCTGTGTTCTGATCCATTAAACAGAGCGTTCCGACGGTCTGAGCCGAGGACATAGTCGTAGCCACTCTAAGACTAAAGGTCATTTTGAACAGTTGCCAAAGCAGATATACTTTGTGGAGAAGCATGAATTCTTTAAGGGTTTGTGTGCAGAGGTTTTCATTTCAGGGCCTCTTGTAGGTGTTCCCATTGAATAGAGAGAAAGTGCTATTCTGTGTGAATGTGAGTGGGAGAGTGATACATGTACCCACTTGAGTCATCCATTAGGAATGATAGGGAAAGAGAAACAACACTTGATCTCACTGGGGCCAAAGCTAACAACTATTGATCACAGCCCATTCAGACCAAATATCGCAAACCTGGAGAAATACTTTCAGGCCTTTCAAGCTTCGTTTTTACATCAGAGCATTGCGTCCCTGAACTGCATCCTTCTGGCTTTATATATACCCTATAATTACACAACAGTAACCCACTTAACGCTTTAGATACACACTGAACTGGACGATTTAATTGTATTCTTACTGTAGTTGTTTTCATGAATTCTCGCAATCAACCGTCTAACTAGTAGGTTTGTTTACTACAAAAAAACGTCTGGATGAAGCAATATCCTGGAACCTGTAAGCAGGGGACGCAAAAATCACACACTAAAACGAGAGACAACTGAAACCAAAACGGGTATAAAACCTCAGAGCTGTCACAGTTTAGGAAATGGGACCTGCCTGCTCTTGCCATAACTGGCCCGGTCAGACATGAGTGCGGTGATGATGATCAGATCAGGAAGATTGTTCCCTTTACCCCACGCCGTGTCCCAGGGTGCACCTGGGACCATGATCTGAGTCGATGTGGGCGTGCCAGTGGCACCAGGAGGAAGAGTGTGTGAGCTGCTGCCGTGCCGAGCTCTCCTGGAGGTGACTGACTGACGAGAGACACTGATATGGCAGTGATTTAAGGAGCCCTTTTGGATGCGGAATTGACTGACTGGTTATTAGAATCTCGCTCAAAGGCCCAGAGGCTAGACAAGCCTGGAGGAGAGAACAGAGAGCAGAGTACAGGAACTATCTGATGCTCATATCTGTGTCTGCCATCCACTGATTAGCAACTCCTAGTCTAAGTCCCAAATGGCGCCCTACTCCCTATATAGTGTGCTACTTTTGACCAAAGCCCTATGGCAGGTATACTCAACTACTATTTAAGAAGGTCCGGTCACAAATATTTCCTAGATGGCAAAGGTCAGGATGAATATTGTCATTTATCGGCGTAGCAACAAACACCCTCCTTGCGACCCCAAACTGTTCAAACTGTTCCCACCCCTCTTTTTGGCCGAGAGAACATTCTACACATTTGCCATGGGGCGGAGAGAACATTTTGCAGTTTTAAGGCTAATGTCTTGCAATTCTCAACAGGCTCAGAGACAGTTTCTATCTACAAGCCATCACACTGCTGAACACTTGAACTGGACGGACCACCTGCACTGACTCTCCACACCTTAGCACACATGCACTCACTCACGCACACACCCAAACAGATATACAGTACCAGTCAAAAGTTTGGACACACCAACTCATAATAGTGAAGACATCATAACTATGAAATAACACATATGCAATCATGTAGTAACCAAAAAAGTGTTAAACAAATCAAAATATGTTTTATATTTTATATTCTTCAAAGTAGCCACCCTTTGCCTTGATGACAGCTTTGCACAGTCTTGGCATTCTCTCAACCAGCTTCACCTGGTATGCTTTTCCAACAGTCTTGAAGGAGTTCCCACATATGCTGAGCACTTGTTAGCTGCTTTTCCTTCACATCTCAATTTTGTTGAGGTTGGGTGATTGTGGAGGCCAGGTCATCTGATGCAGCACTCCATCGCTCTCCTTCTTGGTCAAATAGCCCTTACACAGCCTGGAGGTGTGTTGGGTCATTGTCCTGTTGAAAAACAAATGATAGTCCCACTAAGCGCAAACCAGATGGGATGGTGTATCGCTGCAGAATGCTGTAATAGCCATGCTGGTTAAGTATGTCTTGAATAAATCACAGACAGTGTCACCAGCAAAGCACCCCACACCATCACACCTCCTCCTCCATGCTTCATGGTGGGAACCACACATGCGGAGATCATCTGTTCACCTACTCTGCCTCTCACAAAGACACGGCGGTTGGAACCAAAATCTCAAATTTGGACTCCAGACCAAAAGGATAGATTTCCACCGGTCTAATGTCAATTGCTCGTGTTTCTTGGCCCAAGCAAGTCTCTTCTTCTTATTGGTGTCCTTTAGTAGTGGTTTCTTTGCAGCAATTCGACCATGAAGGCCTGATTCATGCGGTCTCCTCTGAACAGTTGATGTTGAGATGTGTCTGTTACTTGAACTCTGTGAAGCATTTATTTGGGCTGCAATGTCTGAGGCTGGTAAATCTAATGAACTTATCCTCTGCAGCAGAGGTAACTCTGGGTCTTCCATTCCTGTGGCGGTCCTCATGAGAGCCAGTTTCATCATAGCGCTTGATGGTTTAATGCGACTGCACTTGAAGAAACTTTATGCGACTGCACTTGACTGACCTTCATGTCTTAAAGTAATGATGGCCTGTCATTTCTCTTTGCTTATTTGAGCTGTTCTTGTCATAATATGGACTTGGTCTTTTACCAAATAGGGCTATCTTCTGTATACCACCCCTAATTTGTCACAACACAACTGATTGGCTCAAATGCATTAAGAAGGAAATAAATTGTTAATTGAAGTGCATTCCAGGTGGCTACCTCATGAAGCTGGTTGAGAGAACGCCAAGAGTGTGCAAAGCTGTCATCAAGGCAAAGGGTGGCTACTTTGAAGAATCTCAAATATAAAATATATTTTGATTTGTTTAACACTTTTTTGGTTACTACATGATTCCATATGTGTTATTTCATAATTTTGATGTCTTCACTATTATTCTACAATGTAGAAAATAGTAAAAATAAAGAAAAACCCTGTCCAAACTTTTGATACTGTACACTCATTCACCCACCCACACACACACCACACACACACACACACACACACACACACACACACACACACACACACACCAGTGGAGGCTGCTGAAGGCAGGACGGCTCATAATAATGTCTGGAACGGAGCAAATCGAATAGCATCAAACACATGGAAACCATGTGTTTGATGTATTTGATACCATTCCACTTATTCCGTTCCAGCCTTTACCACGAGCCATCCTCCCTAATTAAGGTGCCACCAACCTCCTGTGGCACACACACACACACATATACATTCATGCTACACATCACAACTTTGTTACCAGACTCTTGCTATTATTGCTAAATACTGCACAATTTAAACACTTTCCCCGCAATCACACCCTCCCCAAAACAAGTGTAAATATTGGATTATAAATTGTGCATTCCTGTGGGGGTACCCGCGGTCCATATTAACCCTGTTCTGGGTCCAGATCTGGACCGAGGTCTGCCAGTTGAGTATTGCTGTCCTATGGGATATACAGTGCATAGGGAATATGGTGCCATTTGGAATGTAACCTAGCCTAACACTGGTCTCATTACTGACACCCACTGCTAATACTGCCTGTCTAGTACAGGTCTCACTCTATAGCAGGGATTCCGAAAGATTGTTTTATTTTATTTTATTGTATTAAAATATATTGGACATAAAAGACAGTAAAATCACCAGGAAATCTTTTTCCAAATGTTGTGTTAGAGCCTGAATTTAAAATGGATATATATATATTTTAATGTCACTGGCCTACACGCAATACCCCATAATGTCAAAGTGGAATTTCTTTTATACCTTTAAAAAAAAAAAATGAAAAGACAAATTGGCTTAACAAGTCAAATAATAAGTTGCATGGACTCACTCTGTGTGCAATAATAGTGTTTAATGTGATTTTTTAATGACTACCTCATCTTTGTACCCCACACATACAATTATCTGTAAGGTCCCTGAATCGAGCAGTGACTTTCAAACACAGATTCAACCACAAAGACCATGGAGGTCTTCCAATGGCTCGCAAAGAAGGGCACCTATTGGTAGATGGGTAAAAAAAAGCAGACATTGAATTTCCCTTTGAGCATGGTGAAGATATTAATTACACTTTGGATGGTGTATCAATACACCCAGTCGCTACAAAGATACAGGCATCCTTCCTAACTCAATTGCCAGAGAGGAAGGAAACCGCTCAAGGATTTCACCATGAGGCCAATGGTGACTTTAAAACAGTTACAGAGTTTAATGGCTGTGATAGAAAACTGAGGATGGATCAACAACATTGTAGCTACTCCACAATACTAACCTAAATGACAGAATAAAAAGAAGGAAGCCTGTACAGAATACAAATATTCCAAAACATGCATCTTGTTTGCAACAATACACTCAAGTAGTACTGCAAAAAATATGGTAAAGCAATTAACTGTTTGTGTCCTGAATACAATGTCTTATGTTTGGGGAAAATCCAATACAACACATTACTGAGTACCACTCTCCATAGTTTCAAGCATGGTGGTGGCTGCATCATGTTATGTGTATGCTTGTAATTGTTAAGGACTGGGGAGTTTTTTCAGGATAAAAAATAAACGGAATGGAGCTAAGCAGAGGCAAAATCCTAGAGGAAAACCTAGTTCAGTCTGCTTTACACCAGACACTGGGAGATGAAGTCACCATTCAGCAGGACAATAACCTAAAACAGTCCAAATCTACACTGGAGTTGCTTACCAAGTAGACAGTGAATGTTGCTGAGTGGCCGAGTTACAGTTTTGACTTAAATAATCTTGAAAATCTACGGCAAGACTTGGAGAATTTTGAAAATAATAATGTGCAAGTGTTGCACAATCCAGGTGTGGAAACCTCTTACGATTTACCCAGAAAGACTCACAGCTGTAATTGCTGCCAAAGTTGATTCTAACATGTATTGACTCAGGAGTTGAATACTTATCTAATCAAGATATATTATTGTTTTATTTTAAATTATTTTTTAAAATAAATATCACACTTTAACTTCATTTTTGACATTACAGAGTATTTTGTGTAGATCGTTGACAAAAAATGACAATTCAATCCATTTTAATTCCACTTTGTAACACAACAAAATGTGGAGAAAGTCAAGGGGTGTGGATCCTTTCTGAAGGCACTGTATCTGTTTGGGATTCTTGTGGTCAATTTGCAGTGTACAAATTATTTATAACTATGTTCCGCCCCTCCGCTCAAGGTGAATTCGTCCCACGGCTGAATTTAATTGGGGACCCTTGCTCTATAGTATATTCACACAATACTCCATCATGTTTAAAACACATACTATATTATACATGGTAATCACTATCAGATGTCCCCAGCAACATGGACAAGGAAATAAACTGTGATATAAACAAACAATACTTACAGTATTTACAGTAAAACCAAAGGCTGGTACCTCGGTATCATCTTAGGAAAAAAAATATAAAAAGGATTCTTTGGCTGTCCCCATGGGAGAACCCTTTGAAGAAACTGTTTTGGGTTCCAGGTATAACCTCTTTTGGGTTCCATGTAAAATCCTTTCATTTTACATTTACATTTTACATTTTAGTCATTTAGCAGACGCTCTTATCCAGAGCGACTTACAGTTAGTGAGTGCATACATTTTTCATACTTTCCATATTAGGTTCTACCTGGAACCCAAAAGGGTTCTTCAAAGGGTTCTCCCATGGGGACAGCCGAATAACTATTTTTACGGAGTGTATCGTCTCGATTTGAATGCCCTCTTATATGAGGAAACATTCATGTCCAACTACACATGGTCATATCCTCCAAAGGCCTCTATCTCAGGCCTTTGACTGTCAGTCTCATTGAAAATTGTGCGTTACATATGTAGGTCTTATAAACTAACACTGCAGTTATGCAAAGAAAAAAAAAACGTATTTTGAAGAAATTGCCCCCAAATTCATTGGCAGACCACCGTTAGAAACACACATCTGGGCTGTTTTAATTGGGGAAGAGTGAGACAGACTCCTCTATAAACCAGCCCCAGACGGAGATCAAATAAGACATATTGGTAGCAGATTAGGACCACAGGCAATACTAGGTATTACATGGTCTACAGAGCACTCAAACACTTCACTATGTCTGCGTCCCAAATAGAACCCTATTCCCTTTACAGCGCAGGGCTCTGGTCAAAAGTAGTGCGCTATATAGGGAATAGGGTGCCATTTGTGACGCAAGCCATGCTCCTTCCTTTATCAAATGGTGTGTCTGTTTAATATTGTCATCATTCTTAACCCCCCTATTCCTCTCATCCTTATTGTGTCATTAAAAATGGGATTTAATAGTCTACTAAAATGTTATGACCTAAATGACTTCTGTTGACTGTCTTACTTGTGAATTGTTACTGGTATGTTGTCTATCTTGAATGGGATTTACAGTACGATAACGACTCAATGTTTAGCAAATATGACATTAAGTTATGAAGTGAACTACAACTACTAAAATATTTGTGGTAAATATATCTGTCCTGGAATCTTAAACAGCCATTTTTACGAACAAAGTTACATTGCACACTGCTTTATGTCGTTCCATTCAAAGACATGTAACAACAACCATAAAGGGTTGCAAAGCCACCATTTCAAAGAATATAAACAAACCCACATCACATTAAGTTTCAGCATCACTTAAGTAAATCAAACACAAGTCATCAAAGAACGGTTAAGATGGAGACACGCAATAATTGACACTGAACAATCATTTCATCTCAAAGTAACAAGACCAAATGAGAACCTTCCCCTACACAACAATCATGTGCAGTATTACTCTCTGTTAATGGTACACAACATTCACCGATCCAATTTGGCCTCTAATAAAATTGTATCCATAAGAGTTTCCACCTGCTGTGCCTTAACAGTGGTCAGCATTTGTTCTGGTGGTGCCCCCCCACTGATCCAATAGCATTTACACTCTCAGGCCAATGGAATGCTCCCTCTCCTCAGATGACGCTGCACGCCTCTAATGGAGCTCCAACAGGCAACCATAAAGGATTTACAAAGGCCAGACCAAAAAGTCACAATGCACAGTCAATGTGTAATAAGCTCAGCTACATATCAGAGAGAGAGAATAAAAAACAGCATAATTAATCTAAATATACAACGTAAAAGCAGAAAGCTAATTGTCAGCCACAGCACCAGCCACTCAAACAAGTGTATAAAGAAAGTTTGTGTTAATCATGAAATTACCTGCATTTACATGTAAATGTGTCCGTCTACTATCCTAGCACATTGCTTGTACTCGTAGCTGTGAATACAGACATGCTATGTGAAATGACGTCAGCACTTGTTGTGGGTGTGTAGTTCCAATTGAGTGATTCCAATTAAAATATTGTTGAAAGGAATTTACTACCATTGCAAATGTTTCCATGTTGTGGACAGCCACTGTAAACATTTAGTCATGCAGCGGGAACCTCAAAACTATGTTCTGATCAATCATGACATCATTATACACAAACATACTGCTACACAAGGGCGTTTCTTTGTGTTGGATATTGCCTGGGGGGGGGGGGGGGGGGGGGGGGGTCCTATCTTTGGTGTCCAGCTTTTCCTGGTGGATATGACAGACGACAACATGGTTCAATCTGCTTTGTGTCATTGTTGAGCACAGCCACGTCTTCACAACCAAATGACATCAGAATGTAGGCAACAGCATTTGTTATATCACTTGGAATACCGTCAGAAAAGATGAGGAGTTGAACCGATAGTTCCAATCTGTGTGCAATGTAAATTGCTGTGCAACATGCTTTACCAGACTACCTTATAACTCAAATTCAAAATGTTCACCTGATGACCTGTTCATTCTCTCCCTGTGCCTCAACATGGGCTGTGCTCTCCCTCTCTCTACTGACTGTCTCTGACCCCTGCCATGACAACCAAATGAATTCAGAATGCAGAGAACAACGGTGTTGTTATAGCAATTGGGCTACAATCAGCAAAGATGAGGAGTTGAACTGATAGTGCCTTCTAACTCAAATTCTCACCTGATGACCTGTTCATCCTCAACATGGACGGTGCTCTCTCTCTCTCACTCTCTCTATTGCCTGTCTTTGAACACTGCTATAATCATATGACCAAGTACCATTATCATTTACAAAAATAGCTGGCCTTAACAATGATGGGGTTAGCTTATTAACATGAATTAGATAATGCTTTTATTAGCTACATTATTTATTTACTGTCTGGCAATAGGTATAGATCGCTAGCTGACTACATACTGCCAGCCTATTATTAATTGTACAGTGTAGTCCCTTCCCCCACAAGTTACGCACCTGCTGCTGTGGAGTAAATTTTGCAAAACGTTTGTTTAAAATAAAAGCAGAGAAATTAGTCGGAATGAGAGGGATGTGCTTTGGTTAAAAAATATATTACTTTATCTATGACTTTTCTCCCCTGATAAACTCCTCTGAAATCTGTATTTGGGGGGAAGGAAGGGCGAATCTCTTTTTACTTTCCGCCGTGTTTGATGTCTAAAATCTTTTGCTGGGTTTAAACATCTGTTTCCAAACAGCCAGCAGCCACTAATTAGAGCTTTTAACAAGACTGAACGTCGTGAGAACCAGAGGGTGGGCATGAGGCGACATGTATAACCCACTTTTTTTAGGGGAGGGGTTGGGGGAGGTGGTGGAGGGTACGAGGTATTATTTGAGACCTCACCTGTCAGTGTTATCGTTTTGATTTGGGGGGGGGGGGGCTTTCTGCTCTCTTTGAAGTAATCAAGGTGCTGCCCTGGCTGCGTTCTTCTAACGATGCACCACTCCCTGAGACATACTGTATCTCTGATATCTCTGTACACTGCTTTAGTATATTACATTCACACCTTCAATTGTTTTCTTCTCCCAGCGTAGTACTCATTAAAGCATTGATATATGAGGAGTGCTAAGAGAACTGCACTCCACACGCCCAGAGCATTGTGCAACCTGATCTGAGAAACGATTAGCAGATGCACAGACTCTGCAGCTTTTAACACAACTCTGGTCATCTGTGTCAAAACACAGCTCAGATACTGTACATTGAGTTCATTGAAACTGTTCACAATAAACTAAATTCCAGCTAGATGTAATAGAGCTATACTGAAATACATTTGAAGATACAGCTCCTTTTAATTACACAGTGCAACTGTTGATTGACGTTCTGGTGAATCTACTTGTAATGGAAGTTTTTGTTTCAACTCATGTATGTTAATAGTGCCGGTTTTCTTGGCTCTCCTTGTGATCCAAGAAGCTGTCTCCAAAAGCGGTTTTGACAGTTTCAAAGCATTTCCCAGTAGCAGCAGGTAAGTTTCTAACACAATCAGCTACTGTTGGCAAATAGGCCTCTTGGCAAAAACAGAGCTTCAATGTGCCCAAACTATGAATCTTCCCTGCAACTTCTCACCCTGAGTGTCAAATATATCAAAAGTTAGTAGCTAGCTATGACTCTCTATCTTCCCTATGTTGATATATTTTTGTCATAACACTGCAAAACCAAAGGGTGTAACATTGATCATATATCTTCGATCTTGGGATCCAACTAAGAACAGTAGCCTCGTAATATGTAAACATAGAAACTCTGAAATTCTTAAGAAGAGGATTCAATTCACTGTTGATTTGGAAATTATATTACTTCAAAGTTTTGTACATCTGATTGTACAGTATAGAACTGGCCTCTTGAACTTGTCCAAGAAGCAAATGGTGTCATGGCTCATTGTGTCTCTGCTATGGACAAACTCATGGGTCACTGTGTAGAGCCGAGCATGGATTATCATACTGCACATGAGAAGCAGGACTATCATCAGAGGCTCTCTATCTATCTTTCTCTCCCCGCTTGGCTAAGTAACTCCACATTTGTGTTTTGTCTGAATAATCAAGGAAACCAGAAGTCAACTGATGGAAAGATACAAGAGCAAATTACTGCGGAGGAAGCGCAGGACAATGAGCAATTTACTGCTCCTTTTGTGTATGGCAACAGTGCTGCCTGGGAGCAATCAAAACTTATCGCTGTCATTTAAATATCAGTGTCCAGTGCATCAACAGTAACAACAGGTAGTAGAAGTAGCAGTATTAGTAGTATTAGTAGTTGTAGTAGCATAGTAGTAGCAGTAGTAGTAGTAGTAGTAGTAGTAGTACCTGTAGTAGTAGTAGTAGTAGTTGTTGTTGTTGTTGTAATAGTGTAGAAGGAGTAGGAGTAGGAGTAGTAGTATTAGTATTAGTATTAGTAGTAGTAGTAGTAGTAGTAGTAGTAGTAGTAGTAGTAGTAGTAGTAGTAGTAGTTGTTGTTGTTGTAATAGTGTAGAAGGAGTAGGAGTAGTAGTAATTGTAGTATATCAACATTTCTATTATAAACTCTTTACTGTGTGGGTACTTTCTCTTCTCTGTTTATTTCATAAAACATACTGAACTAACCCATAAACCAATCCCCTGCTACTGCTACTCTTCCTGTCATCTCTGGAGCAACACAAATCTGACACAAATCATCCACTTAGTCCAACACCAGAGTAATAATACCATTGCCAATACCAAGCATCTGTCCATGAAATCAACTCCATTGGCTGGGAAAATACCCATGGAATACCAAACGAATATTATTCAATTGATCACATATGGTATCATAACATCAACCAAAGAAAACTAGCGTTAAGTATAGCCAGGCCACTGCTATATGGCCATCATAAACAAGCGTCTTTATTAGCCACATGCTACACTGGGAAAGCCCCTAGTAGGAAGTCGATTAAATTGAGCATGCATAAATTGCAAGATCCAAGTTGCTTGAACAGGAGTTATGGCAAAGACATCCACAACAAGCATAAGGAGGCATCTTGCTTTGAAATGTAAGAATGACAGGAAAATGTATGTATGCATGAAGGTGAGGTGTGGCGACGACACTGAATTTGCCAATAAATGTCAGCTATGACATTTATTTCATATCAATCCTTTATTAATTTCCTATATCGTTATCTTAAAAACCATACTATGACTATGAGCACGTTCAAACATATACGCAGCTGCGTCCTTGGGTGTTATTGTAACAGCCTGATTACAAACATTAATAAGAATAAAGTGGGAGAGGAGGCCTGACTCAAAGACACCACACTCGCAAAGCTATTGCATCATGTGGAGAAATAATCATCTGTATTGATAGGTCAACTACTGACTTCTGGGCCAATAAAATCAGACCCTGTGTATCAGAATGACGTGATTGTTAGGATTCAAGTCATAATCATCTCATTCTTTACCTGCTTTCATGGTTAATGTTCCTTTGTAGTGCTGCCCAGCCCCTGAAGTGACTCTTATCAACAGTATGCAAGGTTTCCTCTGTGTTGTTTTAGGAACACTGCATTATCTCACCAACCCCCATTCTGTCACACCTCTGGGTAGCAGAGGTTCTGTTGCCTTGACATCTTGTAGGTCTGACGTCTGATTGGACGTTAACTCAACAGTAATGCTATTGGTCAACAACTCAGATTTTGAACGCAAAGAAGTCAGATGCTGATAAAAGGGTCTTAGCTTTCTCTCCTTTGGTCCTGACCTGCGCTAGTGAGATACACTCTCTCTCTTTCTCCCTATCTCTCTCCACCTCGGGGACTCTGTGGCATGGCCTTTCAGGCTATGACTTCTCTCTCTCCTTCTCTGATCATGCCTAGAATAACGTCTTGTAATGCTTGTTGATGCTTTGCAACTTAAGCTTATGCCTTCATTCATTTTACAATGTCATTCAATCTATTTCCTTTGATAGACAGCTCTTATTCCTTTCTTAATGCTTTATTCCTGTAACTCAACTATAGTATCTTGCATATTGCTGAATCATTGTTATGGAGTCATAAACAATAGGCTTTGTTAACATACAAATTGCATAGTCTTATTACGGGTCGCATGTAAAGTATTTATAATATCCATATACATTAAATATTACCCCACTACATCTTTTCCATTCAAAACTCCTCAGTGATTTAAGAATACGTCCCAAATGACAATCTATTCCCTATAGTGCACTACTTTTTACCATAGCCCTATGAGCCCCCACACACTAAGTATTTTCTATAGAGAAGAGAGAGTTGTACTGTAAACCCCTCTGCACAGTCATATCCCCTACCACCCACCACCCCCAAACAGCCCTCGTCAGTAGCTGAAACGCCTCCTCTCACCTGCCTGCCAACTCTGTTGTTGTGGAGCCTCATCCTGGCATGGATGTCCTTGTATGTCTCGCGCGAGTCCAGGAAGTCCCTGGAGAACTTCTCCCCAAAGTCCACGTCGGGGCTGCAGCCTCCCCACTCCCAGGAGTCCTGAGGCCCGGGCAGGTCTGCAGGGAAGTGCTCCATGACTCCGTGCACCATGCCCTTCCCCCGGTGGATGGCCTCCAGCTGCAACCGGTTCAGTTTGATGCGGAAAGCCTCCTCGTCGCCTCTCCGCCTCTCGTCGCAGCCGCACGCCTTCAGCTTCCCCATGGAGCAGGCATTGGACACGGCGTGGACCACGCCCGCCGCCGCGATGGCGTACGCAAAGGCACTCTCTCGGAAACCTGCAAGGGACGAAGAGAAAGAAAAGATTGACGACAGAGATCCTATCCTGTTATACTCCTTTTGATTCCTACTGCACATCCAGTACAGTGCAGTAGATAGGTATCTGTGGAGCTATAGAGAAGTCCAATGAGCCCTGATGGGTTGTTGAGATACACTGCAGTACCGGTATAAACCCCCACCCTACCTCACAACACAACAGAGGCAGAAACATCTGGGACAATAGGAATTAAGCCCAAACACTTGCATGTCTCCAGGCCCAGGGGTTGAAAGTGAAGAAACCCCCACCATCCTTTCAACATTAAGGATCTGACAGTGATCATGAACAGGGCTGGAAGTGGCCGGTGGGGGTGCAGCAGACGTGAGCACCGTATTGTTAATCCCCTTTAAAGCTCTCCCTTTATTGAGCTCTCCAGCATGTTTACAATTAACCTGGCTACTGTTGGAAACCGTTTGATCTGCCTGCCAAATCCCACACAGCAGCCGCATGGCGTCTCAGCCCTAATCAGGCCAGTATGGGCTGCTCTGTCATGTTATGGGTGACGCAGCAAGACAGAAGAAAAAGCAATAGCAGAAAGTTACCAGTACTAGGGTTTCAAATCCTGGTTAGAGGATTTCGGATTTCCTGCTTATTGCTTTCTAATTCCAGGAATCTTCCAACAGGGATTTCTGGAAAACCTGGACATTTTGGGAAAGTTACCATGAATTTTGCAACGCCCACATTAATACATATTATTCTACACATCTTTCAAAGAAGGTACGGCGATTCTGAGGGCCTTCCTCGAGTTGTTCGTGCAGAATCCTAACATTGTTACAGCAACTTAATGGGCATAGAGTTTCTCTGTCCAGTACTGCCCATTTCAATAGTTACAGGGTAACATACAGAGCATATTCACCACAGGTGTCTGTCTATATTGTACTCTCCTTAGTGGTGATCAGAGCTAATAGCCTGTAACCATGACTCCCCGAGTTCCTGTAAAACCAGCCCTTCTCAGAATCACTTACTAAAGAGAAAAAATAGTGTTATAAAAAGAAACATGTTTAGAACATGTTCAGGACTTTAAAGGGGAAATCTGCAGTTGCTACATCCATTTTTGGGCTTATAAATTAATGATATGTACTCATTGATTCTTGATGTGATGAGGTGGTGTTGAAGAAGTCAGGCGCAGGAGGGTAAATCACAGAATAACAGGCTTTAAACTGCAAAATACAGGTTTACGCAGAAATGCGTCAAACGCACTCCAGGGCACAAAACAGGCGCACTGGAAAATAAAAGGCACACGGGAAATACTCCCGTCGATACACAATACACGAGCTCCACCGAGCTTCACTAACCTCCACAATAAACAATCACCCACACAGACAAGGAAGCAGAGGGAACACTTATACCATGACTAATGAGGGAATAAGGACCAGGTGTGTGTGATTGAAGACAAGACAAATGGAGTGATGATAAATGGATCGGCAGTAGCTAGTAAGCCGGTGACGCCGAACGCCGAAACCTGCCCGAACAAGGAGGGGAAGCAGCCTCGGCGGAAGTCGTGACACTTGAATATAACTTATTAATGCCTCATGAGCTTAGTTCAACTGTCATAAATGTAAACAAACACTATATCAAAACATGGTTAAAACTATAATTGTGATCTCATGGATGGGCAGTCCTTGCATCCATAGCTCTGCCTATGAATTTGTGTGGTTGCATTTCTCCAGCTCCAACCCTCAGCTTTTTACCGAAACAGGGGTGGGGAGTGCGATTTGTGATTGTTTCAACTCCTGATTGCCACTTTAAAGCTTACATTTTGAGGAAAATCGTATTACTACAAACAGCCCTATTTGTCACTATTGTAGAGATGCTCAGTGTTACTTCGTTTGTGTTATTACAACTTGTGATATTTGTAACAATGACTTTCTTACTTTTGGTTGACAAAAAGTAGACATGATCAAGCCAGAATTCGATTGATCATATTTTAATAATTTAAAAACTCCCAATTGTAACTGTTATTATTAAATCTGTATAGGTATACAGTATCAATTACAAATTACATTTGGAGTTAAAGAAAGTGCCCAAGTTTGAACAAGTCCTAAACTGTGACCCCAGTTCAATGGTGCTTGTAAAGAAAAGCCTTAAAGAAAAGCACCCCAACGGTTTAGAGGATAGATAAGATATAGTCGATGATATTCCATTGATCATCCCCTATTCACTCACTCATACACACACACGTACACACACGTACACACAGACACACACACTCACACAGAGTAGTTTTTCTGCCTCTCCAACTTCCCATGATTCCATGGGGGACGGAGGACGGCACTTAGATGCAGCCCAGAGACACAGACATGAAAATGCTGTTTTAGATTTCCTCCCAAGCAGGCTGAGGCGAGAGACCTGGAACAAATCAATCTAACAAATAATTTAAAGTGAGAGGCACGCCCGGCTGAACTGATGGCTGAGGAAGTGGGAAAATGAATTAAAGATTAAAGAAAACTGTCACTTTGTGTTACAGAAACCAACTAAACAGGTTTATGTATTACCACTGAGAGTTGGGAAAGTGCTGAGAGCAAATTCACAGCACTTGCACTGGCAGAGAGTAAAAGCATTAGCCGGGCCCCGAGAAGGCTCACTTTATGTGTCTCACTGGCTTTTTTGCCTAGTTTTAATTCAGGCTAACGTAGAAATATGGCCCCATAAAGTATGTCAGAATAAATCAACAAGCAGATACATGTTTGAGGTAAAGAGGATATGACATCCGTTTCCTGTAGTAAAATTAGATATCCAAACAAACAATTAGATAGGGCATGCATAATATACTGCATATGCAAAACCCACTCATAAAAGCTTCTAAACAAAAACATGCATCTGCACGTTTCGCTACTGTAGTTCCTACTGTATGTTTGTTGGTACCCAGTTCAAATAAAATGTAGTATAAGAAAATATATTTCATATAAACGCAACTACAGTTGAAGTCAGAAGTTTACACACACCTTAGCCAAATTCATGTAAACTCAGTTTTTCACAATTCCTGACATTTAATCCTAGTAAAAATTCCCTATCTTAGGTCAGTTAGGATCACCACTTTATTTTAAGAATGTGAAATGTCAGAATAATAGTAGAGAGAATGATTTATTTCAGCTTGTATTTCTTTCATCACATTCCCAGTGGGTCAGAAGTTTACATACACTCAATTAGTATTTGGTAGCATTGCCTTTAACATGTTTAACTTGGGTCAAACGTTTCAGATAGCCTTCCACAAGCTTCCCACAATAATTTGGGTGAATTTTGGCCGATTCCTCCTGACAGAGCTGGTGTAACTGAGTCAGGTTTGTAGCCCTCCTTGTTCGCACACACTTTTTCAGTTCTGCCGACACATTTTCTATAGGATTGAGGTCAGGGCTTTGTGATGGCCACTCCAATACCTTGACGTTGTTGTCCTTAAGCCATTTTGCCACAACTTTGGAAGTATGCTTGGGGTCATTGTCCATTTGGAAGACCCATTTGCAACCAAGATTTAACATCCTGACTGATGTCTTGAGATGTTGGTTCAATTTATCCACATAATTGTCCTTCCTCATGATGCCATCTATTTTGTGAAGTGCACCAGTCCCTCCTGCAGCAAAGCACCCCCACAGCATGATGCTGCCACCGCCGTGCTTCACGGTTGGGATGGTGTTCTTCTGCTTGCAAGACTTCCCCTTTTTCCTCCAAACATAACAATGGTCATTATGGCCAAACAGTTCTATTTTTGTTTCATCAGACCAGATTACATTTCTCCAAAAAGTACGATCTTTGTCCCCATGTGCAGTTGCAAACCGTAGTGGCTTTTTTATGGCGGTTTTGGAGCAGTGGCTTCTTCCTTGCTGAGCGGCCTTTCAGGTTACGTCGATATAGGACTCGTTTTACTGTAATATAGATACTTTTGTACCTGTTTCCGCCAGCATCTTCACAAGGTCCTTTGCTGTTGTTCTGGGATTGATTCGCACTTTTCGCACCAAAGTACGTTCATCTCTAGGAGACAGAACGCGTCTCCTTCCTGAGCGGTATGACGGCTGCGTGGTCCCATGGTGTTTATACTTGCGTACTATTGTTTGTACAGATGAACGTAGTACCTTCAGGCGTTTGGAAATTGCTCCCAAGGATGAACCAGACTTGTGGAGGTCTACAATTATTTTTCTGAGGTCTTGGCTGATTTCTTTTGATTTTCCCATGATGTCAAGCAAAGAGGCACTGAGTTTGAAGGTAGGCCTTGAAATACATCCACAGGTACACCTCCAATTGACTCAAATTATGTCAATTAGCCTACCAGAAGCTTCTAAAGCCATTACATCATTTTCTGGAATTTTCCAAGCTGTTTAAAGGCACAGTCAACTTAGTGTATGTAAACTTCTGACCCACTGGAATTGTGATACAGTGAATTATAAGTGAAATAATCTGTCTGTAAACAATGACATGCGTCATGCACAAAGTAGATGTCCTAACCGACTTGCCAAAACTATAGTTTGTTAACAAGAAATTTGTGGAGTGGTTGAAAAACGAGTTTTAATGACTCCAACCTAAGTGTATGTAAACTTCCGACTTCAACTGTATGTAACAAAATATTCGTTCAAAGTATGCATTTCTTAGCGGATTAATCACCTCATTTAAAAGCGGTTGTTTATATAAATTATTTAGAGTTTCTATGCCTCAGGCAAAACATACCCATCCATAACCAAATGCCAGAAAACCAACAACTCCTTCAATAATAATGACAAACAGTCAGTGTGTAAAGTGAATGAGTAAAGGGGGACAAGTCCCAAATGGTACCCTATTCCCTTTATAGTGCAATACGTTTTACAAGTAGGGCACTATAGGGAATAGGGTGCCATTTGGGATGCAGGCGTGGTAATCAGAAGCACCTTTTTTAACTCAGGAGGTGTCCCTACCCCATACTGTCTGTTAGGTGACTCACCTCGTTTGAAAACCACACTATCGTATGGGATCTTGTTCCTGGTCTCCAGGCTGGAGCAATTCCACCTGTGTCCTCTGAACTGGTGCTGGCACTCATGGATGGCGATCTGGATCCCTTGGATGGCTGAGGCAGTGACGTCGGGGTTTCTCATGCACACTTCTAGTTGTCTGTGGTTCAGTCCAGGCAGGGTCAAGCACACAGTGTTAGCGTTGAGAATGGGGTCGATATTAGGGATCTTCAGCCCTAGAATCTTGTTGGAATCTACCCTGGAACACAGAAGGTTTGATGTTAAGGTGTGCCTGTACTGTAGCACATGATTGATACTTCTGTGGCATGTAAATCATTTGTAACAACCATCATTTACATGACAGGAGTCAGGTGTTTTACAGTATTACACTTCTGAGAGTTTATGGTTGTAAATTGTTTCTGACAGTATTGACTCATGAAGTAGATGAAGGTCTAAAAGCGGTACATTGTACATTGTGGAAATGAAAAATCCAGTTTTAATGATTTTTTTGTTATGCATTCTAAAATATATTGCCTCCTGCACACACACACACACACACACACACACACACACACACACACACACACACACACACACAAACACACACACACACACACACACACACACACAAACACACACACAGACAGACACACACCAGTCAATCTCATGAAGTTCATCCATTTAAATGCAATTTGTGCAATCATTCATATTTGCAGAGTTGTTACTGTAATCACAGTATTGATCAAAGAAACATGTTGGCATTGGTAAAATAACAGATTGCATTTCTACAACTCATTTGACCATGTCTCAAATAACTCTGCGACATCAAACTTAAAATCTCGCAATCTGATATTGAATGAAGGGGCATGTCACAAGAGAGGATGGACACCATGTTAACAAGAATGAAAAATAAGCACTCAGTCCAAAAGTGTGGGATAACTTTTTAGAGTCATTGAAAAATTCTAAGAGCAAATTCACGTTACTTTGATTCTGAGTAGAAAAGTACTTGGGAACATTGGGAACATTTATGTAAATACAGCATCCTGATCATTAAAACAGTTATGCAGAAGTAAACATTTAATAACCCTTTAAATCAACTTTGGGTTATTACAGTAGCCTAAAAAGGATACCTACACTGACCAAGTATGGAACAAAGACTGTTTATTTGCTTACATCTCCTAAACATCTCCATGTGCATTACATTATCATGCAAAGAGTATGATATGTATGATAGTAAAGGTAGTCATCATGTCAATAATATGATACTTATTAAGTTATGACAAACTCATATACTGCTAGATGAACATGATTTGTGAAGTTAAAGTTGTTCTGAGTTATTTATTGTACAGTACTAATTGCACAATATGATTTGCGAACAAGAGCAATGCCTACAATGAACCTAACGTAGTGATTGTGCCAACATAGACTAGAGGGTCAACTGTAGCTAGGTGCTGCAACATGTAAATAAAATCACAACCGACTATAATGTAGCAACTGTAGGCTGTAATACATGTGGTACAAACTTTAGATAAACACTGGCACAATTCATTATTTTATTAATTTATGAGTATATCTTGAAGATGAATAACTACACCAGTATAAGTAAAAGACTACAATTCAAAGAAATCTTCAGGTAAAATATTAAATTAAGTAAATGAAACTTCTCAACTCACCTTTGATTGAACAGAGCGATTGCCATCACAATACATATTAGGCGGCAGAATGAGAAATCCATTGTATCGCTTGTTTTTGACAAAATATAAGAAATGACATAGAGCGTGTATAACAAGTTATATCTCTCTATAATATCTGTCAGATTTTTGCAAAGAAAATGTTTGTCCACTCCAGAGTTCCCGGGGGACGCGCTTTGAGGATGACAGGTCTTGAGTTCAAGTGTGGATCTGATTTGAGAACTGATAAAAGACAAAGTGCTGGATGTACCTAACGACTGCAGGACAAGTCATTCAAAGAACGACAGAGTTTGACTGCACTATCTGTCAACTTATTGAATGAAGATAATGTTGGAAGAGAGACGACTAAACACTCTTGCATGCTATCTCACATCTGCGCAATTGTACGACAGCTCCGCCAAGATATTTGCATTGGAATACATCCGAAAGCCGTGGGTGTACTAACAGCGCACTATCTTGAGTCTCGTTGACTTGTGATGATTTGCTTATACTGATAGCATTCTAAACTACACCACTTAGCACTTTGCCAGCCCACTTCTACGTCACTCAGAGTAACTAATAGCGGCAGAAGAGGACAACCCACCGACTGGGCACACACCGGTTGAATCAATGTTGTTTCCACATCATTTCAACAAAATTACGTTGAACCAACGTCGAATAGATGTTGAATCGATGTCTGTCCCAAGTTTGCACTGGGCATAAACTGGTTGAATCAACATTATTTCAACTTAATTTGTCAATGTATTGTGACATGAAAAATTAATTGGATTTGCAAAACGTAATGAATTGAAACTGTTGTTTTGAGGGTGACATTTCAACCACAGGATTATGTCATCGTGGTAACTAATTTTCAACACAGACAAACCTTGTATAAAATATGTTGAATTTGTAAATTTGAAACAATGGCAGACCTTGAACATTATATCCACTATCAGAAAAAAAACTATAGGCTGGGCAGCACCTCCTACTGGAGAGTTGATCTGACATGCTGGCCAGACCACACGTGTGTCCACCTGTGCCATCGCGCGCATGTTGATTTTGTCCACACACACCAGACACGATCAGGACACGCAGGTTGAAACATCAAAACGAACTCTGATTCAACTATATTAACTTTGGGACAGGTCAAAAACCATTAAACATGTATGGCAATTTAGCTAGCTTGCTGTTGCTAGCTAATTTGTCCTGGGATATAAACATTGGGTTGATATTTTACCTGAAATGCACAAGGTCCTCTACTCCAACAATTCATCGATAGATTTAAGGGTAAACCGAGTGAGTTTCTAGTTCTCTCCTCCTTCAGGCTTCTTCTTCTTCTTTGGACTTTATATGGCGTTTGGCAACCAACTTTAAGGTGCATTACCACCACCAACTGGATTGGAGTGTGGAACTCAGTTCGTCTTTTGACCACCCACGTGGGTATATGCTCCTAAAAAAAAAATCAGGAGATGGGAGAGGCGGGACTTGCAGCGCGTCAAGTGTCACAAATAGAACCAAGTTCTATTACAGCACCTGGCCACGCAGACGCTCGTTGATGCACGCGAGCAGTGTGGATGCCATGACTGAATAACATGTGTGTGTAAATTTATTTTGCAACGCTCGCACAATGCTCGTGCACGCGACGCGTGCGGTGTGGTCAGCATGGAAGACCTTATAAGTCATATATCATCAATGATACTAAACTCAGCAAAAAAAGAAACGTCCTCTCACTGTCAACTGCGTTTATTTTCAGCAAACCTAACGTGTAAATATTTGTATGAACATAACAAGATTCAACAACTGAGACATAAACTGTGACTTTCAGAAATTGAATAATGTGTGCCTGAACAAAGGGGGGTCAAAATCAAAAGTAACAGTCAATATCTGATGCATTAAGTACTGTAGTGCATCTCCTCCTCATGTACTGCACCAGATTTGCCAGTTCTTGCTGTGAGATGTTACCCCACTCTTCCACCAAGGCACCTGCAAGTTCCCGGACATTTCTGGGGGTTTGGTCCTAGCCCTCACCCTCTGATCCAACAGGTCCCAGACGTGCTCAATGGGATTGAGATCCGGACTCTTCGCTGGCCATGGCAGAACACTGACATTCCTGTCTTGCAGGAAATCACGCACAGAACGAGCAGTATGGCTGGTGACATTGTCATGCTGGAGGGTCATGTCAGGATGAGCCTGCAGGAAGGGTACCACATGAGGGAGGAGGATGTCTTCCCTGTAACGCACAGCGTTGAGATTGCCTGCAATGACAACAAGCTCAGTCCGATGATGCTGTGACACACCGCCCCAGACCATGACGGACCCTCCACCTCCAAACCGATCCCGCTCCAGAGTACAGGCCTCGGCGTAACGCTCATTCCTTCGACGATAAACGTGAATCTGACCATCACCCCTGGTGAGACAAAACCGCGACTCGTCAGTGAAGAGCACTTTTTGCCAGTCCTGTATGGTCCAGTGACTGTGGGTTTGTGTTTGTGCCCATAGGCGACGTTGTTGCCGGTGATGTCTGGTGAGGACCTGCCTTACAACAGACCTACAAGCGCTCAGTCCAGCCTCTCTCAGCCTATTGCGGACAGTCTGAGCACTGATGGAGGGATTGTGTGTTCCTGGTGTAACTCGGGCAGCTGTTGTTGCCATCCTGTACCTGTCCCACAGGTGTGATGTTCAGATGTACCGATCCTGTGCAGGTGTTGTTACACGTGGTCTGCCACTGCGATGACGATCAGTTGTCCGTCCTGTCTTCCTGTAGCGCTGTCTTAGGCGTCTCACAGTACGGACAATGCAATTTATTGCCCTGGCCACATCTGCAGTCCTCATCCCTCCTTGCAGCATGCCTAAGGCACGTTCGCGCAGATGACCCTGGGCATCTTTCTTTTGGTGTTTTTCATAGTCAGTAGAAAGGCCTCTTTAGTGTCCTAAGTTTTCATAACTGTGACCTTAATTGTCTACCGTCTGTAAGCTGTTAGTGTCTTAACGACTGTTCCACAGGTGCATGTTCATTAATTGTTTATGGTTCATTGAACAAGCATGGGAAACAGTGTTTACACCCTTTACAATGAAGATCTGTGAAGTTATTTGGATTTTTACAAATTATCTTTGAAAGACAGGGTCCTGAAAAAGGGACGTTTCTTTTTTTGCTGAGTTTATTTAGGCCTATATTCATGGGTTTCACAGCAAACCTTGCTAGCTAATGACAACATTGCCATCTGTCTAAAGTACATTTGAAAAAAAATCCAGAAAATCACATCGTAGGATTTTTTATGAATTTATTTGCAAATTATGGTGGAAAATAAGTATTTGGTCACCTACAAACAAGCAAGATTTCTGGCTCTCACAGACCTGTAACTTCTTCTTTAAGAGGCTCCTCTGTCCTCCACTCGTTACCTGTATTAATGGCACCTGTTTGAACTTGTTATCAGTATAAAAGACACCTGTCCACAACCTCAAACAGTCACACTCCAAACTCCACTATGGCCAAGACCAAAGAGCTGTAAAGGACACCAGAAACAAAATTGTAGACCTGCACCAGGCTGGGAAGACTGAATCTGCAATAGGTAAGCAGCTTGGTTTGAAGAAATCAACTGTGGGAGCAATTATTAGGAAATGGAAGACATACAAGACCACTGATAATCTCCCTCGATCTGGGGCTCCACGCAAGATCTCACCCCGTGGGGTCAAAATTATCACAAGAACGGTGAGTAAAAATCCCAGAACCACACGGGGGGACCTAGTGAATGACCTGCAGAGAGCTGGGACCAAAATAACAAAGCCTACCATCAGTAACACACTATGCCGCCAGGGACTCAAATCCTGCAGTGCCAGACGTGTCCCCCTGCTTAAGCCAGTACATGTCCAGGCCCGTCTGAAGTTTGCTAGAGTGCATTTGGATGATCCAGAAGAGGATTGGGAGATTTCATATGGTCAGATGAAACCAAAATAGAACTTTTTGGTCAAAACTCAACTCGTCATGTTTGGAGGACAAATAATGCTGAGTTGCATCCAAAGAACACCATACCTACTGTGAAGCATGGGGGTGGAAACATCATGCTTTGGGGCGGTTTTTCTGCAAAGGGACCAGGACGACTGATCCGTGTAAAGGAAAGAATGAATGGGGCCATGTATCGTGAGATTTTGAGTGAAAACCTCCTTCCATCAGCAAGGGCATTGAAGATGAAACGTGGCTGGGTCTTTCAGCATGACAATGATCCCAAACACACCGCCCGGGCAACGAAGGAGTGGCCAGTCTCCAGATCTCAACCCCATAGAAAATCTTTGGAGGGAGTTGAAAGTCCGTGTTGCCCAGCGACAGCCCCAAAACATCACTGCTCTAGAGGAGATCTGCATGGAGGAATGGGCCAAAATACCAGCAACAGTGTGTGAAAACCTTGTGAAGACTTACAGAAAACGTTTGACCTGTGTCATTGCCAACAAAGGGTATATAACAAAGTATTGAGAAACTTTTGTTATTTACCAAAGACTTATTTTCCACCATAATTTGCAAATAAATTCATTAAAAATCCTACAATGTGATTTTCTGGATTTTTTTTCCTCATTTTGTCTGTCATAGTTGACGTGTACCTATGATGAAAATTACAGGCCTCTCTCATCTTTTTAAGTGGGAGAACTTGCACAATTGGTGGCTGACTAAATACTTTTTTTCCCTACTGTATGTGCCTACTTTCGCAATGTCATCGTATTCCCAAGGCCATATAGTGTAATTTAGAAGACACAGTCATTAGCCCCCATTCTACTTTTGAGCATCAATATGCTTGCGGAATCCGTAGAACGTTGATAACAATGGCAACTACGCAACCGAGTGACGGAGGTGCAACCCATGAATAGCATTTGTGACTAAATCAAATCAAACGTTATTAAAGTGCATTTAAAGTTTGATTTAATTTGATTTGGTCCTATTCTTTAACATTTGGTTGAGATGAATTGAACATATTAATTGTTAATTTGTAGACAAACTGGATATTGAATTGTGAATTGTGTCAAAATACAAAGTTGTTCAAAGCCACATGATATTACTCATCTTGGGCTTTTACGATAACCTTTAGCCACCAGTGCATTCTGGCAATGTGAAATCACAACATGAGTTCATATGGTCTGAACTAGGGGGGCACTACATGACTCAGGGTAGATATATTGTATGGCAAAGGTCCCACTGTCTACTTCATACTACTGCAGTTAACCACCACTGTGAGCCATTACAACTGAATCACTATTCTGCTATATTACTCACTTATTGCTTTCCTCAGGTCAGATACATTACAGTGGACATATTTCCTCTCTGAGAATGAATAGCAAGATGTTGCAAGCTCAAGAAAAACAAAAAACACTGCTTCCATCTGGTGGGCTGTGGTTTTCTGCCAAGCAGATATGCTGTCAGGACTCTAACACACATGGAGGCTAATTGTTTCCAATTGTTCACTGGGGAATACATTTTCTGTTCAATTAAATGTATCATAAGTGACGTAAGGAAATATAAATCAGTCCCATGTCAACCAAGGGTACTTCTAACTTACAAAAATGAGTTGCTTTACTCAAATGACTCAAGGCAATCGGTTTCCTCAAATCATCAGTGTCCTGTCCAGAGACCATGGCTACTTCCTACCAATATCGTGTATTCTGAGGACTTATGTAGTATATATTATATTACAATATTATTCTATTACTATACTTGACACACTATATTCATATTTCAGGATAGGCCCTATATATTCACCAATTTGAATATTCCCCAATATTATTTATTGTCAGTTATAATTGTACATTCCACCTCTTCTGTCCACCTATCATTCACTTGAAGTTACAGTGACTTCAGAAAGTATTCACACCGACTGACTTTTTTCACATTTTGTTGTGTTACAGCCTGAATTTGGATGGATTAAATTGAGATGTTGTGTCACTGATCTACACACAATACCCCATAAGGTCAAAGTGGAATTTAGTTGTTTATAATTTTTTACAAATTAATTAAAAATGAAAAGCTAAAATGTCTTGAGTCAATAAGTATTCAACCCCTTTGTTATGGCAAGCCTAAATAAGTACAGGAGTAAACATTTGCTTAACAAGTCACATAATAAGTTGCATGGACTCAATAATAGTAGTTAACGTGATTTTTGAATGACTACCCCATCTCTGTACCACACACATACAATTATCTGTAAGGTCCCTCAGTCGAGAAATGAAGTTTAAACACAGATTCAACCACAAAGACCAGTGAGGTTTTCCAATGCCTCGCAAAGGAGGGCACCTATTGGTAGATGGGTGAAAATAAAAAAAGCAGACACTGAATATTCCTTTGAGCATGGTGATAGGAGAACACTGAGGATGGATCAACAACATTGTAGTTACTCCACTATACTAACCTAAATTACAGAGTGAAAGGAAGCCTGTACAGAATATAAGGCACTAAAGTAATACTGCATAGAATGTGGCAAAGAAATCAATTTTTGTCCTGAATACAACACGTTATGTTTGGGGCAAATCCAACACAACACATCACTCAGTACCACTCTTCATATTTTCAAGCATGGTAGTGGCTGCATCATGTTATGGGTATGCTTGTAATCAGCAAGGACTAGGGAGTTTTTTGGGGGGATAAAAATAAATGTAATAGAGCTAAGCACAGGCAAAATCTTAGAGGAAAACCTGGGTCAGTCTGCTTTCCAACAGACACAGGGAGACAAATTCACCTTTCAGCAGGACAATAACCTACAACACAAGGCCAAATATACACTGGAGTTGCTTACCAAGATGACAGTGAATGTTCCTGAGTGGCCTAGTTACAGTTTTGACTTAAATCGACTTGAAAATCTATGGCAAGACTTGAAAATGGCTGTCTAGCAATGATCAACAACCAACTTGACAGAGCTTGAAGAATTTTTAAAAGAATTTTGGGAAAATATTGTACAATCCAGGTATGCAAAGCTCTTAGAGACAAAGGTGACTCTAACATGTATTGACTCAGGGAGTTGAATACTTACAGTTGAAGTCGGAAGTTTACATACACCTTAGCCAAATACATTTAAACTCAGTTTTTCACAATTCCTGACATTTAATCCTAGTAAAGATTCCCTGTCTTAGGTCAGTTAGGATCACCACTTTATTTTAAGAATGTGACATGTCAGAATAGTAGTAGCGAGAATTATTTATTTCAGCTTTTATTTCTTTCATCACATTCCCAGTGGGTCAGAAGTTTACATACACTCAATTAGTATTTGGTAGCATTGCCTTTAAATTGTTTAACTTGGGTCAAATGTTTCGGGTAGCCTTCCACAAGCTTCCCACAATAAGTTGGGAGAATTTTGGCCCATTCCTTCTGACAGAGCTGGTGTAACTGAGTCAGGTTTGTAGGCCTCCTTGCTCGCACACACTTTTTCAGTTCTGCCCACAAATTTTCTATAGGATTGAGGTCAGGGCTTTATGATGGCCACTCCAATACCTTGACTTTGTTGTCCTTAAGCCATTTTGCCACAACTTTGGAAGTATGCTTGGGGTCATTGTCCATTTGGAAGAACCATTTGCGACCAAGCTTTAACTTCCTGACTGATGTCTTGAGATGTTGCTTCAATATATCCACATAATTGTCCTTCCTCATGATGCCATCTATTTTGTGAAGTGCACCAGTCCCTCCTGCAGCAAAGCACCCCCACAGCATGATGCTGCCACCCCCGTGCTTCACGGTTGGGATGGTGTTCTTCGGCTTGCAAGCTGCCCCCCTTTTTCCTCCAAACATAACGATGGTCATTATGGCCAAACAGTTATATTTTTGTTTCATCAGACCAGAGGACATTTCTCCAATAAGTACGATTTTTGTCCCAATGTGCAGTTGCAAACCGTAGTCTGGCTTTTTTATGGCGGTTTTGGAGCAGTGGCTTTTTCCTTGCTGAGCGGCCTTTCAGGTTATGTCGATATAGGACTCGTTTTACTGTGGATATAGATACTTTTGTACCTGTTTCCTCCAGCATCTTCACAAGGTCCTTTGCTATTGTTATGGGATTGATTTGCACTTGTCGCACCAAAGTACGTTCATCTCTAGGAGACAGAACGCTTCTCCTTCCTGAGCGGTATGACGGCTGCATGGTCCCATGGTGTTTATACTTGCGTACTATTGTTTGTACAGATGAACGTGGTACCTTCAGGCGTTTGGAAATTGCTCCCAAGGATGAACCAGACTTGTGGAGGTGTACAATCTTCTGAGGTCTTGGCTGATTTCTTTAGATTTTCCCATGATGTCAAGCAAAGAGGCACTGAGTTTGAAGGTAGGCCTTGAAATACATCCACAGGTACACCTCCAATTGACTCAAATTATGTCAATTAGCCTATCAGAAGCTTTTAAAGCCATTACATCATTTTCTAGAATTTTCCAAGCTGTTTAAAGGCACAGTCAACTTGTGCATTTAAACTTCTGACCCACTGGAATTGTGATACAGTGAATGATAAGTGAAATAATCTGTCTGTAAGCAATTGTTGGAAAAATTACTTGTGTCATGCACAAAGTAGATGTCCTAACCGACTTGCCAAAACAATAGTTTGTTAACAAGAAATGTGTGGAGTGTTTGAAAAACGAGTTTTAATGACTCCAACCTAAGTGTATGTAAACTTCCGACTTCAACTGTATCTAATCAAGATATATTAGTGTTTTATTTTTCATAACATTTAAAAAAACATTTCTTCCACTTTGACATTACAGAGTATTGTGTGTGGATCGTTGACAAAAAAGGACAATTAAATACATTTTAATCCCACTTTGTAAAATATCAAAATGTTTAAAAAGTCAAGGGGTGTGAATACTTTATGATGTCACTGTAAGTAGTTTTGCTAGTATTTATGTCCCTCATTACAAATTTAGGACAGATCTCTGTTCGGAAAAAGCCTCTTGTGTTCAGATGCTAATGCAGGAATATTAGATGATTGAGGAATACACTATTGTAGGCCTACATCTCAGACAATTGCAGTGGTCTATAGATCCAGACCAGTACTTTGGTCAGTACCTTGGCCTGCCTGTTTTTATCTCCATAGCAACAACCACTATAGAAATTGAGTGATTGTTGTACAGTAAAATTCTGCTGAAGAGACGTACAGTATACCAGGGCTCTGTAAAGCCGGGAATAAACTTCTTTAAGGTCTAAAGCCAAGACCTTATAAAACAATGTTGTAAACATGTTGATTATTGAAACTGCACTGTTAAACTGATGCATGGTGCAATAGAAAGGTTAGGCTGACCTTGTTATTCCTTTGTATCTGTGTTGCAATCTTCTGGGTGGAAGAACAGTATGGTTCTAATCAATTAACGAGTCATTGCGGGACAAAAAATAGTTTGGGGATGAGTGGAACTTTATTTTGGACCATCTTAACGACTCACAGAAGGTACACTAATCTGTTGCCTAGGGGAGAGTTTAAATTTAGCGAAACGTTTTATGGGCTTTTTAAAAATGTGCCGTGTTTTGTTTCGATTGTAGCGAGAGAGTCAGAAGTGTGGTGAAATGAGCCAGAGAGAGTGTGCTGTCTATGCAGTACTCTACATGTTTATTTATCTGGAAAGGACATACTGGAGGTCAGGCTAAAATAGGGTGTGTCGTAAATAGCACCCTATTCCTTCTGTAGTGCACTAAAAGTCCTACAAATCTCAGCAAAATCAATCAAAGTTTACCGGTTGCGTACACAGATTTGCAGTACAGTACAGTACTAGCAATAAAAATATATATATACACACATAATCCAGAAAAATGAAAAAATAAGTTAGATAGGATGAGCCATGACTAGAATACAGTATATACATGTAAAGTGGGTGAAACAGTATGTAAACGTTATTAAAGTGACCGGTGTTCAATGACTCTATGTACATAGGGCAGCAGTCTCTAAGGTGCAGGGAAGAATACCGGGTGGTAGCCGGCTAGAAACAGTGACTAAGGTTCAGGGCAGGGTACTGGGCGGAGGCTGGCTAGTGGTGACTGTTTAACAGTCTGATGGCCTGGAGATAGAAGCTGTTTCTCAGTCTCTCGGTCCCAGCTTTGATGCACCTTTACTGTCTCCGCCTTCTAGATGGTAGCGGAGTGAACAGGCCGTGGCTCGGGTGGCTGAGGTCCTTGGGTGGCTGAGGTCCTTGGGTGGCTGAGGTCCTATGGGCTTTATATAAGGAATAGGGGTACCATTTGGGATGTAGCTTGCTGCTCTCAGCCTCTCTCTGATATCTGACAGGAGTACAGGAGGACACAAATCATTAGCTTAGTAGGAAATTCGTTGGTGGATGGGCCTGCAGAAACAGTTCACTTGCTGCAATTATACACATTTTGCCATGGGGCAAAGAGAAAAATGTGCAGTTTCATAGCTAATCTCATGCTATTCTACACATTTTGCCATGAGGCTGAGAGAAAATGTTGCTGTTTTAAAGCTAATGTCCTGCAATTCTACACATTTTGCCATGGGGCAGAGAGGAAAATGTGCAGTTGTATAGCTAATCTTGCTATTCTACACATTTTGCCATGAGGCTGAGAGAAAATGTTGCTGTTTTAAAGCTATAGGTGTGTTGACTGTGATAAAGGCACTGGTGATGCACTGATTATGCTAAATGAACAAATGAAATACAGTAGGCAGTAGCATGTTGCATATAGCCGTAGAAGCACAGTGACATATGCCTCAATGCGGTCATATTCATAGCTTATTGGGGGTGTGGGTTTCAGTTAGTTCTTTCTGGTCACCCATCCCATGAGAGTGAATGTCATTCCAGTTCATTTGAATGTCATTCCAGTGCACTGCTTGGTATGAATTCTATCTGATGGTGTTTGCATGTTTAGGTAAAAAGACAAATAATGTCCCATTTGCAAAGGTAGGTAGAGTACTGAAAATCTATACTTAATTAAAAGTATTGTTACTTAGATTGCAATTTACTCAAGTAAAAGTAAAAGTAGCCCTCTTAAGAAACTACTCAAGTAAGAGTAAAAAGTATCCGATCAGAAAACTACTAGTTACAAATTTAGGATGGTACTTTTTTACGCCAAATGGTAAACTGTGACAGCAAACAAAAAGAACAACAACTAAGTGTAATTGATTTGACATTAATGTATTATTTAAGCCTGCCAGCACCATCTTGTGGACCCCAGGAATAGCAGAGGCTGCGTTAGCTGCCGGTAATGAGGATCCTAATAAAAATAATAAATTGCAGATGTCCTCCAGAACAGATCATCTCCAATGAAGACTGACATCAATAAAAGTCAGTTGGCTGTACAGTTTAAATGACGGTCTTATTCAAAGTTGACTTAATATCTATCAATGTGCTCAATTTCATAAAAAGGTAAATGGTACTCGAGACATTGGAATAATTTTAAAATTTCAATAGCATTAATGAAAATTAATTTCACAGTTTCATTTCAATGGGATGGTGAATGCATACTAAAAAGGTTTACACCAAGTGTGATGTTGAATTTTTTATTCAGAATTAAATATCAAGGAGGATCAGGTATCAGCCAAACAACAATCAGCTAGCTTGACTGACAATCTTAGCTGGCATGCCTGCTGGCAAGGTTGGTAGACAAGCAATTACTAAATGTACTGAATATGACTCACATTCCTTTCAATCTTTTACCCAGATTTACAGTTTCCAAATTCTCCAACTTCCGGAAGGAGGGGGGGCCTCCCTAAGGACCACCTCCCGCCATCCTCACGTAATGTGTGCCCCTTCAGATTTCTGGGTTGCATGACGCCTCTACTCCACTGTATCATGTCCTGTATGGATTGAATTTTCATGCTGGTAAAGTAAAATCCTCTAAAATGTCCACTACTCTATTCTATTCTATCATATTATATTCTACCGCATTCTATTCTATTCTATTCTATTCTATACTGTCTGGGTATCCTCAGTTATTCCCAGCTATTCCGTGACCAGGTAGTTTGTGGTTTGTTCTAAGCATTTGATGTGTTATTAATTCCTGGAGGGCAATAAGCAGGGTATCTTCTGTGCTGGTGTTTACCTACCAGCTGGCTCAGGTTCTCCAGAGCCCATTAAGGAAAATCAGAACAACGCTTATTTTCGTTAACGCTTGAATTACTCCTGGGTATCCCTAATTGGGCATAATTACATGTTTGTTTGATATTGTTATTGTGTAAGAACATCTGTGTGTGCAATGCTGGAGATACGACCAGAGAGGTATGTAAGATAGAAAACATCTCAGCAAACATGACCCCATTGGCCCCATGTGGGTATTTGGTAGGCAAGGTGGGCATGGGCTAGCCCACACCAGGCCCACAGCAATCCCACATCAGCCCAACAGGTCTAGCCCACACCAAGCCCAACACAGGCTAGACCACACCAAGCCCAACACGGGCCAGCCCACACCAAGCCCAACACAGGCTAGCCCACACCAAGCCCACACCAGCCCAACACAGGCTAGCCCACAACAGCCCAACATGGGCCAGCCCACACCAAGCCCACACCAGCCCAACACAGTCTAGCCCACAACAGCCCAACATGGGCCAGCCCACACCAAGCCCAACACAGGCTAGCCCACACCAAGCCCAGCTAGAGAAGGGGGCTCATTCGAATATTGTGTGGTGTGCACACAGTTATTTTTGTGCAACTGTTACTGAGAGTGTCGTTCCAGTTTAAGTGTTGTGCGATGCCCAATTTTTTGAATCTTGTACACTGCCAATGATGAAGTCTTTAAAAAGACTTCAATAAGTGCATGTAACTCTTGTAAAAAAAATTATGCAATTTATGCATTGAATTAAATTCCTAATTAATAGCAAAGATGCATTGGTCCAATGTGGGCAGCCTGCATGGGGCCAATATTTTAGCCTGCATTGGGCCCACATCGTGCCAATGTGGCCATGTTTGCTGGGATAGAATACGGATTTTGAAATCTCTACTGTTTGTTGCTGTGCAATTATGCAAATAATTGCAGTTGCTGGATAATTGCATAAGTATCATAACTGAAATTACAAACACAAACACATGCAAGCACGCACGGCTAGTCTCTCCGAACTTTGCTCTACAGTGGAAATATTGTAGTGGGATCTCACTCTCTCTCTCTCTGCTATAAATGGTGGTCTCGCTCTCTCTCTCTCTCTCTCAGTGGGCAGTGCTGACCCAACCATCTGGACTATGTCTCTCTCCATGGCCTCCTGTGAATCATCCACCAATGTCTTGTTTATCAAGACAAGGATCACAACAAATTACGGATTGGAACTTTTACAACTTTACGGAAACTGCACATAAACTGCAGAAAGTTACCGGTTGGAGGAGAAAGAAGTGGCTTGAGGCATTATTGATAAACAATCTGAGGAGAGAAATGGGGTGAAGATAGAGATCTGAAGATATGTTGTGCCTGGGCTTCCTTCAAAACCTTTAAGTGGAGTGGTCTCAGGTGACAGAGATGAAGATAAGGATGAGAGAGAAAGCAGGGATTTCAGTCTGTTGAAGCATCTGGCCCACCAGATCTGGTCAGCTCAGTGCACTAATGTCTGTGTCCCAAATGGCACCCTATTCCCTTTATAGTGCACTACTTCTGACCAGGACCCATAGGGCTCCTCTGGTCAATGTAGTGCACTATATAAGGAAATAGGGTGCCATTGAGCTGACCAGGCAAAAAAAGAAACTACAGATTAGTGGCTGGCCAGTGGCCTTGAACAGAGAATTAAACTGAGTGGAGGATTTGAAAGCCACAGTCAACGTACTCTCTATATCTCAACAAAAAGCTCCACACCCATATGTATTGGTGTTGCAAGTCATACATCGCAATTAACCAGCTATTTCACGACACTACATTTCGAGGAGTTGTCTTTGAAGCATGCCACATTGGGGAGAGAAAAAATCACCCTGTTCAAACAGCGCCATCTTGTGTCCAAAGATCTGAGTTGGCCCTGAATCTCAGTGCTGATTTTGGATCAGTTTTGCCTTTTAGATCACAATGAATAAGATTACATAGAAGGGGGAACCTGATCCTAGATCAGCACTCCTTGTCTGAGACGCTTGACACATACGGCCCCAGGACTCCATACAATTGAACCATATACTGTATCATAAATACTCAACAAGAGGGCTGTGCTCAAACAGTGAAATCAACATTTGATTCCGGACAGAGGCTAAACTACATTAGGGAATTCCCGTATGGAGTGTTCGCAAACAACATTGTTTATTGACACAGTCCTGGAGTGACTGTCCTGAAGCCTGTTTTCTTTTGAACAGGCATTGCCAAGTCAACCTAAACAGCAGGATCCTCAATCACCCCCCGACCAAGCAGCAATGTTTTTACTGCAAAGGATAACAAGGAGGTCTACTTTTACTAGACAAAGAGTGCTCAATTGTATGTTCATCCAGCCAAAGTAATGATACATTGTAGTTAATTCCGTTACTCAAATAGTCTATTGCCATGGACCTTGGTGGGCCCCTCTAAGTCAGTCCACCAAGCAGACAACAGCTGAACTTCCATCTCCAGCGGCACGTCTTGCTCGTGAATATCATTGTTTCATCCAAACACAGTGCTCACACACTGCTAGAATGGAGGTTTACACTCTGTGGGTTATAATTAGACTGATTATGATCAGATCAAATCTCACAACGTTTGTGAGTAGATTCATAGTCGATAGCATCTCAGTGAAGATTAAGAGAAATTCACAAAAGTTCACAGAACATTATGGTGTTATGTTGTAACAGTTACTCTAGCTCTCACTCTCTCCTTTGTTCTTATTAACGATTCAAGCTGCCTGACAACAGAGAAAGATCTCCCTGATTAAAGGAGCGAACAAGAAGAGATTCACATTTAAGTCATTTTAAATGGCTTTGAGATGATTTCATTTTAACAGCTACTCTCTGTGACAAACATGTTTCCCAAATGGCACCCTATTCCCTATTTAGTGGACTCACTACTTTTGACCAGTGCGACACCCTATTCCCTATAGTGCACTACTTTTGACTAGAGCCTTATGGGCCCTGATCAAAAGTAGTGCACTAAATAGGGAACAGGGTGCCATTTGGGACATATTCAAAGGTTCTAGTATCTAAAGACTATGCACCTTTAATGAGAACCTCTAGGCTCAGTGACTAGACCACCAGGAGTTCATTCATTGCCCTTATGATAACCAGACTCTACCCCAGGAGGACTCCTATTGGTCTGATTGATCCAAGGAAATGACTGTCTGCCTCATGACATATATCCACTTACAGTGGCAGGCCTTCATTAATGTCTCTGTGTGTTTTACAATCAGCGGGCAAAGACAGACAGATCTCCGAATACACTGCATTCCTCAGGGCACTGCTTGGAAGGGGACATGTGGAAAAGTACACCTCTTCATTGAAACACGGCAAGCAGGCAGGGAGAGAGAGGCAGCCACATTAATATCAGGGGTTCTATAAATCTATCCACTGTCTATGCAGTTCCTCTGACTTTACCCATGCTGAGCCGTGGCAGCTTGAGGAGAGAGCGCTCCTGGCGCTTTTCCTGTCTGTGGCCTACCTCTGCCTTGAACACTGCTGGCTCTGCTGCAATGTGAATTCCTGGAAAATATGAACTTGTGTCGACTTGCAAGGCTCAAACTAATACAGCAGGAGTTTTTTTCCCTAACACCATAAATAACTAAAAACAACACCTTTGTTTCTGAGTGGCAAAAGGATATAGTTGAAGCAGAAGTGTCGAAAAATATATTTTAGAGAATGGTCATCGGGAGTGAGGTGAAACCCTCAACCCTGACCTAGTATGAAGTCAACCAGTTAGAATAACACTTACACGATGTGTTGAAGGTCAATGGAAGGAAAAAGTGACATAGGTTTCTATAAATCTAGCAGTTTATACAAGGGTAATGAATCTAAATCTCTGCTTTGTCTTGGTCTAAAAAAGTTACTTGATGTTGTTCACATCAAATACAACAAAAATATATTTTAAATTAAATACCCCAAAAATCGAGAGTAGAGAGAACAGTTGACTTTTTATTTGTATAGTTAGTGCAGAAACTCACTTTTCAATTTATTCCAATTTCTACACATACTGTCACTGGAAAATAACAACATGTAGAATACAAAAGTTTAATCAATGAACAAGCAATTATGAAAGTCAAAATTCTGTCTCTGAATCCAAACAAATGCTGACGAATTATCTTTAGATCATTGTCTTGCCTTGAATCAAGAAAACGACAAAGCAACTCTTCCATTTTGACAAGGGCTGTTTAAACATACATACAGTAACAGTGAAAAACTCCTGGCAGCCCAACAAGTCCTAAAGTTGTTCTATGGGGAAAATAAAGGCTCAGTCCTTGATTGGTCATGCTCATGCATACAGTATACACTAAGTGGCCAGTTTATTAGGTACACCCATTTAGTACCGGGTTGGACCACCCTTTGCCTCCGGAACAGCGTGAATTCTTCGGGGCATGGATTCTACAAGGTGTGGCGTTCAAATGTTGCTCAATTGGTATCATGGGACCTAACGTGTGCCAGGAAAACTTTTCCCACACCATTACACCACCGCTACCAGCCTGTACCGTTGACACCAGGTAGGATGGGGCCATGGACTCACAATGCTTACGCCAAATCCTGACTCAACAGGAACCGGGATTCGTCGGAACAGGCAATGTTTTTCCACCTTCAATTGTCCAATGTTCATGATCACATGCACACTGTAGCCATTTCTTGTCGTTTTTAACTGATAGGAGTGGAACCCGGTGTGGACATCTGCCGCAATAGCCCATCCGTGACAAGTTGTGCGTTGCGTGATGCTGTTCTGCACACGACTGTTCTACTGCGCCATTATTTGCCTGTTTGTGGCCCGCCTGTTAGCTTGCGCCATTCTTGTCATTCTCCTTCGACCTTTCTCATCAACTAGCTATTTTTGCCAACAGGGCTTCTTTTTTGTTTGTCGCACCATTCTCAGTAAACCCTAGACACTGTCGTGCGTGAAAAACCCAGGAGGCCCGGACGTTTCTGAGATACTAGAACTGGTGCGCCTGGCACCAACGATCACGCCACATTCAAAGTTGCTTAGGTCACTCGTTTTACCCATTCTAACATTCAATCGAACAGTAACTGAATGCCTCAATGTCCGTCTGCCTGCTTTATATAGAAGGCCACAGCCACGTGACTCACTGTCTGTAGAAGCAAACCATTTTTGTTAATAAACTGGCCACCGAGTGTATCTCATATATGAATGACCACATTTGGTCTGATTTCGTGCTTTGGTAGACTGCAACCTAAACTTAACATGGTAAAGTGGTCAATCCTACTGCTTACGTAAAGAATGCCTAATATTGAATCAGAACTCAGTCATAATAGTTCCATTATACCAAGTTTTTCTCCCTTAATGTGATATGCTTTTGTACAAAAACTACATTTAGGTTAAATGAAAAATCTAATGGTGCTGACTCCACAGACAGAACTAGTAGCTCCGAGGATAGAGTGATCCTGTGCAGTGTGTATTCACTGTCATGGTAACAATATTAACGATGAACCCTCTGGCAAGGAATCATCTGGTCATAAACCATGGCATATTGGCAATAAATTGTAGCGATGTCATCTCTCATCGTACTCTCTCTCTCTCTTTTGCCCAACAATTTCTTGTCTTACAGATCCCTGAAAGGTAAGTAGCAACAAAAACATACTCTAAAAGAAGGGTAAGACACAGTACACTTGAATACCTTAGACCTATACACATAAAGAGTGAAAATGTACAACGTGTTTGGGTACAACACACTTCATAAGTAATTGCTATTATTAATCACAGTGAAGATATGTTTTGTTTCCCCCCCAAAAAACAGAGATCTGATCTGCCTATTCCAAAGAACGTAGGTAGAGAGTCAAAAGAAATGGGCATTCTAACATCCAACTCACTTCAGAGAGTTGACTTATCAAAGAGACAAATGGATGGATTCATTGTCAGCATTGTATGTGATTGTGAATAGCCATTCTGCAAAACATGACTATATGTAACAAATCTATACGCAACAAATGCTTTAATTGAAAGTGCATACAAAAGCCCTGTATATTAAACAGATAAACATAATATTATACTTTCTCGATACTGCACCTCATACGAAAAAAAGTCGTAACAGGTTTTTCCATTTGCAAACTACTCAAACAACAACCAATGTAACATATAGTTTACATGGATAACTCCCATATCCAAAGTGCTTTTCAGAGAGATGGTAGGCACGTTCCTCATTTTATCACTATAAAATGTTCATAAATAATAGTCTTGGGTGTCAGTTCAGCTCCTCACCATGAAACAGGATGGGGTTCGTCCTCCAAACAAATAACCCCCACATTTCCCTTTTTCATATATTTTGTGCTTGATACCTGTATTCCATGTTGTGCATGTCCATTTACCTTTTTCATAACATTCCAGTTACCATCTTATTACCATGACCATAGTCTTATTTTCCACACTCAAAAGTCATTATGCTTTTGTTACAATAGTCCCCACTTGTAGTTACACGGTTAACTGACTAGGGAGAGTGTTTCCCTAATTGGGGGTTGTAGCATGTTCCTAGAAGGTCTTGGCATTGGGTTTTGAGGCTAGAAACAGTTGTTATGCTATTTTCTGGTTCAATAGCTAAAGTCTTGAGGTGGGTCACTGTGCAAACACGTTTGGGAACCACTGCTTTAGAGGCAAAGATCTCCGTGCCGATGACTGAGAATGGTACCAAGCTATCTGATTGTCTTCTATGAGATGGGACCAAGCATTCTGTTCTAGAACGTTCTGGGAGCTGAAATGTAACTTTTAACCTTAGATGTGACATTCAATATTCCACTCTGGAGAGCTGGAACAGTTGTTGGGTAAGTTCCTCCAGTGGGTTTCTAGAAAAAGAGCCTAAAAGAGCCTCAGTTTCAGGGTCATAGAGCTCTATGTGGCGAGCACTGAAGAAATGGCCATTCTGGACTGTTCTACAGCTTGAGAGAAGAGTTACTGCAGCTCTGTCCAAGATGATCCTAGATAAGACACTAATCTCTCAGCGTGCTCCTGAATTGAACTGTGGGAGCTTGATCTCCGTGCATCTTTCGTGTGAGGCAGAAGAGGTCAGGCCTGAAACCAACCCAGCTTCTCTGTGGTAATGCTAGTGACAGAGACTGAGTTCTTTCCTCACCGAGCACTTCTTACACTGCACCACGCAGCACCAGTGGAAGCGGCAGAGGCAATTCTCCTCGAACACCACCGTCTCGTCTCGGTAGCCACGCTCACAGCACAGCAGGTCACAGCCACTCACGTCCATGGCTGTGCTGTTGCACATGCGGCCCCGCGTTCCCAATGAGCCCGTCTTCCTGTTGGGCGAGCAGAAGTCGGGCGACTCGGCCGAGTAGATCAGGTCCTGTTTGTCCGGAGGCTTGATGTTCTGGCCTACGGGAATCAGGGTCTTGCCATCGTTGCCTCCCATCACCTTGGAAGCTCCATTGAAGCTCTCCAGCAGGCGATCACCCACCTCGCGAAAGTGAGGCATCTTTTTCCAGCAGGTCCGAAGTGTGCAAGACCCAGACAGGCCATGACATTTACATTCAGTCCTCATATAATTCCTCACCGCCTGTAGTAAAGACACAGAGATAGATAGGTGAGATAAAAGCAGACACTTTTCAGAAGGAATTTACCCCCCCCCCCCCCCCAAACCCTGCCTCTAACCTCCTAAGTCTTTAACCTCACTTTGTTGTTATTCTACATGTGGGCAACCTTTGCTTCTTGTTGTTGTGTTCAAAACCTGTCTCCCTGAGACTATAATTGGCCCAACTACACAACCACTCCTCCCCATTTACCTGTCTCTGACCCCTTGGAAAGGTTTTGGCTTGTGTGCCAATGTAATATACTGTGATGAAGCAATACTGACAGGGGTGAGCAAAGTCCCAGGAAATTCAAAGCAATAACCTGTAATTAACTTCTCAAAAGAGCAGACAACCTCCTAAATGCTCCTCTCTCCCTATCAACAAGGAGGCCATTGTAAATCCAATATTTCATGTTTTCAACATACATGTACTGTATTGAGTCCTTGACAAAGACCTGAAAACATAAAAGTTTTACAAGGAGAAAAATTAGCAGCTACTTGCCTTAAAGCCTTGAAAGCAAACTGTGTGGCTCACACTTGTTTTCTTTTATCAGAAATATGATTGTTGTTAAAATATCAGTTTACAGTGTTACAAAACTATGGCTAGAGGCTGTCTTGGATGACGCATTGGATGAAAAGAGGAACATTCAGCTAAACAATGAATACTTTCAGCATCTAGGCCTAATTATCAACTTTGTTTCTAAAAAAAACCATCAACATAAATGAAAGAATTTAACTTGATGATAGTGAGCATAATAAAAAACTTTTCAGAAGTATCCTTACCTGTACTTTTGCTTAGATCAGCACAGGTCAAATAAAACATAGGAGATGAGTGTGTTTGATTTATAAACAGTTCATTCACAGCCTGGGGTGGTCTAGCGTTCAAAGCTGCTGCCTCTGGAACACATGTACTGTACCGCAGCCAGCAAGGGGCTCTTTCAGCATTATTTCCTCTCTATCTCTACCCTTTGTAATAAAGGATTAAAAAGTACAAAAGAAGTGCCACAATCCTTATCAAAACAGAAAAGTGAATTCACTACCAGTCGTCCTGCTTCGTTGTTGTGGAGATCGATCAACGTCCTGATGTCACTCTTGCCCTTTTTCCTCTTGGCGTCCATGAACTGCTTGGACTTCTCGTAGCCAAACTCCACGTCGTCTCCGCAGCCACCCCACTCCCACTTGACTCCCTCGCCAGAGGTGGTGGTGGAGGAGGAAGCAGGCCGGGGGGGAGCCCTGCTCCTGGTCGCCTCACAGCCACACTGCAGTAGCTCCCCCATACTGCAGGCCTGAGTCACTGTGTGGGTCACGCCAGCCGCCGTGATGGCGTACACAAACGCTGTCTCCCGGATGTCTGAAAGACCCCCACACACACACACACACACACACACACACACACACACACACACACACACACACACACACACACACACGGGTGTCATCAGAGGAGCGAACAGAGCAGTGACCCAGGTCACATAGTGTGCTGATACCCTTGGTATCTGAGATAGGAGGGCTAGTAAACAGCTGCAGGGCTATTTCTGTAGTAGGGGAGTTTACCACTCTAGCCCAGAGGGATGTATGGCTAAAACTGCAGATTGATCCTCTGTCTTTATCTTAGGGACCACAACATCATTCTAATGTGTATTGTTCTTTGTTGCTTTGGAAAAGACAACATGTCTATGCAGTGTTCCTAGCTGTTATAAGGGAGAAGAGGAGGTAGGCCGTTAGCGGTCCATTGTGTCGAAGTTGAAATGAATGACATTTATTTTCTGGAGCTGGAAGACATGAGCGTGCAGTCACCGCTCAGCCCTGTGCCAAATCCATATCGCATGATTCAGTGAATGGGATTCATTAAATCTAGTGAAACGGAATCGGTGCCGTGCGAGGGCCCTGCAGACCAGCACCCTGTGATATTAATACCAGCTGTCCGTCTGCACACCCAGTGATGGCTCCATACAGGCCTGTTCTCTGTGTGTGGCGTCTCCCTGCCAGCCCCAGCCTAGCCCCAGCCCCAGCCCCAGCCCCAGCCCCAGCCCCAGCCCCAGCCCCAGCCCCAGCCCCAGCCCCAGCCCCAGCCCCAGCCCAGCTTGGACCAGCACCTGAACACACAGTCCTCCTCAGTCCTCCTTACATACTGCTCCAATAAAGCCCTTCCCTGCCTGCCTGTTGTGTGCATTGTGAAGGCCATTCCCCATCACACACCATCACTGTTTCATCTCAGGTTTAGGCTGTAATAGATCTCGGGGGAAAACAAATGTTCTCCTCCCAGGCCAATTGAGTGTCCAGAAGGGGCAGAGCTGACTAACTCAATAACTTCTGTTGAGACTCCTCTTAGACAGGCCAGTCATGTCTGCTTCTGCAGGAGGTTTCATATAGACTGCGTCCTAAATGGCACCATATTCCCTTTATAGTGCACTACTTTTGACAAGGGTCCATAGGGCTCTGGTCAAAAGTAGTGCACTACACTGAGTGTACAAAACATCCTAATATTGAGTTGCGTTGGATGTCCTTTGGGTGGTGGACCATTCTTGACACACACGGGAAATGGTTGAATGTGACACAAACCGGTGCGCCTGGCACTAATATCATACCCTGTTCAAAGGCACTTAAACCTTTTGTCTTGCCCATTCACCCTATGAATGGCACTCATACATAATCTACAGTGGGGGAAAAAAGTATTTAGTCAGCCACCAATTGTGCAAGTTCTCCCACTGAAAAAGATGAGAGAGGCCTGTAATTTTCATCATAGGTACACGTCAACTATGACAGACAAAATGAGAAAAAAAATCCAGAAAATCACATTGTAGGATTTTTAATGAATTTATTTGCAAATTATGGTGGAAAATAAGTATTTGGTCAATAACAAAAGTTTCTCAATACTTTGTTATATACCCTTTGTTGGCAATGACACAGGTCAAACGTTTTCTGTAAGTCTTCACAAGGTTTTCACACACTGTTGCTGGTATTTTGGCCCATTCCTCCATGCAGATCTCCTCTAGAGCAGTGATGTTTTGGGGCTGTCGCTGGGCAACACGAACTTTCAACTCCCTCCAAAGATTTTCTATGGGGTTGAGATCTGGAGACTGGCTAGGCCACTCCAGGACCTTGAAATGCTTCTTACGAAGCCACTCCTTCGTTGCCCGGGCGGTGTGTTTGGGATCATTGTCATGCTGAAAGACCCTGCCACGTTTCATCTTCAATGCCCTTGCTGATGGAAGGAGATTTTCACTCAAAATCTCACGATACATGGCCCCATTCATTCTTTCCTATACACGGATCAGTCGTCCTGGTCCCTTTGCAGCCCCAAAGCATGATGTTTCCACCCCCATGCTTCACAGTAGGTATGGTGTTCTTTGGATGCAACTCAGCATTCTTTGTCCTCCAAACACGACGAGTTGAGTTTTTACCAAAAACTTCTATTTTGGTTTCATCTGACCATATGACATTCTCCCAATCCTCTTCTGGATCATCCAAATGCACTCTAGCAAACTTCAGACGGGCCTGGACATGTACTGGCTTAAGCAGGGGGACACGTCTGGCACTGCAGGATTTGAGTCCCTGGTGGCGTAGTGTGTTACTGATGGTAGGCTTTGTTACTTTGGTCCCAGCTCTCTGCAGGTCATTCACTAGGTCCCCCCGTGTGGTTCTGGGATTTTTGCTCACCGTTCTTGTGATCATTTTGACCCCACAGGGTGAGATCTTGCGTGGAGCCCCAGATCGAGGGAGATTATCAGTGGTCTTGTATGTCTTCCATTTCCTAATAATTGCTCCCACAGTTGATTTCTTCAAACCAAGCTGCTTACCTATTGCAGATTCAGTCTTCCCAGCCTGGTGCAGGTCTACAATTTTGTTTCTGGTGTCCTTTGACAGCTCTTTGGTCTTGGCCATAGTGGAGTTTGGAGTGTGACTGTTTGAGGTTGTGGACAGGTGTCTTTTATACTGATAACAAGTTCAAACAGGTGCCATTAATACAGGTAACGAGTGGAGGACAGAGGAGCCTCTTAAAGAAGAAGTTACAGGTCTGTGAGAGCCAGAAATCTTGCTTGTTTGTAGGTGACCAAATACTTATTTTCCACCATAATTTGCAAATAAATTCATAAAAAATCCTACAATGTGATTTTCTGGATTTATTTTTCTCAATTTGTCTGTCATAGTTGACGTGTACCTATGATGAAAATTACAGGCCTCTCTCACCTTTTAAGTTGGAGAACTTGCACAATTGGTGGCTGACTAAATACTTTTTTTCCCCACTGTATGTCTCAATTGTCTCAAGGCTTAAAAATCATTTTTAACCTGTCTCCTCCCCTTCATCTAAGAAGTGGATTTAAGAAGTGACATCAATAAGGGATCATAGTTTTCACCTGGATTCACCTGGTCAGTATATGTCATTGAAAGAGCAGGTGTTCATAATGTTTAGTACACTCAGTGAATATGGGTCATTCTACAGAAGTGGTGCAAATTGGGGGTTAAATGTTTTTTTCACATTTGTATCATATTTCTCCAAAACTTTAAGCACGTCTTACGACATATGTCAGATAGACATATCTACCAGCTTACGACATATGTCTGATAGACATATCTACCAGCGGAGGCTGCTGAGGTGAGGACGGCTCATAATATTGGCTGAAACGGAGTCAATGGAATGGCATCAAACACATGGACACCATGTGTTCGATGTATTTGATACCATTCCACTGATTCTGCTCCAGCCATTGCCATGAGCCCGTCCTCCCCAATTAAGGTGCCACCAACCTCCTGTGCTATCTACTACTCACACACTTTGTTTGTATTGCATATTTGAAATATTGTCCTGAATTCCACCCCACTAAATTTGTCACTACCGAAACATAGTGATAAAGTTGCAATAATGGGAGAACCATGCACAGTATTGATAATTTTGATTATCCTTCTATTACAGATAAATTTCTGAAATTGTATTTGCATACAACATTTACAAAATAGTAAAAACATGATTTTTTACCAGATTTGGAAAACATTTACATTTAATTTAGATAAATATAATCTCTATTGTTCTCTGTAAAATGTTCAATGTCGATTTTATGAATCTGAAACTTATTGATTGATTGAATTACTTATGCATCTAATTAATTATGTTGTTAGATGTTTAAATTGTAACTTTTCCTATCTTTATTGTGGCAAAATATCAGGCGTTTCGGTAGTGACCCGGCGTATACATTCAGAACTTAATTGCTTACTTAATTGATACCATATCGAATGTGATTCACATAAATAACACAATCAATACAATTATTTCTATCTGTTTCTTTCTGCCTTTTCACTGCTGCCCTGTGTTGTCTTTGACTTGACCTCCATCTTGCTCTTGTGTACCTCTTCTCCCTCTCAGATACATATTTTACTAATTTGACCTTTCCCTCTTCCTTTATTTTCGCATTTATTTCCCTTTCCTTTTTCAGATATTCTTGATATCGGGGTCAGTTTTTATCCTCTCTCTGTCCTCTCTGACTGTCTGCTTTTTGGCATATTGGCACCTTATGGATGTCCCTGTCCTTCAATAACTCAACAGAAACGACAGTACAGGGAAAAAGTGGAGTCACAATTCGGCGGCTCAGACACAAGACTCCATTCAATATAAAGGGAAAGCCACGTTGCGGACATTGGCTCTCGCTCCCGGACAAGCTAAACACCTTCTTCGCAGTCCCTCGGGGCTCACGAGGACTGTGTTCTCTCATTCTCCGTGGCCGACGTGAGTAAGTCATTTAAGCGCGTTAACCCTCGCAAGGCTGCTGGCCCAGACGGCATCCCAAGCCGCGTCCTCAGAACATGTACAGACTAGCTGGCTGGAATATTTATGGACATATTCAATCTCTTCATATCCCAGTCTGTTGTCCCCACTTGCTTCAAGATGTCCACCATTGTTCCTGTACCTAACAAAGCGAAGGTAACTGAACTAAATGACTATCTCTCTGTAGCCCTCACTTCTGTCATCATGAAGTGCTTTGAGAGGCTAGTTAAGGACCATATTACATCTACCTTACCCGACACCCTAAACCCACTACAATTCACATATCACCCCAACAGAACCATGGACGACACAATTGCCATTGTACTGCACACTGCCCTATCCCACCTGGACAACATAAACACCTATGTAAGATTGCTGTTCATCCACTCCAGCTCAACCTTTAACACCATAATGCCCTCCAAGCTCATCACTAAGCTCAGGGCCCTGGGTCTGAACCCCTCCCTGTGCAACTGGGTCCTGGACTTCCTGACGGGCCGACCCCAATTGGTGAAGGTAGGCAACAACACCTCCGCCACGCTGATCCTTAACATGGGGGCCCCACGGGGGTGCGTGATCAGCCACCTCCTGTACTCCCTGTTCACCTATGACTGCGTGGCCACGCACGTCTCCAACTCAATCATCAAGTTTGCTCATGACACAACAGTGGTAGGCATGATTACCAACACCGATGAAACAGCCTACAGGGAGGAGGTGAGAGCCCTGGCGGAGTGGTGCCAGGAAAATAATCTCTACCTCAACGTCAACAAATTGAAGGAGCTGATCGTGGACTACAGGAGACAGCAGAGAGAGCATCCCCCATCCACATCGGCTTGGTCCCTAAGACCCTCACAAACTTCTACAGATGCACTATTGAGAGCATCCTGTCGGGCTGTATCACCGTCTGGTACGGCATTGCACTGTCCGCAACCGCATGAACAATGGTCAATTTAATAATGTTTTACCCACTGTATATGTATATACTGTATTCTAGTCTTGGCTCATCCTATATAACTACTGCTGTACACACCTTATCTATACTGTCCATACGGTCTTTACACACCATTATACTATGTACAGTGGCGACCCGTCATTCAGAGCAGGTGGGGCGGAGCCCCACATCTTTAGCTAAAAATAGCTAAAAATAAAATATTTCTTGGGGGTGGGGTGTTTTGCATGTTATTTTGGCATTAATACGTGTCACAAATCAGTTTGCAAACAATGTAAACAAATAAATAATAATTGAGTTAATAAAGCTGCATACTAACATGGTCTCTTTTTTGCTTTCTTGAGTAAGGCAGCTCCAAAATGCAGGTGTTTCAGCCTAGCTCAGTGCTTTCTGTGGTGGTGGGGCAGGCAGCAGAAAATACGGAGCGTAGGGGTTGGTAATGTTCTCTAGTTGGGCCGTAATTGGCTCAGTGTTCTGTCACTCATGGGTACACTATGTCACTGCCAAATCTAAGGGTAGAGCTCGAAAATTCAAGCCCCTTGGGTGCTGCCATAGAGTTACATTAGAAGTGCCCATCCAAGAAGGCTCAAGGTCATTGGCCACAGATAAAATGATGTCAAATCACGTTATATCTACAGTAGCTTTGATTGGACTGATCATGTCAACATCATACTTTCAAAATCTTAGCTAGCAGTCATCATCATGAATCAAGTCAACAATCTACTGGCAAATCCTTTTTAATCCTTGTCATATGAAGAGAAATAATGAAGAGAAATTATAGATAAAACATATCGTGCTCATCGGCCATTGGACATAAACATTACACAACAAGTTGGAAATCGCAAATTCAACAATGAGTTCAACATTCAACATTGGCCATGCTGTCAATCCAGCATGATTTCTGCCATGCTCAAAACAACTGTTAACTCGGAATTGCAAAATCGGACAACTGGGAACTCGAGAAAAAAAGAGCTCAGACTGGGAAAATACCTTTTCAACGGTCATCCAACTCGGAATTGTATGTCGGGAACTCTGGCCTCTTTCTAGAGCTACGACCTGAAGATCGCTGACGTCATCATGATTTGACCATGTTTTCTTCTGAGTTCCCAGTTGTCTTGAAAGCACCATAAATCCAGAGAATGCCAGACTTTGATGACAAAGTTTGATGACATAATTTGCCCATGAAGGACTGCCGCGCCACCATCCTGTTCAAGTGAGCACAGCACAACAAGGTGAGTCCAAAAATGTGTTGTACGCTGCTGCATAAATTATGTAATATACCAGGGAGATATGTATACTGTAGCTAAGAAAGTAATACTAAGTGTATGTTGTGTAGTAAGCTGTTAGTAGCCCATGTGCCTCACCCTAATAATTTTGCCTACTGTTCTGAGTTGTTACACATGTAGCCTATAACCTGTTTTAGAGAAATGTAATCATCGAATATTGTAAGAGCTTTCATTGTCTGCTTATATGCCCGCTTTATTTATCCTACGGTTCTGACTTGGTGTACAGGGAGAACACTGTAAGAACAGCCCATGTTCTGAATTTTGTCGCTGTACATTTCAAAAGTGCTGAACAAATAGTTATATTGACTACGTCCGTCCTAGCTCGCTCATTAATGTCTTAATCGAAATTACAGATTGCCTCTTATTGCTTGTCATCCCCTTATGACATAGTTTGTACATCATAATTGTCAGTATAAAACACATTTGTTTAAGCGAGTCAGCCATATCAGCTATGTTTTTATTTAAGGCAGTAAATGAGGCTGAATGAACTGTTTCACTGCCAGACAAGGCTCTGCTGATTGCCAGCTGTAGCAGTGGTAAGGTGTTGGGACTGGTGTTGGGACTTTGCTGTTGGGACAGCTTTATGTAGTCCCTAACAGTTTCTGGGCACAGTTTGTCACCGTTATAGTGAAATTAATGTATTGTTTAGTGTTGTGTTGTGCTGTGCTGTGTAGTGGCTTTGCTGGCAGGCATCCCCCACATTTTTGTTTTGTTGCCCCACCAAGATTTACATGCTGTGTATGTATATATATTTTTATTCCGGTTCTGATATTTCTTAATTTCTTCAATGATATATATATACAGTGAGGGGGAAAAAGTATTTGATCCCCTGCTGATTTTGTACGTTTGCCCACTGACAAAGACATGATCAGTCTATAATTTTAATGGTAGGTTTATTTGAACAGTGGGAGACAGAATAACAACAAAAAAATCCAGAAAAACGCATGTCAAAAATGTTATAAATTGATTTGCATTTTAATGAGGGAAATAAGTATTTGACCCCTCTGCAAAACATGACATAGTACTTGGTGGCAAAACCCTTGTTGGCAATCACAGATGTCAGACGTTTCTTGTAGTTGGCCACCACCAGGTTTGCACACATCTCAGGAGGGATTTTGTCCCACTCCTCTTTGCAGATCTTCCCCAAGTCATTAAGGTTACGAGGCTGACGTTTGGCAACTCGAACCTTCAGCTCCCTCCACAGATTATCTATGGGATTAAGGTCTGGAGACTGGATAGGCCACTCCAGGACCTTAATGTGCTTCTTCTTGAGCCACTCCTTTGTTGCCTTGGCCGTGTGTTTTGGGTCATTGTCATGCTGGAATACCCATCTACGACCCATTTTCAATGCCCTGGCTGAGGGAAGGAGGTTCTCACCCAAGATTTGACGGTACATGACCCCGTCCATCGTCCCTTTGATGCGGTGAAGTTGTCCTGTCCCCTTAGCAGAAAAACACCCCCAAAGCATAATGTTTCCACCTCCATGTTTGACAGTGGGGATGGTGTTCTTGGGGTCATAGGCAGCATTCCTCCTCCTCCAAACACGGCGAGTTGAGTTGATGCCAAAGAGCTCGATTTTGGACTCATCTGACCACAACACTTTCACCCAGTTCTCCTCTGAATCATTCAGATGTTCATTGGCAAACTTCAGACAGGCCTGTATATGTGCTTTCTTGAGCAGGGGGACCTTGCGGGCGCTGCAGGATTTCAGTCCTTCACGGCGTAGTGTGTTACCAATTGTTTTCTTGTTGACTATGGTCCCAGCTGCCTTGAGATCATTGACAAGATCCTCCCGTGTATTTCTGAGCTGATTCCTCACCGTTCTCATGATCATTGCAACTCCACGAGGTGAGATCTTGCATGAAGCCCCAGGCCGAGGGAGATTGACAGGTCTTTTGTGTTTCTTCCATTTGCGAATAATCACACCAACTGTTGTCACCTTCTCACCGAGCTGCTTGGCGATGGTCTTGTAGCCCATTCCAGCCTTGTGTAGGTCTCCAATCTTGTCCCTGACATCCTTGGAGAGCTCTTTGGTCTTGGCCATGGTGGAGTGGTTGGAATCTGATTGATTGATTGCATCTATGGACAGGTGTCTTTTATACAGGTAACAAACTGAGATTAGGAGCACTCCCTTTAAGAGTGTGCTCCTAATCTCAGCTCGTTACCTGTATAAAAGACACCTGGGAGCCAGAATTCTTTCTTATTGAGAGGGGGTCAAATACTTATTTCCCTCATTAAAATGCAAATCAATTTATAACATTTTTGACATGAGTTTTTCTGGATTTTTTTGTTGTTATTCTGTCTCTCACTGTTCAAATAAAACTACCATTAAAATTATAGACTGATCATTTCTTTGTCAGTGGGCAAACATACAAAATCAGCAGGGGATCAAATACTTTTTTCCCTCACTGTATATATACAGTTGAAGTCGAAGGTTTACATACACCTTAGCCAAATACATTTAAACTCAGTTTTTCACAGTTCCTGACATTTAATCCTAGTAAAGATTCCCCGTGTTAGGTAAATTAGGATCACCACTCTATTTTAAGAATGGGAAATGTCAGAATAATAGCAGAGCTTTTATTTATTTCATCACATTCCCAGTGGGTCAGAAATGTACATGCACTCAATTAGTATTTGGTAGCGTTGCCTTTAAATTGTTTAACTTGAGTCAAACGTTTCGGGTAGTGTTCCACAAGCTTCCCACAATAAGTTGGGTGAATTTTGGCCCATTCCTCCTGATAGAGCTGGTGTAACTGAGTCAGGTTTGTAGGCCTCCTTGCTCGCACACGCTTTTCCAATTCTGCCCACACATTTTCTATAGGACTGAGGTCAGGGCTTTGTGATGGCCACTCCAATACCTTGACTTTGTTGTCCTTAAGCCATTTTGCCACAAGTTTGGAAGTATGCTTGGGGTCATTGTCCATTTGGAAGACCCATTTGCGACCAAGCTTTAACTTCCTGACTGATGTCTTACTTTAATATATCCACATAATTTTCCTTCATCATGATGCCATCTATTTTGTGAGTTGCACCAGTCCCTCCTGCAGCAAAGCACCCTCACAGCATGATGCTGCCACCCCCGTGCTTCACGGTTGGGATGGTGTTCTTCGGCTTGCAAGTACCCCCTTTTTCCTCCAAACATAACGATGGTCATTATGGCCAAACAGTTCTATTTTTGTTTCATCAGACCAGAGGACATTTCTCCAAAAAGTACGATCTTTGTGCAGTTGCAAACCGTAGTCTGGCTTTTTTATGGCGGTTTTAGAGCAGTGGCTTCTTCCTTGCTGAGTGGCCATTCAGGTTATGTCGATATAGGACTCGTTTTACTGTGGATATAGATACTTTTGTACCTGTTTCCTCCAGCATCTTCACAAGGTCCTTTGCTGTTGTTCTGGGATTGATTTGCACTTTTCGCACCAAAGTACGTTAATCTCTAGGAGACAGAACGCATCTCGTTCCAGAGCCGTATGACGGCTGCGTGGTCCCATGGTGTTTATACTTGCGTACTCTTGTTTGTACAGATGAACGTGGTACCTTCAGGCGTTTGGAAATTGCTCCCAAGGACGAACCAGACTAAGTGTATGGTTATCCTACCAACGGGACATTAAAAACTGTAATATCTTATGTTTCACCGAGTCGTGGCTGAACGACGACATGTACAACATACAGCTAGCGGGCTATACGCTACATCGGCAGGATAGAACGGCTGACTCAGGTAAGACAAGGGGTGGCGGTCTGTGTATATTTGTAAACAACAGCTGGTGCACAAAATTAAATACTAAGGAAGTCTCGAGGTTTTGCTCGCCTGAGGTAGAGTATATTATATGATAAGCTGTGGACCACACTATTTACCAAGAGAGTTGTCATCTATATTTTTCATAGCTGTCTATTTACCACAACAAACCAATGCTGGCATTAATATTGCACTCAATGAGCTGTATAAGGCCATAACTAAACAGGAAAACGCTCATCCAGAGGCAGCGCTCCTAGTGGCCGGGGACTTTAATGCAGAGATACTCAAATCCGTACTATTTCTACCAACATGTTAAATGTGCAACCAGAGGAAAAAAAACTCTAGACCACCTTTACTCCACACACAGAGACGCACATAAAGCTCTCCCTCGCCCTCCATTTGGCAAATCTGACGATAACTCTATCCTCCTGATTCCTGCTTATAAGCAAAAACTAAAGCAGGAAGCACCAGTGACTCGGTTCATAAAAAAGTGGTCTGATGACGCAGATGCTAAGCTACAGGACTGTTTTGCTAGCACAGACTGGAACATGTTCTGGGATTCATCAGATAGCATTGAGGAGTACACCCCATCAGTCACTGGCTTCATCAATAAGTGCATCGATGACGTCGTCCCCACAGTGACCGTACGTACATACCCCAACCAGAAGCCATGGATTACAGGCAACATCCGCACTGAGCTAAAGGGTAGAGTTGCCGCTTTCAAGGAGCGGGACACTAACCCGGACACTTATAAGTAATCCTGCTATGCCCTCCAACGAACCATCAAACAGGCAAAGAGTCAATACAGGACTAAGATCTAATCATACTACACCGGCTCTGACGCTCGTCGGATGTGGCAGGGTTTGAAAACTATTACAGACTCCAAAGGGAAGCACAGCCACTTGCTGCCCAGTGACACAAGCCTACCAGACGAGCTAAACCACTTCTATGCTCGCTTCGAGGCAAGCAACACTGAAGCATGCATGAGAGCACCAGCTGTTCCGGATGACTATGTGATCACGCTCTCCGTAGCCGATGTGAGTAAAACTTTTAAGCAGGTCAACATTCACAAGGCCGCAGGGCCAGACGGATTACCAGGACGTGTACTCCGAGCATGTGCTGACCAACTGGCAAGTGTCTTCACCGACATTTTCAACATGTCCCTGACTGAGTCTGTAATACCAACATGTTTCAAGCAGACCACCATAGTCCCCTAGCCCAAGGACACTAAGATAACCTGCCTAAATGACTACCGACCCGTAGCACTGACGTCTGTAGCCATGAAGTGCTTTGAAAGGCTGGTCATGGCTCACATCAACACCATTAACCCTAGACCCACTCCAATTTGCATACCGCCCCAACAGATCCACAGATGATGCAATCTCTATTACACTCCACACTGCCCTTTCCCACCTGGACAAGAGGAACACCTACGTGAGAATGCTATTCATTGACTACAGCTCAGCATTCACCACCATACTGCCCTCAAAGCTCATCACTAAGCTAAGGATCCTGGGACTAAACACCTCCCTCTGCAACTGGATCCTGGACTTCCTGACAGGCCGCCCCCAGGTGGTAAGGGTAGGTAGCAACACATCTGCCACGCTGATCCTCAACACGGGGGCCCCTCAGGGGTGCGTGCTCAGTCCCCTCCTGTACTCCCTGTTCACCCATGACTTCATGGCCAGGCACGACTCCAACACCATCATTACGTTTGCCGGCGAGACAACAGTGATAGGCCTGATCACCGACAACGATGAGACAGCCTATAGGGAGGAGGTCAGAGACCTGGCCGTGTGGTGCCAGGATAACAACCTCTCCCTCAATGTGACAAAGACAAAGGAGATGATTGTGGACACAAGGAAAAAAAAGAGGACTGAGCACACCCCCATTCTCATCGATGGGGCTGTAGTGGAACAGGTTGAGAGCTTCAAGTTCCTTGTTGTCCACATCACCAACGAACTATCATGGTCCAAACACACCAAGACAGTCGTGAAGAGGGCACGACAAAGCCTATTCCCCTCAGGAGACTGAAAAGATTTAGCATGAGTCCACAGATCCTCAAAAAGTTCTACAGCTGCACCATCGAGAGCATCCTGACTGGTTGCATCACTGCCTGGTATGGCAACTGCTCCGCCTCCGACCGCAAGGCACTACAGAGGGTAGTGCGTACGGCCAAGCTTCCTGCCATCCAGGACCTCTATACCAGGCAGTGTCAGAGGAAGGCCCTCAAAATTGTCAAAGACTCCAGCCACCCTAGTCATAGACTGTTCTCTCTGCTACCGCACGGCAAGCGGTACCGGAGCGCCAAGTCTAGGTCCAAAAGGCTTCACAACAGCTTCTACCCCCAAGCCATAAGACTCCTGAACAGCTAATCATGGCTACCCGGACTATTTGCACTGCCCCCCCCACCCCCACCCCATCTTTTTACGCTGCTGCTACTCTGTTAATTATTTATGCATAGTCGCGTTAACTCTACCCACATGTACATATTACCTCAACTATTGACTCTGCACCGGTACCCCCCTGTATATAGCCTCCCTACTGTTATTTTATTTTACTTCTGCTCTTTTTTTCTCAACACTTTCTTGTTGTTGTTGTTTTATTTTACTTTTTTATAAAAAAATAAATGCATTGTTGGTTAAGGGCTGTAAGTAAGCATTTCACGGTAATGTCTACACCTGTTGTATTCGGCGCATGTGGCAAATAAAAATCGATTTGATTTGACTTTTGGAGGTCTACAATTGTTTTCTGAGGTCTTGGCTGATTTCTTTTGATTTTCCCATGATGTCAAGCAAAGAGGCACTGAGTTTGAAGGTAGGCCTTGAAATACATCCACAGGTACACCTCCAATTGACTCAATGATGTCAATTAGCCTATCAGAAGCTTCTAAAGCCTTGACATCATTTTCTGGAATTTTCCAAGCTGTTTAAAGGCACAGTCACCTTAGTGTATGTAAACTTCTGACCCACTGGAATTGTGATACAGTGAATTATAAGTGAAATAATCTGTCTGTAAACAATTGTTGGAATAACTACTTGTGTCATGCACAAAGTAGATGTCCTAACCGCCTTGCCAAAACGATAGTTTGTTAACAAGAAATGTGTGGAGTGGTTGAAAAACGAGTTTAAATAATAATATGACTCCAAGTGCATGTAAACTTCCGGCTTCAACTGTATAACAAAAATATACTGGATTATGTGTATTGTTTTTTTATTGCTAGATATTACTGCACTGTTGGAGCTAGAAACACAAGGATTTCGCTGCACCTGGGATAACAAATCTGTGTACCCCGACCAATAAATGTAGATTTTTAAAATATTTTTTAAAATAATCCAAAATAGAAAATGTCTTTAAAAATGTTTTATATAAATGTAAAGAAATACAGTGGACTAACAATCAAGTGTCAATCATAGAGATAAATAGAGGACTCTTGATGGATATAACCCATTTAAGTATGGACATTGCAATTGAGGGCTTCCACCATTTTAAATAATTTTAAAGTTAGTTAAAACCTCTTACGGATCTGACCTTTTTTTCTCTAAAATGTTCTCTTAAAATTACATACCCAAATCTAACTGCCTGTGGCTCAGGACCTGAAGCAAGGATATGCATATTCTTGATATCATTTGAAAGGAAACACTTTGAAGTTTGTGGAAATGTGAAATCAATGTAGGAGAATATAACACATTAGATCTGGTAAAAGATAATACAAACCAAAAACATGCGTTTTCTTTTCTTTTTTTTGTTGCATCATCTTTGAAATGCAAGGGAAAGGCCAGACAGTGATGTATGATTCTAGATGTAATTTAGATGTTGTCCACCAGATGGCAGCAGTGTTTGTGCAAAGTTTCAGACTGATCCAGTGAAGAATTACATCACTACACAATATTTTGTATCAAGTCTGCCAGGAGTTTTCCCAAATGTGCCAAATTGGTTTTCAAGTACATACCTATAGAGAACATACAGAAATGCTATGGTAATACAAAATGTAAATTTGCACACTCCCAGGAATGTCATAAATTATGGATCATTAGCTTCCCTACAGAAAATACACTAACCTTCACACATCTAGATTGCCGGGCGGGGTGTGTGTGGAGTCAGAGGTCAAACTGTAGAACCCAGTTCCTACATTTGAATATAAAAATTGAATTTTCAAACAAAACTACATGTTATCTCTGGGACACTCAGGATGACAAATCACAGCAAGATTACTGAATGTAAGTACATTATTTACCTTCAGAGGTGAATGTACCAAACCAGCTGTCGTGATAAAAGTGTTTTGTTGTTGTGCACTATCCTCAAACAATAGCATGGTATTTTTGTAGCTGTAATAGCTACTGTAAATTGGACACTGCAGTTAGATTAACAAGAATTTAAGCTTTCTGCCCATATAAGACATGTCTATGTCCCGGAAAGTTGGCTGTTGTTTACAACACCATTCTAGTCACATATTGCATATTGAGCAACAACCGTCCCGTATAAGGGACACCGATCCCGTAGAGGTTAAATACCGTGACTTACGAAGATATTTAGTGGAAAGAAAACACATATTCCGCTAGGAATCGACTCCTAAGATTCAGTATTTTTGAAACGGAGGAGACTGATTAGTTGCCGTACTTCCTAGAACACGCGCATCTTTCATAGTGAGCTAGCCGGAGTCAGAACCGTGCACTAGGCCTATCTATCGGCAATCAAAAGCTGTATCACACAATGGAATGCTGTATTTCACAATTTCTTGGCTTGCAATGTCTCTCAACTTCAGTAAAGCAGGGCCTATCATCAATGAATATGCTAGGATATTCTACACGCAACAGACCAAAGACTGAACACACACTCACATCATTAGCGAAGAGAAAGAGCAGGCGAGTCAGCTGCACTATGATTTTAATTTAGTGGGGGAAAAAAACAAAAAACATTGTTTTTCCGTTAGGGATTTTTCTTAACGTTAAGGATCCCAATTTCGTTTAAAGGTTTTAACGTTTAGCTTCCCGAGTGGTGCAGCGGTCTAAGGCACTGCATCGCAGTGCTTGAGGTGTCACTACAGACCCGGATTCGATCCCGGGCTGTGTCGCAGCCGGCCGCGACCGGGAGACCCATGAGGCGGCGCACAATTGGCCCAGCGTCGTCCGGGTTAGGGGAGGGTTTGGCCGGCTGGGATGTCCTTGTCCCATCGCGCTCTAGCGACTCCTGTGGCGGGCCGGGCGCATGCATGCTGACACGGTCGCTAGATGTACGGTGTTTATAAATAATTAATTGCTTTATTTTCAAACATGAAGTTTAGGCGTCAGGGTGTGGGACAGCCACCTCTCAGTAGAAATAGGTGTATAAACATTGACTGTAACAATATGTTTGTTATTTCCTTGGAATGAATTAGAACATATCATTATGTAAATACTGTAAATGTTCTACGTTTTTTTAATAGTTGTTTTTGGAGTGGGACAGCAATTTACCCCACTTCTGTAGAATCACCCATATATGGAATAGGGTGCCATTTGGGACTCGTCCAGAGGGATTAAAGGTAGATGTCTAACAGTCACGCCTGTTTACTGTTTCAGTTGGAGAGGCGGAAATTAAAAGGATGCAAAGAGAAAACAACTGTAGACAACTAATCAGCCTCCACAGAATCTCTAAGGAGGTCAATGTCTAGACAAGCTACAGTAATAGTTGTTTCAGTTATGTCCCTTAGGCTCGCTCGTCTTCATCACCAATGTGCAATGCAATCATCATGTCTATATTGGATAGAAGACGTTCAATTCATAGAAGTGAAATGAAACTATATAACACAATCAAAAAGCATATCTGTTCAGCTGTATAATGTGACAAACCTTCTTGACTAAGATAATAAAGACACGCTTACTTGACGAAGAGAGAAGAGGTTATGAAAAAATAAATAAAAAATACCTTGATTTGAATGAACACCGTTTTATATTTTCCTCCAAGACACAAATTCCAAACAGATTTCTCCAGCAGCCTATGCTTAGGCTTGCCTGGGAGATGACTTGGTGCCAGAAGGGGCTTCGCAAGGAATTATAACATATTTTTTTAAATACTCAATCTTTGAGTCAATGATGCATGGGTTCAGGTTAAAACGAATCGAGGGAACCCAGGGCCCCTCTCTGTAGCAGTACATGTGACACAGCCTGATGAGTGTGAATACTTTTTTTGATTGATTTTGCTGCCATGTGCCACAGTCCAGGAGAAGTTAAACTCTTGTACAGCACATATCTCATTGCATATCTGAAATCCATTCTATTAATTTGAGTCTCACAGAACAGTGAGTACACCAAGTAATCCCTAAACATGCATCAAACAGACAAACACACTTACTCAAAACAATACACATTCCACCTTAAAAAGTATGCATATCCTTATATCACACAGCTTCTACTATAATCCGATAATTGACTAAATGCAGCTGCTCTGTTGATCTCTGAATCAACACATACAGTATTTCTTTCATCATGCAGAGTCCAAGGCCATATGACCCACTCAAGCCCTCAATTTACAACCAGAGGAATGTTTAAGAGTGTATTGATTGTAGCTGAACATTGGTGTTCAATGGATGCACACAACTGTGCCTTAAAAAATATTACATTGAAGAAACAAGAGAGACGATTAGTTCCAGTAGCTTAACTCCTGGACAACTGTCTGCCCCAGTGGACCTGTGAGAGTATAATCTAAAGTTGCATGGTGTTAACTGATACCACTAGGCCATTATCTGAGTTTAGAACAGAGAAATGAAGCAACATCTCCACTTTGATAGTATCAGTGTCAGGGCCTGAGACAGGATCAGGATCAACCCTGTGTAATTAACACTTCAGGGCTAATTGGTTCTAACATAATAGAGATCAAGGCAATTATGGTGTTAGATCATTACCAAGAAAAGCAATTGCCTAAAAATAAGTGGATAGTACATGACTTTAAGGTTCACAGTGGTAACATTTTGTATGTTCATTCATATTTGTCCACACTGTAAAAAAACAACTAATCTAGTTGTTTCAACGAATTATTATTAAGTAATTGGTTCCACAGCCTTTTTTTCATTTACTTAACTTTTCTGTTACCTGAACTAAAACATTAAGTTGGCCCAAACTTAGCTCCAACTTGAGAAAACATTGGCATACATTCTATCAATTTAAAATGATGCGTTTGCTCAACTTGTCTCATATGTTCATTCAACTAGAAAATTATTATTTGGGCAGCTTAACTAAAAAAGTCTGTGAAACTGGTAACACACACAGTCCTTTTAACATATAATGTTTTCAACTTACATATTTGACACACATTGTGCATGTTCATTTATACACTAATTACAATTTGACATTTCCTCACCTGGGATTTGAACTCACAACCTCTTGGGTCATGGTATTCCAAGCTGTCACGAATTCAGCCGAGGCTGCCCCTCCTCCTTGCTCGGGCAGGTTTTCGTCGTTCGTCGTCACTGGCTTACTAGCCACTACCGCTCCATTTAACATCACTCCATTTGTCTTGTCTTGTCTTGTCAATCACACACACCTGGTACTCATTCCCTCACTAGTCTGTGTATAAGTGTTCCCTCTGCCCCCTTTTCCATTGTGAGTGATTGTTCATTGTGAGAGTGAGTAGCTCGGTGAATTTTTCCCTTGTGCTAGTTTCGTTTTGACGCTTGCTGCGCTTTATTCATGTACACTGAATAAACTCTGGATTTCGGTGTTTTACCTCCTGACTCTGACGGAGTCAGGCGCAGGAGGTAAAACACCGAAATCCAGAGTTTATTCAGTGTACATGAATAAAGCACAGCAAGCGTAAAAACGAAACTAGCACAAGGAATCACTCACCTCTATGGAGTCAGCAGGAGAGGAGCGCATGCCTGGAATAGTGGCAAGGGTCCAGGAACATTCCACTATGCTGGCCAGCTTTGGGGAAGCGATGGATCGGGTTCTTCAGGTCGTCCAACGCCTGGAGAGAAGAGGAACCGATCCGTCGAGACCAGCTGCCCAACCGGATCCAGCCACCTACATCACAGCACCCGGAGGGATCCAGATAGCACGATCACAGGCGTTCGATGGGACGCCGGCTCTATGTCAGGGATTCCTTCTCCAACTGGAGCTGTACTGCTCCAGTGTCAGGCCGGCGCCATCAGATCGAGAGCAGGTGTGCGTCCTCATTTCCTGCCTCTCGGGGAAAGCCCTGGAGTGGGCCAACGCGGTTTGGAGAGAAGGAGGAGCCGCGTTGGAGGACTACAGGGAGTTCGCCCGCCTATTTCGGGAGGTTTTTGATCACCCGCCCGAGGGTCGAGAGGCAGGTGAGCAGCTGGTCCACTTGAGGCAGGGGACGAGGACAGTACAGGAGTTCGCGTTGGAGTTCCGGATTCTGGCAGCAGGATCCGGGTGGAACGAGCGGGCCCTGATCAACCAGTTCTGGTGCCATCTACGGGAGGACGTCCGACGGGAGCTAGCCTGCCGTGACACCAGTTTGTCTTTTACCGAACTGGTGGACATGGCCATTCGTCTGGATAACCTGCTGGCAACCAGAGGACGTCCTGGAGGAGGTCTGCCCGTTCCCGCCCCGACCAACGCGGATCCAGAGTTCATGGAGCTGGGTGGTACGCGCACAGAGAGAGCGGAAGACGACAGCGCCAGTGTCAATCGGAGGGCACGAAGGGACATTCCACCTCATGTTGTCGTCAGCGCTCTTTTGGGTCAGGAGGCGGCCAGCAGGGCACTCTCGCATCACCCCAGGTATTGAGCACCCACACTTGTTCAGAGCCCTCTGCTGCGCACTGTACCATACCCATATACTTCCCTGATTACATGAGAGTTCCCAAGTGTAAGGCGCTAGTAGATTCAGGCGCAGCTGGGAACTTTATGGATTAAACTTTCGCACGCCGCCAGGGCATTTCATTAGTTCCCCTATCCATTCCACGCCCCATCAGAGCACTTGATAGTCGACCATTAGGGTCCGGGTTGATAAAGGAAGTCACGGTACCAGTCACCATGATCACACAGGAGACTCATTGTGAGCAGGTCACTTTTTCCATCATTGAGTCTCCTACTTTCCCTGTGGTGTTAGGTATTCCGTGGCTAGCACTCCACAACCCCACTTTCTCATGGCCGCAGATGGTTCTCGCGGGGTGGTCACGAGAGTGTCAGGGTAGGTGTCTGGGTGTTTCCGTTGGTGCAACCACGGTGGAAAGTCCAGACGGTGCCTCCACCGTGCGCATTCCCCCCGAATACCATGATCTGGCACAAGTTTAAGCAACTACATTGCCACCTCATCGGGCGGGGAATTGCGCAATAAACCTTCAGGTAGACGCTGTACCTCGCAGGAGTCATGTGTATCCCCTGTCGCAGGCGGAGACGGAGGCTATGGAGACATACATCACCGAGTCCCTGCGCCAGGGGTACATACGTCCCTCCACTTCACCCGCCTCCTCCAGTTTCTTTTTTGTGAAGAAGAAAGACGGCGGTCTGCGCCCGTGCAGTGACAATCGACCACTGAACAAGGAGACGATTAGATTTAGTTATCCTCTCTCCCTCATTCCGTCAGTGGTTGAGTCATTGCATGGAGCGCGCTTCTTCACTAAATAAGATCTCAGGAGTGCGTACAACCTGGTGCGTATCCGAGAGGGAGATGTGTGGAAGACAGCATTCAGCACAACCATGGGGCATTATGAATATCTGGTGATGCCCTATGGTTTGATGAATGCTCCCTCAGTCTTCCAGTACTTTGTGAACGAGGTGTTTCGGGACATGCTTGGTCGTGTTGTAGTGGTCTACATCGATGACATCGTGGTGTATTCCGCTACGCGCGCCGAGCATGTGTCCCTGGTTCGCAAAGTACTGGCCCGACTGTTGGAAAATGACCTTTATGCTAAGGCAGAAAAGTGTATGTTTTTCCAGCAGTCCGTCTCCTTCCTCGGATTCCGCAGTTCTACCACAGGTGTGGAGATGGAGGGCGACCGCATTTCAGCCGTGCGTAATTGGCCGACTCCAACCACGGTAAAGGAGGTGCAGCGCTTCCTTGGCTTCGCCAACTATTATTGGAGGTTTATCCGGGGCTTTGGCAAGGTCGCAGCTCCCATTACATTTCTGTTGAAGGGTGGGCCGTCCTGGCTTCGCTGGTCTGCTGAGGCTGACAGGGCCTTCAGTAACCTGAGGGAACTGTTCACCTCGGCCCCAGTACTGGCCCACCCAGATCCATCACTACCGTTCGTAGTGGAGGTGGATGCGTCCGAGGTTGGGATGGGAGCAGTCCTGTCAACGCTCGGGCATGCCACCCAAGCTCCGCCCCTGTGCGTTCTTCTCAAAGAAGCTCAGCCCGGCGGAGCAGAACTACGGCGTTGGTGATCGGGAGCTGTTGGCTGTTGTCCGAGCTCTGAACGTGTGGAGACATTGGCTCAAGGGGGCGACACACCCTTTCCTCGTCTGGACAGACCACCGTAACCTGGAGTACATCCGGGCAGCGAGGAGGCTGAACCCTCGCCAGGCCAGGTGGGCCGTATTCTTCACCCAGTTTGATTTCACACTGTCATACATTCCGGGTACGAAGAACGTGAAGGCAGACGCACTGTCCCGGCTGTATGATACAGAGGAGAGGCCCAGAGACAATACCCCCATACTGCCAGACTCATGCATTGTGGCGCCGGTAGTATGGGCGATGGCCGCGGATATAGCGCAGGCATTACGCACAGATCCATCTCCACAGCAGTGTCCAGCTGGGCTGCAGTACGTGCCTGCACTTATCCGTGATCGTCTGATCTACTGGGCACACACGTCACCCAGGTATCGGTCGTACAGTGCGCTGCCTGACCGAGAAGTACTGGTGGCCTACCTTGGCTAAGGACATGAGGGTGTATGTTTCCTCCTGCTCAGTTGGCGCCCAGAGTAAGGCACCTAGGCACCTAGGTCCCCAGTTCACATCAAATGTCTGGAAGGCGTTCATGGAACGTCTGGGAGTCTCGGTCAGCCTGACCTCTGGGTTCCACCCTGAGAGTAATGGGCAGGTGGAACGGGTAAATCAGGATGTGGGTAGGTTCCTGAGGTCCTATTGCCAGGACCGGCCGGGGGAGTGGTCGGTGTTCCTGCCATGGGCAGAATATGCCCAGAACTCTCTCCGCCACTCCTCTACGAACCTAACGTCATTTCAGTGTGTTTTAGGTTATCAACCGGTTCTGGCACCGTGGCACCAGAGCCAGACCGAAGCTCCTGCGGTGGATGACTGGTTTCGGCACGCGGAGGAGACGCGGAACGCTGCCCATGTTCACCTCCAACGCGCTGTGCGTCGTCAGAAGGCCAACGCTTACCGTCACCGCAGTGAGGCCCCCATCTTTGTACCGGGGGATCGGGTCTGGCTCTCGACCCGGAATCTGCCCCTCCGCCCGCCCTGCCGGAAGCTGAGCCCGCGGTTTGTAGGGCCGTTCAAAGTCCTGAGGAGAATCAACGAGGTCACATATAGGTTACTACTCCCCCCTGATTACCGTATTAACCCCTCGTTTCATGTGTCTCTCCTCAGGCCGGTGGTGGCTTGTCTGCTCCAGGAGTCTGAGGTGCGAGAGGTCCCTCCACCTCCTTTGGACATCGAGGGGGCACCGGCGTACTCTGTCCGTTCTATACTGGATTCGAGGCGCCGGGTGGGGGGCCTTCAGTACCTCGTGAAGTGGGAAGGGTACGGTCCGGAGGAACGGTACTTGGTCCCGGTGAGGGATATCCTCGATCCCTCTCTGTTGAGGGACTTCCATCGTCGCCATCCGACTCTCCCTGCTCCGCATCCTCCTGGCCGTCCCCGAGGCTGGTATCGGCACGCTCCTGGAGCTGCACGTCAAGGGGGGGGGGGGGATACTGTCACAAATTCAGCCGAGGCTTCCCCTCCTTGCTCGGGCAGGTTCTGCGTTTGTCGTCACCGGCTTACTAGCCACTACCGCTCCATTTATCATCACTCCATTTGTCTTGTCTTGTCAGTCACACACACCTGGTACTCATTCCTTCATTAGTCTGTGTATAAGTGTTCCCTCTGCCCCCTTGTTCTTTGTGAGTGATTGTTCATTGTGAGAGTGAGTAGCTCGGTTGAGGTACTCTTTCCTTGTATGTAGCCAAGGTGGATTTTTCCCTTTTGACGCTTGCTGCGCTTTATTCATGTACACTGAATAAACTCTGGATTTCGGTGTTTTACCTCCTGATTTCGGTGTTTTACCTCCTGCGCCTGACTCCGTCATTCACACCTCATCACACAAGCTTTCTGCTACGCCACCATGTCCGTGATGATTATTAAATAATCGGACTATTCTCTCATCATTGATTTGATTTACTTATTTAAGCAATTTTAGGTTTTTCTGTATAGTTGTCTAATGTTGGTGGGGCATATTACTCGGTTTTAATGTTACTCCTTAATCACTATGGTAAATAAAAATAGTTTTCTTGAGTGTATTTTTAACAAGAGCTGAGATTTACTTTGAAGTGCAAAGTGTAGCAATACAGGTAAAATCAGTTATTGACACAGAAATGTAGCAGGAATATTTTAATGCTGTGAACCAAGAGGTTGTGAGTTCAAATCCCAGGTTGAGGACATAATGGAATAATAATTACTGTATACATGCACAATGTAATCAAGTATGTCAAATATGTAAATTGAAAACATTGTACGTTAAAAGCACTGTGTGTAACTAGTTCCACAGCCCTTTTTAAGGTAAGATGCCCAAATAATAGTTTCTAGTTGAATGAACATATGACATAATTTGCGCAAACACATCATTTTAAGTTGACTGAATTCTTGCCTACGTTTTCTTATGTTGGAGCCAAGTTTGGGCAAACAAAAAATGTTAAGTTCAGGTAACACTTCGACCGAAAAGTTGAGTAAACAAAAAATAAGTCTGTGTGAACCAGTTACTTAATCATATTTAATTGAAACAACTATATATATATATTTTATTTTTTACAGTGCAATTATATAGAGTGCTATTTGGTACTCAGACTAATAAGTGTGTCACATTCATAAGAAAGGACAGTTACTGAAAGATCTCAAATGTGTGTGTTTGTTTTCTCTCCAGGAGTCTGGAGAAAACCTCTCCGCCCCCCGGCCAGACAATGCAAAGCTCCCAAATGATGATTGACAGAGAAGCAGACAGAAGCAGGAACATTTTGACAGAGCTAATAATGAGCTACATTCCTGAGGTGGCAGAAGAATTATGATTATTCTATCTTGTCACACCTGCATACTGTCTCTGAGCACGTCTAATTACTTCATTACAACCATGAGACAACATGTCGAAGCAGCCAGCAGAGCTTGCAGCAAACCCCTGGCATCGAGAAGTCAACACAACAACAGCTCTGGTTTATATGTTTGAATATAGGAAGAAAATAGCCTCCCGTTATTTTTGCAAAGGGAGAAAGATGTATGCTACTTTGTGCAGCACCCCCAGCCCGCCGCTTGCATGTGAGGAAGTGAACCTGTCCTTGCAGATCTTCCTGCACTGACAAATGGTCATTAGAGCTGCATCTTGGTAATTGTTCGGAATGCTTCAAAACATAGGAGCACTTAAGCCTTACCTATAGACATGGAGGAATTTATGATTAATTGCCATTTTGGCAAGCAGTTTCACAGAGTTCTCCAGTTCTCAGTGAAAGGAGTAGCTAATGTTGTAATCCTTACCCTGACAGCAAAAACTAAATTTACACTCAACTAAAGCTACAAAGATGCTATTTAGATCAATCTGTCTGTGAACAGATCAGGGCCTGGTTTCCCAAAAGCATCTTAAAACCTCTTAGATGTAAAGTCCCCTGTTTAGGGGACCTGCGTGATTCTGGTACCGGTTATAAATTGATCTGTGGACACCGTAGATCAACATGGCTTGCATTGAGCGATAGCCCTGGTTCCTACGGACACAGTAGTATATTTTGTCTGCCTATGTGACGAAGGATGTGAACTCTGAAACCACTTGAAGCTGGGATGTCCCTCCTACCATTTCATTCGCTCTTCCTACTGTCCATCAACTCCTGGCTGAACCCTATGTCACAGATACTGACAAACCACATGCCTGCAATCCTTATATCATAGTGCAGCAGGAGAGAGTGGTTTCATCATTACAGCACATTCAGAGATCGATATAGCCATTAATCTAAAATAATTCATAGATGTTAAACAAAAAACACTTTCTGTTTGTCATAGATGGACAAGATTAATATGAGATGAAAGGTGAGTTCCTAACAAGTTCAGGAAGCCAAGCTTGAGCTCGGTGTGACGTTCACAGCGGTGGGAGCAGATGTTTTGATCATATGCATATTTTCTCTAACACTAAACATACAAATATGTATTTTACAGTTATTAGGAAGATTAAATCTTATAGTTAGTCATTTGATAATTTCATTATACTATATTTATAAAGCATATAAGTCATTTCGAGCCTTATTCATACAGATTTGTTGAATACAAAATACATCATATAAAATATTTCATATTTTCATATTTTTATCATATTTGTACTGTGCTTGAGCTTGTGTTCAAAATCGACTACACCTCAGCAGTTTATAACTATTTTTATCAGAAGGGTGAGATTTTAAACTTTTTTGTAGTATGTAGAATTACTAGTTATTGTTTATGGCACTCTCATGATAAATAATTACTTTTGGAGATTACGTAAATTATATTTTCGATTACATTTAGTTACATTTAACTGGTTTTAAGGCTAAGTTCATTGTTAGAACCTTCGTAGGAGCATCGTTAAATATCCGAGTTGTCTCGCAAAACCATCATAAGTAAAGTTGCACTTGAAAACACTTGTTATTTACTGACCGCCTCAGAACAGCTAAAGTAGATGTTAGATTCTTTTTTGCCGTTCCGCGTCACTTTATACACAGAAGATCTCTGCTAAACATAGAATCAAGCTGTTTATCTATCTCTCTGTGACCGCCATGAACTTTGGAACGACAAATTTGCCAATGTCTTTGCAATTGAACAAGTGAAGAATAAAAACCGAGATGACTGCATTAAAACAAATACAGTAGGGCTATAGGCTACACAGGCCTTTATATTTCAATCATATTGAAATCAATTTCATGTTCAGTCAGTTGAGTTCTATTTGTAGGCTACACTGTCTGTAATGTTTGCCTCAGTATATTTAATGATGTGTAACAACATGTGTGCAATGATGTGCCAAATGAATCTGTGATTTAGTCATTATTATAAGGTAAGCATTAGAATAAGCCACCTCAATATTTGCAGCCACTAGGTGATAATATCTCTCTAAGAGCTAATCCGTTGTCAGTATTATGGAATAATTATAATGTTAAGGTAAGATTTGAATGGAGAAAGCTGATCAGAGAGCAGCGCTGCCTTTCTTTCGATCCTATCAGTATCAACACATGGTTCAACGACGCACTTAGTGAACGTTCTTTCTGTGTGGTGTTTTGGGAAACGCATGTTACATCTTCGGCTGTTGTAGGAAAGATGCATCGTTAAAACACTCGTAAACATAAGTTCCATCACTATCGGGAAACCGGGCCCAATCCAATAAGAGTGGTCACATAAAACCAGGTCAAATCAATGTTCTAGCTGTACCTCTGATAACGGTTGGATCAACATTTGACCAGAGGAGACAGACCACACCACAGGCACTCTGCCCTCTGCTGGCTCTCAGCAACAAAACAGGAACGTTACAAACCACAGTTTACAGGAAGATGATGTATGTGTGACACACACAAAATGTATGGTCACATTTGTGTTTATGTATTATTTCTTTGTATTGGGGAAGAAGGCTTTTACTGAAATGTCAGTCCTCCAAGGTTTTGCCATTGCGATGCACTTATACTACTGTTGGCCAGTAGGAGACAGTGAGACATGTTCACTTCGCACTGGGACTATATGCGATCCTGCACCTGTGTGTTCTCATAATTGAGAGATCCTTTGAAAGAGAAGCCACGTTCTCCTGTTTCATCATTTATCCTGTGTCACAGGTCAGTAAAGTACAACAATACACTGAATACCACAATATAGTTTTGTAACTTGCCTGTTGAAGTGAATGTAATGGTTTTGAACAACATAGTAATTGTATAACTCCGTACTAGACAGAAACACATGTAAAATGAAATGATGGCGGAGCATTCCTTTGATCTAGAAAAAAAACGAATAGTTAACTCCTGAACATTTTATATTTTTGAAAAAGACGCTTCTGACAAAATCCTAAGGGTTTAGAGAATGTAATGTTGTAACTGTGATGTTTAAGAATTTTGTAATTGTTGTAAAGTAAATGTTAGAAATGCCACTAGCTTAGAGCTAGCTCCGGTTAGCTTTTGGCTGGCTCTGGTTAGCTGTTTGCTAGCTCCGGTCAGTTGGTTGCTGGCTTCGGTTAGCGCTATGCTAGCTTGTTCAGTCATTTTCCAATAATTAACATTAATGTCATTTGCAATAATCTTGTCTTTCTATTAGCCCTTCTTACACTGGGTGAATGTATTTTTAGCATGGGTATAAAATAACTTCTAATGAGTTATACCAGTCTTTAAAGGCTTTCATGTTTTAGAGTCTCCTATGGGGCTATAGTGGGCAACAGTCAACTACATAATTATAACCTAAACAGGTGAATTCAAGTTAAGAGTAAATGTGTTTGGGTTATAAATGTAAAGAATTTTAGGATGTGAATTGAGAGAACCTTTGAAAGAGAAGCCACGTTCTCCTGTTTCGTCATTTATCCTGTGTTACAGGAACTATTATCTGCTGCACCAGTCCCAAAACTGGGACCTGTAACATATGTAATCTAGCACTTTAGGAGGTATCATCGTAATACCCACATATTCCTCAACGAGCGACCAAAATTCTGTTAAATCACCTGCAGAATAATTAGCTTTGCCTCAAGAGATTACAGGCTTCGTCTGTAATGACTTAAATGGCTACGGCATGAGATATGTTTTACTCCGAATTTAGTCTTTAGAACTAAGCGGCGGTTCTTTGAGACAAAATCTGAAAGTTATAATGGACATTTCCTGTGTCAGTTTACTGACGGTAAAGAACAGGAATTCTGTCAGCGCCAGCAGGATGCTAGTAACGGTACTCTAATTGTTTTGAATATGAAAGACATCCTCAAAAGATTCAACTGAGGGCATGCATTAGCTAGATAGTAAAAGATGAAGACAATAAAGGGTACACTATATTGGATCTAAATGGTGGTTTGTTGACAAAACACTTCCTTGTTGGTACACACAGAATGGTCTCTATTAACCAAGCATAGAAAAGTGAAATGGGAGGAGACAACGTGCAAAAAGCAAGACAATAATTGCATAGTAGCAGGGCCTACATTCGTTTTATTACTCACTTCAAAGTGCACCGACAATGTTAGAGATCAATGGTTATATGAGAAGCAATTTAGGAGATCATTTTGAGTTTGCAATTTGATGCAAAAGAGGAGCAGTCAAGTGTAAATCTGTCTTGTTAACATACAACAGCTGGCCTTGTTCTCCACTGCACTTGAGATCAGAGTGAAGTTGAAGTGAGGCCATTGGCTGTGCACTCAAAGGTCAAGGAGTCACGTCTTAAGTGAGACACTGTTGAACCATTTGAAAGGCACTTAGATGATTATTTTCTATGTCAGGCAGGCAGTGTGTGTGTAGAGTTATTGGAAACATCTTGGGGAAATTATCATAGGGTCCTATTTTCCATTATGACTAGTCCTTACTCACCTTGTTGGAGTATTTTGCCAAAGTACTTGTTCTGACTGGTGCAATTCCAGCGGCGAAAACGAAACTGGTACTGGCACTCCCGCACACCCAGCTTGGCACCCTTGGCGACCTCGTGGACGATCTCTGGCTGGTTCTGGCACAGCTCGGCCTGCTTGCCCGCTAGTCGCTTGGTCTTCCGACAGATACTGTTGGGGTCCATGACCAGAGGGCTCCCCACTGCCCTACAGGGAAGCATACAACAGATAGACTATGACTACAAATCATAATATTATGATGTGTTCGGGTCTTACTCTTATTACATATAAGTATCACTAAAGCTAAATGTACGTGTTCTTCTATCAGGCAGTTTGATTACTTGACATCACAAAGTTGTGCAAAAAGACATTTCAGGTGTGGAGAGAAATAGTAACGCTGCAGTGATGCGGAACATAAAAAGGAGCGAGAGGGCTGCATCTTAATTGCCGTGTTTCTTACCTAGCGTTGACAGATGTATGTTTACACGTAGGGAAATTGTTTATTTCAATTCCTAATGGGCGTACGGGCCTCAGGTTCAACACTGTGAACTCTTGCCAGTACTTCCCGTGACAGTTGCTATGACATAATGTGAGAACAGCCCTATCACCCTGTTCCCTCTATTCAATAACTCTGCATCTGACTCCAGTTCAGCTGATGTGATCCGTAAAGCTCGAGTCCGTTTTTATTATTATGTGGGAGTAGGAGTGTGTGAGAATACCTCATTGCTTTTCACTCACCCTTGTCACAGCTAATCTTTCTGACTAATAACATTCATCTGCCTTATGAGTTTGTTTTAAGAAGTCAAACAAGCACTCTTGCCAATCCCTAGCATGGCGGCCTGATAAGAAGCATGAGACACAGGATCGTTGCTCTTAAAATGTAATGCATCCCATCTCCAGTAAGTAAATTACATTATTAAGTCGAAACCATTTATATATCAACGTCTGAAATGTCACTGTATATCTGTGATTCAATCAAAATACCAATTATTTGTACAGTTAGACGCACCTTTTTTTTTGCCATAGCGTCATGGAAAACTAAAATTGAACAGCCAACATACTGTACACTTGTCCTTGAAAGACTGAGAAATAGCATAATGGCGGCACAGATTAAGCATCGAAAATTATTGAAAGCCTAATAATTCACGCTGTCCTAAAAGTGGGGAGTGAACAGCAGCTTAACGCCCACAATGTGAGTTATCTTCGCTGAAGTGTGAGAACTTGACTCCGACAGTCCAGCGTCACCGACTTCTGGGATCCTGACATCCTTCTGCCAGTTATTGATGATGTATTGACAATGTCTCCATGGAGACGGATCACAGGGGAACACATCTCCAGCACGCTATAGTATTCCTACACAGATCTGACTCCAATGATTCCACACCCCTGTGTAATTAACATGTGCAGATACAGAACTTAGCAGACACACCAAGTCTTTACAACCCCTGATTATCAGATGTGTCACGGCCTTCAAACCTGTGGGAATCTGTGTGCCAGGATCATAGCTTTGAAATTGGCTCAGCGAGCTGCTCACAAAAAGGGACCAGGTTTTACAGCAGGAGGTGTAGACTCGTAAAAAAAAAGCAGACCATGTTTCAAGGTTTCTTCTCCAAGTCCTGTGTCATTGTCAAAGTGAAAGGCAAACCCTCCTAGCCCAATTCAAAAGGAATGCTTTTATATCACACGAGCAGCCGAAGCAGCTTGAACACTGGCATGGATGAAGCATGTGGTCTGAGTCAGTGGAGGCTCCTCGGAGGAGGAAGGGGAGGACCAGCCTCTTCAGTGAATTTCATAAACATTTCAAATGTAAAACATTAAAAAGTTATCCTTTTTAGATAGAACTATACTAAATATAATCATGCCACCAAATAATTGATTAAAACACACTATTTAGCAAAGAAGGTCTACAGTAGCCTCAACAGCACTCTGTAGGGTAGCACCATGGTGTAGCCGGAGGACAGCTAGCTTCCGTCCTCCTGAGTACATTGGCTTCAATACAAAACCTAGGCGGCTCATGGTTCTCACCCCCTTCCATAGACTTACACCGTAACTATGACAACTTCCGAAGGATGTCCTCCAACCTATCATAGCTCTTGCAGGATGAACTGACATGTTGTCCACCCAATCAAAGGATCAGAGAATTAATCTAGTACTGAAAGCATAAGATACAGCTAGCTAGCACTGCAGTGCATAAAATTGGTGAGTAGTTGACAAAGAGAAAGAAAATAGTTGAACAGTTTTGAACAAATTAATTTCTTCCTAAATGAAGGAGAAGCAAGAAAGAAGAGAGAGATTTTGTCATTTTTTTTCACTTTCAGTTTCACTTAGCTAGCAAATGCAGCTAGCTAGTTTAGCCTACTGAAACACCCTGCTATGTTAGCTAGCTGGCAATGACTATCCAACACAACACTGGAACTCTTCCAAGTCAAGGTAAGCTTTTGGTTTTACTAATTTATTGCCACCGGGGCCTGCCGGTGTAACAGCTTAATGACTGTTAACGTTACTGCATGATTGTAGCGGGTTTACTAACACGTTAGTTCTATTAGCTATGCTGACTATGATGTTACTTTAGCTAATGGTGACAACGATGTAGGCTGTGTGTAGCGGTTTGGCTTGGAAAGGTTTTTTTGCCTGGTCACATACAGCTGATGTGTTGTGCATTGAAGTCCACAAGTGAAGGGAAGAGGTGAAAGGAGGAGAGCACATAACGTAGATGCGAGAAGGAATACAACGTGGCTGCTATGAAACTGTGTTTACGTGTGATCAGGGGTGTATTCATTCCGCCGATTCTGTTGAAAAACGTTTCTTAAACAGAAAGGAACAAAACGGGGATAAACATACCTGCATTTGTCCAATATAAACTCTCGTTTGCAACTGTTGGACTAAAGATTACACCCACTATTCGCTAGATGCAGGCAAGAGTGTGGAAGGCGGTATTGAATGTCACTGTCTTTCCATGTGTCACTGTCTGTCACATCAAATTTGTCTCTCGACCTGTGTGCACCTACGTTGTAAACTTTCATTCATAGACTAGGTTGTAGCAACCTCATGATGGGTATAGGGAAAATATGAGTATCATGTAGAAGCCTAAACCTATCGCTGTTACATTTAACTGGGTGAATGGAATATGAATGACAGTCATCCAATATGCTGTAATAGAAATAAGGCAGTGTTCATGAAAAAAAAAAGTGTCCTCCCTCATCTTAAATGGCGCTGATTGCCACTGGTCTGAGTATGGCTCTAGCAATATGTAGATGAAGACATTTCTCTATCTTGACCACCATGCTGTGTTCTAGCGTTAATCCAAATCAAGACTGACCTGAACAGGACACTATGAGGAACACACTGTTATCAGTGTTGAATATAAAGGATAGGAATCTTTATAAAAGCACACATAAAGGAACTACAAAAGCAGATAAGCAATCAATCTTCCATGTCCATGCAATGTGTCATTATTCCTCTTCTGTATCAGTCACAGTAAAGCTCCTGGACACGATAATGGTGAAACAGAGTCTAATCATAAGAGAAAGGAGGATGTACTGCCATCTACGCAATCAAGAGCCCTCTAAACAGTGCCTCGCATGAAATATCATAGAGATAACCAGAGACCAAAATAGAAAGGGAAACACTGATAAAGGACACGTATCCAAATAATCAGTCTCCATGTAGGCCGTCATGATCTTTTGGAGATAAGCTGTTCTTCTAGCTTTGCGTGGACCTCAAGTTACATTATGAATTGCATGGCCATAGATATGTGGGATTTTTTCACTTTGCAAACAAGTACATTTCATCCTCCTAATCCTCTAAGTGGGCTATGGTGGATATGAAGTTAGTCACGACAAGGCTGGAACGCTAGCTGGAGAGTGGCTTGGGTTCAGCTCTTCGGTCTGTGTCTCCGAGCCATGGCACAATCTTCTCTAGAACTCAACACTAAATCAAATCCTGCACAACACTGATGCACTGCTGCTGTCTGTCACATGTTTGTCTTGCAATAAGTGAGGACAACATGAGGTTTACGCGCGCACTGAAAAATCCCAATGTCTGGAAATCAGTGGAGGCCACATGCTCTGTGGTGAAACAGTGTACATAGTAGCCCCTGCCAAGCCCTGTCATGTAATCTTTATCTGATCCATCTGGCCTTGATTGGAAATCATGCGATTTTCCAGAAATATGTATTGCTTTGAAATGGGAGTGAGAACGATAAAGATCTGGTATAATGAAGTGCTTCTCTACAGGTGATGCAGAGCTGAAGTTTGGCCGAGGACCCATTCCAGGAGCGGATGAGTGGAAATGGCACGCGCTATATGCACACCTGTGGGCCACACTCCTGGCTGCCTGCCAGACTATGACCCACACACACCCAGGAGGACCGGGAGCTTACTTGTCCTGAAACTTGCAGAGGCATTCCACATTCTCTGGTCTCACTGCTCTCTGCCCAAATGATTAGAGCCTAATCAAAGAAGCTCTGAAAGAAGAGGTTTATCTCAGAGACGTTTCATCTACCCCAACAAATGGCATCCTGTCTGTCTGGTCAGGCTGACAACCATTTTCTTTAAAAGACAAGGGGCAGAGAGACAGGAGTGAGATGGCATGCACAGCTCTCAACAGAAAGCATCTTTGTCCTGTCAAACTGCAGGACCTCCAGGTGTGCTCACCTGAGTGCTCCAATTTTGTCTTTGGGGAGAGAGGTTCACAGTTTGGCAGTACTAATAGCCGGCCTTGATTGAGAGTGGATGAGAGGCAAACTTGAAAAGGTTGATTTAGCCAAACATCCCTCTTCAGATGTGTGTCTCAAATTAATGTATTATACTTTATTTAAAAAAATCTGCCTGTGTCTTTTTAAGTCTCATACATCTCAGAGTACTGAACAAATAATTGTTTTATGATAACATATCCACTGCCTCAAGGTCCACGGAAAAGATTCCAACTCTGACCTCCCTAATATCTCTGTTTTTACTACAGGCAATTGCAGATCTCCACAAGCTGAAGCTGAATCTTTTTGGCTAGCTGAGTCATAACATTAGGGATGTTCGTTTTTTATTGTTGATTTCATTTACTTACTTATCCACATTTTAGATATTAGTTTGTTATCAACAATAAAAAATGCTGTATTGTGGTTTGTTAAGACATTTTTTTGAGATTGTCAGAGATTGTTTGATCAATCATTACAATTTATTTGAGTGAGTTTGCAGTAGCAAGGTGATGATAGACCAAAACGTTTAATTAGTATATAATTGTAGACTAAGTATTACCAAATGCTTCACAATGCGGTCAAGGTCATCAAACGTGTTACCATGTTATTACACTTGTCAATACAAGGCTCTTGAATAGTGGTTGTATCAATAGAGTCAGATCCAGAATTGCATGTATTTTAGTGCAACCTGACATCATGCCAATCTTTAGCCAAATATCAAGAACATGGACGCGTGCAAAGCATAACCTACATCTCATCAGATGACAAAAAACACCGTATTCTAAGAAACCTTATTTCCATTAACAACTAAACTTGACAGACATGTTAATTGTGTGTAGCATGACTTACCACCATAACCCAATGATATTGACCGGACATAAGAGGATGAAAAACAGGGCTAGTTGAGTCCGAGATAATGGAATCGTCATGATGAGAGTATCCTTTAAAAAAAAAACGTTAAATTAGAAAGTGAGAGGCGCCAATCCCCAATTCAATTAAGGTGTTGTTGTTTTCATGGGATGTCCTGCAGAGTTGGTCATCTGCAGGATTCAGCACCCCCATGAAATGCGCAAAAAGTCCTTTGAAACCCTCTTTGGATGCACCACTAACGTTCGATTACTCCGTCAGGAGGGAAGAGACATCGTGATGAAATTTGTTAACCTCTTCATAGTCGTCTCTCTGGCAGACAGATTCAAAGATCAAATACCAGAGGAAGAGGTGACAAGCACGTCCTAACTAAAACACCCAAATTCCAATAGCACAGCGATTTTAATCTGGCAGCAAGGATACTACAGCCCGGGGGTGATGGAATGTAGCCAGACCTTGGGCAGAAAAGTAAACCCAAGGACCCAGCAGATTCCGCGAGGACAATCAATGCTAACGTTTTAGTGCAAAAGTAATTTCATCTATTGGCCTTGGTAACAACGGTTGAATTTGTGCGTTGCTCAGCATCGAAGTGGTCGGTAATTTTCGATTCACAGGTAGGCGCAAAGCGCACAAATTTACCCGGGTGTCTGCGCTCTAGTGCACTTTTCAAGTTGGAATGTATTTTCCTTGCATAAGAAATGCGCTCATCTCCCACCTGGTATGATGTCGCTTCCGGCCAAGTGAATACCTATTTTGTCACTCAGAAAAACGGGCTAATTAGTTGGAAGAACCTGACTGTGTGCAAAAATATATTTTAGATCAGAATGGGAGAGAAAGAGAAACATTTCCCCCTGCGTGTTTATAGTAAAGAAATAAGAGCTCTCAGGAATGGATGAGCTCATCTCAGGTGTTGCATACCTCTGTCATATTTGCCAATATCCGTTGATAACGTGAACATGCATACTTTTGGGGAAACTACGTAGGCCCAAAGTTGTTTTTCTGAAATACTTTAACAGTTGTGGAAAGGCAATAACATATTTATCAAAAACATTTATTGAGAGCGAGATAATAGGTTTCTACTCATCCATTCATCTATATTTGTATTTATTTAGGACAAGTAGCCTAAGGTAATCTATGGGCTATTACCTACGTCTGTGCTGAAATATATTTTATGATTTGTTCCATTATACTGCATGGAAAAACCTTCTCTCAGTGCCTTTTCTTTGCTGAGCTCACATTCAATTTTTTCATATTAGTCGTTAATAAATTATTTACAATATTTTCAAGACAAAAGGACACTTTGTGCCCATGTGTCATTCATGTCTTACATAGGATTACCATCTACTTATCTCCCATTAGAGTTGCGAAGGGCATCCCACTTGAAATTCAAGATCTCTGTCTTCTTGTAGCGCATCAAAGATTCACCCCTGCATTCCAATACAGTGATCCAATCAATCACAATATAAACACAAGCAAACAGGTAATTTCACTAGTCTCATTTACATTTTTCATTTATGTCTCTCTCGATAGCCCTGAGCAGCCAAAAGGAAAGAAGGGGAGCCTTGTCTTTGATTAATACCTTTTGTTTTCCCTCCAACTTCAAAGGTGAGATATGGAAGAGTTTTGTCTAAGCCGCAGGTGTGTCACAGTAATGATAGTTCAATTTATCATTAGATAAAAAAAGAAGTGATATCTGGCTTAGCCTCAATGTATCATCATTGGGTCATCATTGGGTCATGTGACAAAGCAGACATTTAATCAAATATGCTTAAAGTTTGTTTTGTGTGACCTACAGTAAAATCAAGATCATATGTAGGACACAATTCAAAGTAGACTGAACTGTGTATTTTTTTTTTGCACTTTTGTATCAAGTTTGAAGTCTCTCTTTATTAACCACATGCAGAAAGTTCATGTCCCAGCTTTTAGTGCAATACATTACATTTGACCTAATCTAATAAATAAGCCTACGTAAATCTGCCCTTACATTTTTTGAATTCCTGCAAGAAATGCCCTGCTATTTATATGAATTGCACTCGTATTCATTTAAGAAAGTTTTGAAAATTGCGTTATCACTCCTCGTCTATATTTAACTGAGGCATAATTGCAAGCATGACTACTCCACTTGTAGTTCTCCCCCCCCCCCCCTCTCTCTCTCTCTCTCTCTCTCTCTGTATGGGTGAGTGTTTTTGTTAGGGAAGACTGATTCTTCATACTTGGCTTAAACTTTATGGACAATAAAGATCGCATTTCAAAGTACAGCAGGGTGTTGAGCCTGGGGTCTTGGCTGAGTGTTCCTGGGAACAGCCCTAAGCAGAACTAGAGTATGTCTTTAGCTGACAGTGCTTCAACAATCCCTTGTACTGCTAGAATGTGCTTCATACTTCGCCCTTGCACCCTGGCTCAGCATACTCACCTTTTCACACTGCCTTCATCCAACCATGAAATGGCTACCTACTGTCTGCCATGGGATTGCACCTCCTATCTCTGGTTACCAGAGCTTCATCTTTCTACCACACATCAGCCCTTTGTTTCTCAAATCTTTCAATCCCCTTAATCTGGCAAAACGTCAGTCAATACATTCCCCTAGGATTATCATCCAAAATGATTAGAAATCCCATCACACATCATATTTTATATGCCAAATTAAATTAAGGCTAAAATCAAAAACAAATGACGGCTATGTGCTTTAACCTTTTTAAACAAACCCCAGTCATTTCTGGAATCCCCTTGAGAAGCAAAGTTTGTGAAATTCCTTCACAACTGGTAACGGAATTTTATTAGAAAACAACGATATTGCCACATGACTTCACATATCTGTAAACACTAAGTCTGTTTGGAAAAATAAATTGAGTTATGTCATATGATATGATGCCCTGACTACAGCAAATAAGGGAGATGGACACCATTTTTAATCAGAATTGTGTAAATGTTTTAAGGAAAACAGTAAATTGCCCAGAGAGAGAGTAAAAAAAACTATTATCTTGTTTTCTCACATAGTCGAGGCCCATTGGTGTTGACACCCACAAATCAATGTCACTTGTCTGCACTGTCACCTATGACCCTTTGCAGTGAGTCCAGACCGCATGCTTCCCCAACACAAACCTAATTCCCGTGCAGATTACGCATTCTGACTGTAAAAACATGTTAAATTTTTTACTGATCATGAGATCACCCCTCAGCAGCAAATAGTCCCTTCAGAATCGGGCCAGCATATTGGAAACTTAATTAATTCCAGCAGTGTTTGCATCTTCCAAGTGCGTCACTTTTAATACTCCATAATAACATCACTGTTGAACTTTTGTTCATTAGATTAGGTTTGGCCCAATCGATTGTGTGAAAGTGAGACCCACTGTCTCTCAGATAGTGTCTATCTGAAAGTGTGTCTATCAGTTATACACACAGCTGCTTTTTTATCACCAAGATCTGTCCTATTGGGTCATTTATGACTGTAAGTCGCTTTGGATAAAAGCGTCTGCTAAATGGCATATTATTATTATTATTATTTTACACGAAGCCATGGAACTACAGATGTGCTCTTATCTTAGGCCTGTGTTTAAAAGACAAAGAGACAAAAGGAGATAAGTGGAGCTGCTTCTGAATTTTCTTTCACTGAGCATGTGTCTCCATGTGCTGCCTTGCAGCAACAGTATACAGCCCCTGTGTCTTACAAAGGAAATACAATATGTATGTACTACTAGTGGATCTCTCCTGGGAGAGAATGCTCTCTTAGAGGGCTTTTGTTGTGTTGCACATTTTCAGGGAGATGATATCAGAAGATAACAGGCCACACACGGATCACTGGAATGATACATCTTTGCAGTTCATACACATTGCTCACAATGAGATGTACAGTAGCAAATGTTGGCCACAGTGTGCAACCATGGGAGAAATGCATTCTCTAGCATGTACACCAACATAGATGATAATAGTTTCTTTACTTTTTTAAAACTTTTCCTTTATTACTTTTATTTTCATTACCTTCACTACGTTATTATTCATTATGATTCACTACATTATTATTCATTATGATACCTCATGATGTTATGTACAGTAGGTACACAACATAATCAAGCCTTGCTACTCTGAAATATTTTTTGTATTGGTTTTGGCTGATTTGTAGGCTACATATGAAGAAAATCTTTAGAAGAAATCTGTTCCTGTATGAAAAACATTGATATGGTTTATTAGTATATAGCGTCACCTTGTGGAAATATATGTAAAGGACGCTTCAGAGAGAATAGAAGAAATAATTAATGACTAGCCCTGGCTACTTTGTAGTGTGAGCTTTGATGTCATACATTTTTTATGAGATGGCACAACCTGGAAGAATGTTGTGCCATGAACTTATAAACATAGAGATCTTATTAAAACACTATATGATTCTATGCAGTATTACAGTATTATACATTAAGGATAATGTGGATGCTCCAATAATTTTCAATATGCTACATTTAATCTCTCTGAACGTCATGCGCTCCCCTGAACAGGTCTCTGGTGTCACAGGTCTGAATCAGTCCCTGAAGAATGAAAACCAGTAGCCTAGTGCTGCGGCCGTCCAGAGTGCCATAACTGATGTGATGATCTTTGCGTGCGAGTGCGACTTTGGTAATCAGCGGTTGAGTTGAGTAGCGTCAGAAGCGATGCGAGGCTCTACTCCCATCAAAATCTGTCCACGCGAGAATATAGCGATAATCAGACCAAGTGGGGATTTTTTGTAGGAAGGTATATGAGAGTGTCGGATTTGGTCAAAATAAAAACATGATTGCTAATTTGCTAAGTGAGGCTTATTTGATCAAATAGAAGTTCCGTAATATCTAGGTTGTTACGAATGTACTGATATAAGTGGACGCACGTGGCATTTTGCCAACTTTGAGAAAAACTACTTTATATCCGAGTTGTGTTTGTTGTTCACACACGCGTATCTGCCCTCCCAGTGGCTAGAATGTTCCCACCTGATCTCACGTCCTCTTGCCTGTCTTTGCAACGACTCCCATTGTTAGGGCAGAAACAAGAACATCTCGTCATTATATAGAGTATCTCTGGTAGTCTACTCAAAATATGTTAGTGCTATTCAGAATCCTACCCTAAACCCTTACCCCAACCTTAACCCTTACCATAACCTTAAAGGTCCAATGCAGTCAAAAACATGATTTTCATGTGTTTTATATATATTTCCACACTATGTGGTTGGAATAATACTGTGAAATGTTGAAATGTATGATAATGCCTTTTTAGTTTAAGAGCTGTTTGAAAAGACTGCCTGAAATGTCTGCCTGTTTTGTTGGGATGGAGTTTTGGCCTGCCTGGTGACATCACCAGGCGTTAAATTAGTTAATAGACCAATAAGAAAGAGAGTTCCAAACCTCTCTGCCAATAACAGCTAGTTTTCAGTTTCCCCCTTCCCACTCAGACCACTCCCAGACAGTCCTAGCAAAAATCTTGCTTGAGAAGCTGCTCTTGCTAAGAAGCTATTTTTTTTTTTTTTTTTTTTTACAATTTTGATAGAAAAAAAATCACAGTAAGGTACTTAATTGTTACCTAGAAACAGGTGCGCAACTTTGGTTTTAGAAGTGGGGGGACATATTTATATATATCACCTCTACCTTACCTGTCACCCTAGACCCACTATGTGATCACGCTCTCCGTAGCCGATGTGAGTAAGACTTTTAAGCAGGTCAACATTCACAAGGCCGCAGGGCCAGACGGATTACCAGGACGTGTACTCCGAGCATGTGCTGACCAACTGGCAAATGTCTTCACTGACATTTTCAACATGTCCCTGACTGAGTCTGTAATACCAACATGTTTCAAGCAGACCACCATAGTCCCCGTGCCCAAGGACTCTAAGATAACCTGCCTAAATGACTACCGACCCGTAGCACTGACGTCTGTAGCCATGAAGTGCTTTGAAAGGCTGGTCATGGCTCACATCAACAGCATTATCCCAGAAACCCTAGACCCACTCCAATTTGCATACCGCCCCAACAGATCCACAGATGATGCAATCTCTATTGCACTCCACACTGCCCTTTCCCACCTGGACAAGAGGAACACCTACGTGAGAATGCTATTCATTGACTACAGCTCAGCATTCAACACCATAGTGCCCTCTAAGCTCATCACTAAGCTAAGGATCCTGGGACTAAACACCTCCCTCTGCAACTGGATCCTGGACTTCCTGACGGGCCGCCCCCAGGTGGTAAGGGTAGGTAACAACACATCTGCCACACTGATCCTCAACACGGGGGCCCCTCAGGGGTGCGTGCTCAGTCCCCTCCTGTACTCTCTGTTCACCCATGACTGCATGGCCAGGCACGACTCCAACACCATCATTAAGTTTGCAGACGACACAACAGTGGTAGGCCTGATCACCGACAACGATGAGACAGCCTATAGGGAGGAGGTCAGAGATCTGGCCGTGTGGTGCCAGGACAACAACCTCTCCCTCAACGTGACCAAGACAAAGGAGATGATTGTGGACTACAGGAAAAAAAAGAGGACTGAGCACGCCTCCATTCTCATCGACGGGGCTGTAGTGGAACAGGTTGAGAGCTTCAAGTTCCTTGGTGTCCACATCACCAACGAACTATCATGGTCCAAACACACCAAGACAGTCGTTAAGAGGGCACGACAAAGGCTATTCCCCCTCAGGAGACTAAAAAGATTTGGCATGGGTCCTCAGATCCTCAAAAAATTCTACAGCTGCACCATCGAGAGCATCCTGACTGGTTGCATCACCGCCTGGTATGGCAACTGCTTGGCCTCCGACCGCAAGGCACTACAGAGGGTAGTGCGTACGGCCCAGTACATCACTGGGGCAAAGCTTCCTGCCATCCAGGACCTCTATACCAGGCGGTGTCAGAGGAAGGCCCTCAAAATTGTCAAAGACTCCAGCCACCCTAGTCATAGACTGTTCTCTCTGCTACCGCACGGCAAGCGGTACCGGAGTGCCAAGTCTAGGTCCAAAAGACTTCTCAACAGCTTCTACCCCCAAGCCATAAGACTCCTGAACAGCTAATCATGGCTACCCGGACTATTTGCACTGCCCCCCCACCCCATCCTTTTTACGCTGCTGCTACTCTGTTAAGTATTTATGCATAGTCACTTTAACTCTACCCACATGTACATATTACCTCAACTACCTCAACTATCCGGTGCCCCCGCACATTGACTCTGCAACGGTACCCCCCTGTATATATAGCCTCCCTACTGTCACTTTATTTTACTTCTGCTCTTTTTTTTTCTCAACACTTTTTTTTGTTGTTGTTGTTTTATTTTTACTTTTTTGTTTAAAATAAATGCACTGTTGGTTAAGGGCTGTAAGTAAGCATTTCACTGTAATGTCTGCACCTGTTGTATTCGGCGCATGTGACCAATAAAATTTGATTTGATTTGATTTGATTTGCTTACCGCCCCAATAGATCCACAGACGATGCAATCGCCATCACACTGCACACTGCCCTATCCCATCTGGACAAGAGGAATACCTATGTAAGAATGATGTTCATTGACTATAGCTCAGCATTCAACACCATAGTACCCTCCAAGCTCATCATTAAGCTTGAGTCCCTGGGTCTGAACCCCGCCCTGTGCAACTGGGTCCTGGACTTTCTGACGGGCCGCCCCCAGGTAGTGAAGGTAGGAAACAACATCTCCACTTCGCTGATCCTCAACACTGGGGTCCCAACTCAATCATCAAGTTTGCAGACGACACAACAGTAGTAGGCTTGATTACCAAAAATGACGAGACCGCCTTCAGGGAGGAGATGAGGGCTCTGGGAGTGTGGTGTCAGGAAAATAACCTCTCACTCAACGTCAACAAAACAAAGGAGATGATTGTGGACTTCAGGAAACAGCAGAGGGTGCACCCCCCCCCAACGGGACCGCAGTGGAGAAGGTGGAAAGCTTCAAGTTCCTTGGCATACACGTCACTGACAAACTGAAATGGTCCACCCACGCAGACAGTGTGGTGAAGAAGGTGCAACAGAGCCTCTTCAACCTCAGGAGGCTGAAGAAATGTGTCTTGGCACCTAAAACCCTCACAAACTTTTACAGATGCACAATTGAGAACATGCTGTCGGGCTGTATCACCGCCTGGTACGGCAACTGCACCGCCCGCAACCGCAGGGCTCTCCAGAGGGTGGTGCGGTCTGCCGAACGCATTACCGGGGGCAAACTACCCACCCTCCAAGACACCTACAGCACCCGATGTCACAGGAAGGCCAAAAAAGATCATCAAGGACATCAACCATCTGATCCACTGCCTGTTCACCCCGCTATCATCCAGAAGGCGAGGTCAGTACAGGTGCATCAAAGCTGGGACCGAAAGAATGAAAAACAGCTTCTATTTCAAGGCAATCAGACTGTTAAATAGCCATCATTAGCACATTAGAGTCTGCTGCTGCCTATTGAAATCATTGCGCACTTTAAGAAATGGAACACTAGTCACTTTAATAATGTTTACATATCTTGCACTGCTCATCTCATATGTATAAACTGTATTCTATTCTATAATATTCTACTGTATCTTAGTCCATGCCGCTATGTCATTGCTTGTCCATAGCAATGACAGAGCATTTTGCACAACCCAAAACCCCTAATTTCCTCTATCCTAAAACCAATGCACCAAATGGTTAACAAGGTCCATTCATGCATAGGCTTATAGTGTTACGAATTCCCTGCCGGTGACTTATCCACACCTCACAGACCCAAGCTGTACACTCCACTCCCAATCCCCCACGACCCAGAGTCTGAGAGCAACAAAAAAAAGTGACAATCAAAAAGCATTATCCTCTAAAATTGCACATTTCCTCATAGTCCTCTATTTAGCCTCTTAGGGCCAGTTTCTCAGACACATATGAAGATAAATCAATATATAATAATTATTCTATAATTGTATTAGCATTTGTAGGCCTGTGACACCCCATGCCCTACATAAAACCAGGCCAAGGTTTCCAAGTCAAGAAGAGAAAAACAAAGTTCTTCTTGTAGTAGGGCATGTTTGAACAGTCATGCAGCTGAATATTTGTTTTATTTCACACAGTAACAGTGTATCATGAATTCATAGTAAGTAACCATGAATCATTAACAGCGCAATTTTGTTGTTGTTGTCTTAACCCGCAAATCTGGACTTTGTGTTTGATTGACTGTGACTCTAGGTTGCCCTCTAGTGTGGCAGCGCACCTCTGTAATAGGCTTTTCAGCTGAAGCAAGGATTTACTTTAAAACAGCTCCTTATTTAAACCAACATTTATGTAGGCCACAGTATTGTGATCTATTTAGCCATGGGCGAGGTCGATGGGTTTTATTTGACCAATTCTGTGATTCAGTAGGCTAAAGAAAGAGTGCTGGAAACGCCTATTCTTATGCATTTCTGACGTTGGTGTTTATTGGGGCGGAGCTAGAGACCACTGACACGTAAGAATCCTGCATTAATTCCTAGGAAGAAGCTACATAGGCCTACATCTTTTTAGTCGAGAAGGATGTCCTTTTAAACTATAACCAGCTGCTAATATTTTCTATTTGGATTGATGTATATAATTACCCAAAGAGTCTCACATTAGGGGCGAGTGTAGGCTGTAGAAAGGATCGAAGTATTCTATAGTCAACGTTGAAAATGAGATTTGCAATGTTTATTTCTCTGCTGAGGCCGATCGGGCCGGTTATTATCGGTGTTTCTTTGGGATTTACCTTAAGTTTACTTAGTGTGAATTGGGTAGAGGAATCTTGTGTCCTCGACGGGAAAGCAAGTGAAGAAATACGTTTGGCCCAAGATGGGAATTCAAAAGGAGCGAGGAGACCAAATTCGATATCGACGGTGGATGTGGATGCCGAGGAAGATTTTGAGCCAAGAATAGTGCCATATAAACCAGTCCAACAAAGCCAAACAAAGAAACTTTTTCGGTAAGCATTCAAAAACCATGGTTAAAACCCGAAAAGGTCAAATGTGTTATTATAAACATGTTTCAACAGTGTAGCCTACTTAGAGCTTATTTTTCCAGTTGACTGGGACTGTCTGTGACGCTATTGCCCCACAACCTTTTCAGAATGGATATTATGTTGGCAGTTTTCCTAGGAAAACTCCTTACTATGTTGCCAATTGGCCTTCAACAGTATATTATGAGCCTAGGTTAATTTAGGCATGTGGTTGTTTTCACCTCTTTCTTAATCAGTTTCTTTTTTTTGCATTATTTTTTAACTCATAGACCTATCAGATGTCAAGCACACTTAAACAACATCAGACAGGAATTGATGAACAATATAACATTACATTGGAAATCAGTCTTTCTTGGAATCTGCTGTTATTGTGCCCACTAAAACAGAAACATCTTTGAAAGGCCGACATTCCTGAAATGTTTCACTAATTTTACATCCTTCACCCTGTTTGTGGCCTTTAGTCTCCAACTACCAGAGTACAGTATTTTTGTCCATAACAAATTATTGAAAAGTTTTATTGACATAGTCTACCTATTGTATGTGCTAGAATATTTGGAGAATTGGTGCCATGTGCTTGCCTAACCTTGTATAGCAACAGTCAAGTTTTGCATCACAGTGTTGTTGTGGTGTGTTACCCTGGAACTATAATTTAATTTCAGCAGAATCTGGATAAATAATGTCATTGGGAGTAACTTTAACTATACCATGTTGTTACCACTTTATTCCACGATGTAACATGACTTACTTACTTAGTCCATTGGGTCCCTGGTGTGACATAAGGCCGAAACAATCTTCTGCCTTGTATCCTGTCCCATGAGACCCATCTTTTCTAGCTCAGCCTGTAATGTGAAGAACTACCAAAATGTTATTAGACAAAATATGCTAGGATGTTTTCTCATGACCTTCACAGCAGTGTGTAACAGTATTTGGTTTGATCTGAATAAAAAAAATGCCTATGAAAACATTAATTTCAGGGGGTTAGAATACGTTTTGCCCCTACACATTCCATGTTTCCTCATGGACAGCTAGCCAGTAAAAGAGATGTACAGGATAGATACTGTGTTTGTTCATTCAACCTGTCACACAGCTCCATTATATGAGATCGAGCTATGAGCTGCTGGGCCGAGGTCCTTCTCTGGTGCTAACTCTTAAATCTTGGACTCCAATGTCCAGGTTTCAAAGGCAGACAATCCTTAATCAGTTAACTATAGCAAATCAATTATTGATGGGATTATACATTGTGTGAATGGTTGCATTTGTTCAAACTTTAAGCATAAGAAAGTGCATGAAATAGTCAAGCTTTCGGATGGTGAATGAAGACTTTAAACATAAGTAATTGAAATGCTAAGATCCAATTGAAGTACCAGTATGTTTGCAGTACTGTGTGTGTGTGTGTATATATATATATATATACAGTACAAGTCAAAAGTTTGGACACACCTACTCATTCAAGGGTTTTTCTTTATTTGTACTATTCTTGACATTGTAGAATAATGGTGAAGACATCACAACTATGAAATAACACATATGGAATCATGTAGTAACCAAAAAAGTGTTAAACAAATCAAAATATTTTATATTTGAGATTCTTCAAATAGCCACCCTTTGCCTTGATGACATCTTTGCACACTCTTGGCATTCTCTCAACCAGCTTCATAAGGTAGTCACCTGGAACGCATTTCAATTAGCAGGTGTGCCTTCTTAAAAGTTAATTTGTGGAATTTCTTTCCATCTTAATGCGTTTGAGCCAATCAGTTGTGTTGTGACAAGGTGTGTGTGTGTGGGGGTGGGGGGGTGTATACAGAAGATAGCCCTATTTGGTAAAAGACCAAGTCCATATTATGGCAAGAACAGCTCAAATAAGCAAAGAGAAATGACAGTCCATCATTATTTTAAGACATGAAGGTCAGTTAATGCGGAACATTTCAATAACTTTTCAAAGTTTCTTCAAGTGCAGTCGCAAAAACATTCAAGGGCTATGATGAAACTCTCTCATTTATTATTATTATTTCACCTTTATTTAACCAGGTAAGCCAGTTGAGAACAAGTTCTCATTTACAACTGCGACCTGGCCAAGATGAGGACCGCCACAGGAATGGAAGACCCAGTGTTACCGCTGCTGCAGAGGATAAATTAATTAGAGTTACCAGCCTCCGAAATAGCAGCCCAAATAAATGCTTCACAGAGTTCAAGGCACAGACAAATCTCAACATCAACTGATCATAGGAGACTGTGTGAATCAGACCTTCATGGTAGAATTGCTGCAAAGAAACCACTACTAAAGGACACCAATAAGAAGAATAGACCTGCTGGGTCCAAGAAACACAAGCAATGGACATTAGACCGGTGGAAATTTGTCCTTTGGTCTGGAGTCCAAATTGGAGATTTTTGGTTCCAACCGCTGTGTCTTTGTGAGAGGCGGTGTGGGTGAACGGATGATCTCTGCATGTGTAGTTCCCATCGTAAAGCATGGAGGAGGTGGTGTTATGGTGTGGGGGTGCTTTGCTGGTGACACTGTCTGTGATTTATTTAAAATTCAAGGCACACTTAACCAGCATGGCTACCACAGCATTCTGCTGTGATACGCCATCCTATCTGGTTTGGGCTTAGTGGGACTATCATTTGTTTTTAAACTGGACAATGACCCAACACACCTCCAGGCTGTGTAAGGGCTATTTTACCAAGAAGGAGAGTGATGGAGTGCTGCATCAGATGACCTGGCCTCAACAATCCCCCGACCTCAACCCAATTGAGATGGTTTGGGATGAGTCGGACGGCAGAGTGAAGGAAAAGCAGCCGAGAAGTGCTCAGCATATGTGGGAACTCCTTCAAGACTGTTGGAAAAGCATTCCATGTGAAGCTGGTTGAGGAATGCCAAGAGTGTGCAAAGCTGTCATCAAGGCAAAGGGTGGCTATTTGAAGAATCTCAAATACATTTGTTTAACCCTTCTTTGGTTACTACATGATTCCATATGTGTTATTTCATAGTGTTGATGCCTTCACTATGATTCTACAATGTAAAAATAAAGAAAAACCCTTGAATGAGTAGGTGTGTCCAAACTTTTGACTGGTAGTGTGTGTGTGTATATATATATTTATTTATTAGTGCCTTGCATAAGTATTCAGCCACTTTCTTTAGGCAAACCTAAATTAGTTCAGGAGTATAATTTGCCTTAACAAATAACATAATAAGTGACATGGAATCTGTGTTAAATTATAGGGGTTGACATTATTTTTGAATGATTAACCCTTCATCTGTCCTCCATACATACTACATCTGTATGGTCCCTCTGTGAAATATTGTATTTCAAGCACAGATTTAACTACCAAGACCAGGGACCTTTTCAAAAGCCTCATAAAGAAGGGCAGTGGTTGGTAGATGGGTAACAATATCAAATCAGACATTGAATATATATTTTTGCTGTGTATTACAGTGGCTTATGAAAGTATTCACCCCCTTTGGCATTTTTCCTATTTCGTTGCCTTACAGCCTGGAATTTAAATTGATTTTTAGGGGGGTTGTATCATTTGATTTACACAACATGCCTACCACTTTGAAGATGCAAAATATTTTTTTTTTGATACAAACAACAGATAAGACAAAAAACAGAACTTGAGTGCGCATAACTATTCACCCCCCAAAGTCAATACTTTTGTAGAGCCACCTTTTGCAGCAATTACAGCTGCAAGTCTCTTGGGGTATGTCTCTATAAGCTTGGCACATCTAGCTACTAGGATTTTTGCCCATTCTTCAAGGCAAAACTGCTCCAGTTCCTTCAAGTTGGATGGGTTCTGTTGGTGTACAGAAATCTTTAAGTCATACCACAGATTCTCAATTGGATTGAGTTCTGGGCTTTGACTAGGCCATTCCAAGACATGTAAATGTTTCTTCTTAAACCACTCAAGTGTTGCTTTAGCAGTACGCTTAGGGTCATTGGCGAGTGGCGCAGTGGTCTAAGGCACTGCATCGCAGTGCTAGCTGTGCCACTAGAGATCCTGGTTCGAATCCAGGCTCTGTCGTAGCCAGCCGCAACCGGGAGACCAATGGGGCGGCGCACAATTGGCCCAGCGTCGTCCAGTGTAGGGGAGGGAATGGCCGGCAGGGAGGTAGCTCAGTTGGTAGAGCATGGTGTTTGCAACGCCAGGGTTGTGGGTTCGATTCCCACGGGGGGCCAGTATGAAAACATTTAATAATGTATGAACTAACTGTAAGTCGCTCTGGATAAGAGCGTCTGCTAAATGACGTAAATGTAAAATGTCATTGTCCTGCTGGAAGGTGAACCTCTGTCACAGTCTCAAATCTCTGGAAGACTGAAACAGGTTTCCCTCAGGAATTTCCCTGTATTTAGCGCCATCCATCATTCCTTCAATTCTGACCAGTTTCTCAGTCCCTGCCAATGGGGAAAAACATCCCCACAGCATGATGCTGCCACCCCCTGCTTCACAGATATAGCGTTTTCCTTGATGGCCAAAAAGCTCAATTTTAGTCTCATCCGACCAGAGTACCTTCTTCCATATGTTTGGGGAGTCTCCCACATGCCTTTTGGTGAACACCAAACGTGTTTGCTTATTTTTTTCTTTAAACAAAGGCTTTTTCCTGGCCACTCTTCCGTAAAGCCCAGCTCTGTGGAGTGTACGACTTAAAGTGGTCCTATGGACAGATACTCCAATCTCCGCTGTGGAGCTTTGCTGCTCTTTCAGGGTTATCTTTGGTCTCTTTGTTGCTTCTCTGATTAATGCCCTCCTTGCCTGGTCCGTGAGTTTTGGTGGGCGGCCCTCTCTTGGCAGGTTTGTTGTGGTGCATATTCTTTCCATTTTTTAAATAATTGATTTAATGGTGCTTTGTGGGATGTTAAAAGTTTCTGATATTTTTTTATAACCCAACACTGATCTGTACTTCTCCACAACTTTGTCCCTGACCTGTTTGGAGAGCTCCTTGGTCTTCGTGGTGCCCCTTGCTTAGTGGTGTTGCAGACTCTGGGGCCTTTTCAGAACAGGTGTGTGTGTGTATATGTATATGTGTGTATATATATATATATATATATGAATGAGATCATGTTATTTATTTTTTTGAATTTTTGAAACAAGTTATTTTTTTCACTTCACCAATTTGGACTATTTTGTGTATGTCCATTACATGAAATCCAAATAAAAATCAATTTAAATTACAGTTTGTACTGCAACAAAATAGGAAAAATGCCAAGAGGGGTGAATACTTTTGCAAGGCACTGTATATATTAAACCACCCAGACACATCAAAGATACAGTCGTTCTTCTGAACTGAGCTGCAGAACAGGAATGAAACTACTCAGGGATGTTACCATGAGGCCACTGGTGATTGTAGAACAGCTACAGAGTTCAATGTCTGTGATGGTAGAAAACTGAGGATGAATCAACAACATGTTAGTGACTCCACAATAATGACCTAAATGACAGAGTAAAATACATAACAAATATTCCAAAGGTTGCATCTTCTATGAAAGGAGGCACTAAAGTAACACTGCAAAAAACACAAAAACAAACAAACTTTATTTTCAAGCATGGTGGTGGCTGCATCATGGTATGGGTATGCTTGACATCTGCAAATACTCTGAAGGTTTTCAGGATAAAAAGAAACGGGATTGAACTAAGCACAGGCAAAATCCTAGAGGAATTTATCCTTTCAGCAGGACAATAACCTACAACACAAGGCCAAATCTACACTGGAGTTGCTTTCAAGAAGACGGTGCATGTTCCTGAGTGGCCAAGTTACAGTTTTGACTTAAATCTGCTTGAAAATCTATGACAAGACTTGAAAATTACTGTCTAGCCATGATCACCAAAATCTTGACAGAGCTTGAAGAATATTGAAAATAATAATGGCCAAATATTGTACAATCCAGTTGTGCAAAGCTCATATAGACTTACCCCAGAAGACTCACAGCTGTAATCGATGCCAAAGGGGTTTCTAACATGTATTGACTTAGGGAGCTTAATGCTTATGCAACGACTATATTTTTAAATATAATTTCTATCAGTCTTTTAAATGTTCTTCCACTTTGACAGAGTATTTTGTGTAAATTGTTGACAAAAAATTACAATTCAATTGTAATACCACTTTGTAACACAATAAAATGTGAAGAAATCCAAGGGTTCTGAATACTTTTGCAAGGCACTGTAAATGTATGTAAAAATCTCTGTATAGTATGTTTTTGTATACATTGAAAATAGCAGCAATCACTTAAAGGGGCACTCCTTAGTTGCTACATCCATTTTTGGATGATATGTACCCATTTGATTCTTGAAGAATATAACATACAGTGAGGGGAAAAAAGTATTTGATCCCCTGCTGATTTTGTACATTTGCCCACTGACAAAAAAACTGTCTACAATTGTAATGGTAGGTTTATTTGAACAGTGAGAGACAGAATAACAACAACAAAATCAAGCATTTCAAAAATGTTATAAATTGATTTGCATTTTAATAAGGGAAATAAGTATTTGACCCCCTCTCAATCAGAAAGATTTCTGGCTCCCAGGTGTCTTTTATACAGGTAATGAGCTGAGATTAGGAGCACACTCTTAAAGGGAGTGCTCCTAATCTCAGCTTGTTACCTGTATAAAAGACACCTGTCCACAGAAGCAATTAATCAATCAGATTCCAAACTCTCCACCATGGCCAAGACCAAAGAGCTCTCCAAGGATGTCAAGGACAAGATTGTAGACCTACACAAGGCTAGAATGGGCTACAAGACCATCGCCAAGCAGCTTGGTGAGAAGGTGACAACAGTTGGTGCGATTATTCGCAAATGGAAGAAACACAAAATAACTGTCAATCTCCCTCGGCCTGGGGCTCCATGCAAGATCTCACCTCGTGGAGTTGCAATGACCATGAGAACGGTGAGGAATCAGCCCAGAACTACACGGGAGGATCTTGTCAATGATCTCAAGGCAGCTGGGACCATAGTCACCAAGAAAACAATTAGTAACACACTACGTCGTGAAGGACTGAAATCCTGCAGCGCCCGCAAGGTCCCCCTGCTCAAGAAAGCACATATACAGGGCCGTCTGAAGTTTGCCAATGAACATCTGAATGATTCAGAGGAGAACTGGGTGAAAGTGTTGTGGTCAGATGAGACCAAAATCGAGCTCTTTGGTATCAACTCAACTCGCCGTGTTTGGAGGAGGAGGAATGCTGCCTATGACCCCCAAGAACACCATCCCCACCGTCAAACATGGAGGTGGAAACATTATGCTTTGGGGGTGTTTTTCTGCTAAGGGGACAGGACCACTTCACCGCATCAAAGGGACGATGGTCGGGCCATGTACCGTCAAATCTTGGGTGAGAACTACCTTCCCTCAGCCAGGGCATTGAAAATGGGTCGTGGATGGGTATTCCAGCATGACAATGACCCAAAACACACGGCCAAGGTAACAAAGGAGTGGCTCAAGAAGAGGCACATTAAGGTCCTGGAGTGGCCTAGCCAGTCTCCAGACCTTAATCCCATAGAAAATCTGTGGAGGGAGCTGAAGGTTCGAGTTGCCAAACGTCAGCCTCAACCTTAATGACGGAAAATATCTGCAAAGAGGAGTGGAACAAGATCCCTCCTGAGATGTGTGCAATCCTGGTGGCCAACTACAAGAAACGTCTGACCTCTGTGATTGCCAACAAGGGTTTTCCCACCAAGTACTAAGTCATGTTTTGCAGAGGGGTCAACTACTTATTTCCCTCACATACATGCGTTTTTCTGGATTTTTTGTTTGTTATTCTGTCTCTCACTGTTCAAATAAACCTACAATTAAAATTATAGACTGATCATGTCTTTGTCAGTGGGCAAACGTACAAAATCAGCAGGGGATCAAATACTTTTTTCCCTCACTGTAAATGCCTCATGAGCTTAGTTCAACTGTCGTACCCCATCAGAACCCAAAATATAAGCTTGTTTTACTCTAATATTTGCAAACAAAGTAAATGTAAACAACCACTTCACTATTATTTTGATATTGTGGATGATCAGTCCTTGCATCATAGCGTTTTCTATGGATTTGAGTGGTTCCATTTCTCCAGCCCAATCCCTCATCTTTTTACTGAAACTGTGGCGGGGAGTACACTGTTAATGTTTCAATTAAGGATTGCCGCTTTAATGTGTGTGTATGCTTTCCAGGGCTAAGTACATCAGTACAGAACTGGGGATCCGGGAGCGCCTCTTTGTAGGGATCCTGACATCCAAAAACACCATCAACACACTGGGAGTGGCCGTGAACCGCACCATCAGCCACCACCTGGACGCCCTGGTCTTCTTCACCGGCATGCGCAACCGCAAAGTGCCCCACGGCATGTTCGTGGTCACCCATGGGGACGAGAGGCTCATATGGAACATGTTCCAGACCATCAAGTACATCTTAGAGCACTATATCAATGAGTATGACTGGTTCTATCTAGCCCAGGACGACACCTATACGGAGGCAGACAGGATCAAACAGCTGGTGGCTCACCTGAGCATGGACCGGGAGCTTTACATGGGAAGTCCTGAGGAGTTTATAGGTGGGGAGATGGAGGGGAGGTACTGCTATGGTGGGTTCGGATACCTCCTGTCCCGTACCCTGCTGCTCCGGCTCAAACCCTTCCTGGAGAACTGTAGGAATGACATCCTGAGTGCCAGGCCTGACGAATGGCTGGGCAGATGCATCATTGATTATGTCAACACAAACTGTGTGGATGAGCATGAGGTAGGCTATGTATTATTACTGTCTTGTACAGAAGAGTTCCATGAAGGGACTGCTGTTCCATGGGTTTATGGTCCCTTTGTCCAAGAGACTGTTTCCCGGACATAGATTAGGCCTAGGCCTAGAATAAGAAGCATGTTTAATGGAGATTCTCCATTCAGTGTTTTTTAGTCCATGACTAGGCTTAATCTGTGCCCGAGAAAGCATCCCTGTGTTTCTCAGTAAGTGAATGTTTCTTGGGTCAACAAACCAGACCTGGGTTGAATACATCATATGTCAAATACTTGAGCTGCACTTGATTTAGTTCGTCCAGTACAATAGAACCGATGTATAGTCACAAAAGTGGACGTTGAAGTATTTAACATGTGTATTTGGCCCAGGTCTGCTCTGAATTGAAACCACAAGTCCACTACCTTTCACTGGCATCTCCCCCAAAAAGATGAAATAGAGCCTGACTTTATGAAGCCTCATAAACTTTACACTGCCTGCCAACATAACTCATTATCCGTCGGTGTAGTAGGCTGGTTCCTGCTCAGTAAAAGCTTGACACACACACACCATATGGTAAACACGAAGACCGTATACTACAACATCAACATATAAGATCCATCTTTCAAGATCTACCAGCCTCATGTTCGAACACTTTCTTTACAATCTACATTTGTCGTGAAAAATTATATTTTAAATTATATACTAGTGACCTCTATAGAATAAGGTATGTTGCACTATAGTAGTGCTAAAACATAGTTCTAACACCCATCAGTGTTTTAGCACTACGTTCTCTATAGAGACAGAAAGTTGACTGTCTGTCTCTCTTCACACTGTGGCCCCTGAGGGTACTTGTCCTCTCTTCTGTGACAGGGAGCTTTGCTTCTCCTGTTCTGCACTGACAGTCAGGGCCCCAGTGGAGCCCTGTCACAGTCACACTGCTTTTCCAAGTGACAGTTTAAAGACTGTGCACCTTAGCTAACTACATTGATTTAATCTGTTTGTATATGCTACCCTTTTTGGCTTAAAGTGTGGCCGCATGCACATTGCACCTGAATTTGTTCCAACAATATCACCAGTTATACACCATTCTACCGCAATACTATTTTATAACTTTTTAAAAACATAATGAGTAGTTAATTCAAGACAGTTTGAGTTTCCCTAAACTTTTTTCTGTGGCATGTAACCTTCTATACCCTCTTTACTTGGGCTTCCATTTTTTTCTCCTGTGGTCGGGCATTTGAGCAGGAAACCATCTTGTTTAAGAGTCTGTATTGGAACAGAAACAGAGGGCCTGTTTCACTGCTGCGTGGTCATCTTTCCTCAGGGCCAGCACAACAAATAGGGGAAAAGTCAGAAGAAAAAACATTGGAGAGTGTTATGAGGAAGTACAACTCACGTTTATCCTAATTGGTTGTCTCTTTAGATTAAAGCTGCAATATGTATCTTTTTGGGCGACCTGACCAAATTCACGTAAATGTGTGTTATAGATCTGTCATTCTCATTGAAAGCAAATCTAAGAAGCGGGAGATCTGTTCTATGTGCTCTATTTCTATGATTTCCGTGCTTAAGTTGCATTTTTGCTTCTTTTACTTTCTGCTTTGTACACTAGCTTCAAACAGCTGAAAAATACAATATTTTTTGTTTATGGAAAATATATTTCATGGCGGTTTAGATGGTACAATGATTCTCTACACCAGGGTTCTTCAATTCCGGTCCTGGAGGGCCGAAACACTCCTGTTTTTTATTTCTACCTGGTAGTTAATAGCACTCACCTGGTGTCCCAGGTCTGACTTAGCCCCTGATTAGAAGGAGAGGATGAAAAACAGAGGTGTTTCGGCCCTCCAGGCCCGGAATTGAAGAACCCTGCTCTACACTATACTTGCTTGTTTTGTCACAAACTGAAATTAGGCAAACAATTAGAATTTTTGCAACCAGGAAATGGCGGCGTGACTTCTGCATAGTGCATCTTTAAGTGGAGTCTTATTACTTATGGTCATTTAGGTGTTATTCGTACACTGACACCATACATTCCAGTAGTGTTTTTCCCTATGAAGCCATTTCCATAAGTTTGTTAAACATTAATTGTTTGGACAGAAGTTGTTTTATTAGTCGTAAGTACGGGATACGCAAGGTATACATCGTCCAACTAAATGTTTACTTGCAGGTTCCTTCTCGACAATGCAACAGCAATAAGAAATACTAAAAGAATAAGAATACAAACATAAAGTAAAATGGCAGAATAGAAAACGTTTTCGCATAAGTATAATACAGGAAGTCACTGTTTTTAGTACAATATTTACACTTGTATTGGGGGAGGGGAGAATGGGGAGAAAGTGTATACATTTAGCAGTATAATAAGAGTCTGGTAGCAGTTGTGATGTGTGCTAAAGTGCGGAGAATTAGAGCAGGTGGTCAGTCCAGTTCAAGTGTTCAGCAGTCTGATGGCTTGTAGATAGAAACTGTCTCTGAACCTGTTGGTATCAGACCTCATGCTCCGATACATCTTGTGTGTGGGGTCCTTGATGATGCTGCGTGCCTTCCTTAGGCACTGTTTTGAGTAGATGTCCTGGATGGGTGGAAGCACGGTCCCAGTGAAGTACTGGGCCATCTTCACCACCCGCTGGAGTGCCTTGCAGAGCATTTGAACCAGTGGGATGTGTGTATTCTATTTAATTCATTGAGAAAATACAATCTAAAGTGCTGTACTCTTACATGTTGTTAGGATCCTAAATAAAATGGTTGTTGGAACTCTTAGTACAGAGAAAGTTGTTGCTCAAAAAGAAACCTTGCGGCAATAGCCATACTCCCCCTTTTGTGATGGCTGATACGGTCATAGGGGTTAATGTGTTTGGAAACAGCTAGTGAAACAGCCATTTAAGGAAAGTTTTTCTAAAACATGTCAGAGGACCAATGTGTGATAGTGGAGCATCATCAGGGCTAAACGTCTATATCATTCTGAAATGCTGTTTTAGTGAGGAAAGATGACTAATAGCCTTAGGTGAACTTGAACTGATTCACTGTCAGATAACACTGACACATCCTCTTAGTTTTTTTTCATACCTTGTCTGCTTCTCTTCGAGAGCACCCCTTGTCTCCCCTTACATTAATATACTCCATCCAAATAGATAGGAAAGCTTCCTATCCATTTTCAAGTAAACAATTCTATCAGCGTTCAACCGTCACTAGTAAATAATACACAGGGCTGTATTTCCGGCAGGCGCTAAGGCGGCGCAAGTGTCAAACGCATGTTAGTTGGTAATTTCGGCATGTCAAATATTTTTTTTTTTACCCCTTGCGTGAGGTTCGGCAGGCTTGCGCTGAGGTGGCAGGGGTAGCAATATTTGAGGTGTGTCCTCAAAAACAAGTGCAAAAATGAAAATGTCATGGAGCACAAATGGTGAGATTTAAGACCAACGAAGAGCAGGCCTTTGCGGTTACATGGTTGGTAATGACAGGATCTTGAGAGCGGGAGCGCAAACCTATTCAGCCGTGACGCACAGTGCCCATATGCTCATGTAACGAGAGGAAATTTGCATTTTGCGCTGGTAACCCTCGCGTTTAGAAACATAAAACATTTGCATTTTGCAAGTTCATTCAAAACCAAGCATAGCCTCCCCTCCCCTCAGAAGGCAGTTTTTTGGGGGCATTCGCCAAGTAGCAGCCTATCAATAAAGGGTTTGGCACGTGAGACTGCTTTGAAATAAACATTAAACACCAAAGCTTTACTAAAAGATCAAGTCTGGGAGCAGCAAAAAAGTGAGTGGACATACCCTTTTTAACATTATTTCAGCCAGCTCCCGTTTATTATTTTGGACATGCGTAAAACCTCTATGTACATGTGTCCATATGCCCATCAGAAACAAGAGATGAGAGGATGCCGGTGACCCTCGTATTTAGAAACAAAAAAAACTAACAATTGCTTGTCTTCCGTTTCATTTGATCAAAAACCAAACTGATTAGAATGAGTCACCGTCCTTGGCTTTATGGTGAGAACGTCCATGGCTCGCATGCAATGCAATTTAGGAGCTGTCTGCTATTTCTGGAGAAGTGCGAATGTGATCTGTAGTGCAAGTAAAACATAATATTTGGTAGCAGTAGCCTATAATGGTGAGTGGACATTACCCCTCTTTTATATTGAATTTGGATCTTTGTCCATCTTCTGTGAAAAGTTTGGAAGTGCATAAAACCCTCCATAGTCTATATTGACTCACTATTATATGCCCACAGGGAGCCATTACGGTGGCTGTAACTATATATTTAGACAGCCTATTTAAAACAAGTTGTTTCGATTATAATTATTCACTATTTTTAAGCCGTATCAATAGTGACTTTAATCTTGCTTATTGACAACGTTTGGCATGTCCATGGTTCAGACATGGATGACAATGCAATTTACAGTTGGCCTAGCCCCTATATCAATGCAAATGCTATGTTAAACAATATATTTCCATATTGAAGCCGTGCAATTACTTCTTAGAACAATGTGCCCTGCAAACATGTTCAACATGTTTAGCAAATATGGGACAGGCCTACATACATTTTATTTTGTTTCTGTAGGCTATATAGGCTATAACAAACTAACATTCAAATCAGAGTTGATGACAACGCAATACATAAAAGACTGTAAATACACAACTTGAAGCAACCACATATTTAGCCATGGAGCACGTTCTGATTGGCCAGTGAGGGGTCAAGCCTTGACACACCTATTTTATTTATTCATCAAAACCCAGCCCTTTCACACCACCACCAGCTACTGCGGCCATAATTCCCACTGTGAAAATAGCAAGAATATAGCATTACTGACAGCACTGAGATTTACCACTGAGTTAGATTTGTTAAAATAGAGCCCAAAGAGTTATAACTCAGTCTTCTGTTTGTTTTCACCCAATTTCCCATGATACCACATTGCTAAATGTATATACATTTTTTGTTTTCAGGGGCTGCAGTACTACCGTTACGAGATGGGCAAGAACTCAGATCCGAGTAAGGTGGAGAATGTGCAGTTTAAGAATGCCTTGACTGTCCACCCGGTGTCTGACCCTGAGCAGATGTACAGACTACACAAACACTTCACTGAACTCGAACTTCAGAGGACATACGATGAGATCGAGAAGCTGCAGGTAAACGATCTGATCCTGAACACCACAAAACATCCTTTGTTCAGTGAACACCGACATAGTCAGTCTCCCTGTCTGTTTTCATTTAACATCAAGCGCTGAAGGCTTATTTATTTAAGTCGAATATTTGTTTTGTGAATGACTCCACTCTCTTGGTTGGACATAATTATCCTTTTAAAGACATGCTCAGGAACCTTGCCAACTAGTAAGTGTTTTTTTTAAACCTCCCGCTTTGGGCTGGATGAGTCGATGTGTAGTTCATTCATGCGTAATCTATGAGCAGAATTCCCTAGTTTGAACGTTTTCTGGAAGCTTAGCGGCGCCATTTTCCCTACATTTTTCAACACGTGGGCCAGCCCTCTAGCAATTTGAGTTCAAGCCAATGAGATTCAGCCCCTCGCCATTTGAGTGACAGCTAGCAAGATGTACACAGCAGAGAGGGAGAGAGAGCAATAACGTTGTGCACATATCTGCACATATGTGACGTAGTATGCAATTTTCTGAGACCACTTTTGGCTCGTGAGCACTACTTTCAGAACTACTGGCTAAAACATATACAAAGGTACTGGAGAATCTCTTTAATTGTAGCAGTACAGTATCACTGTCAGCTTGTGACTATATGTGTACATCTCCTCATGTGTCCACAGGCAGAGATAAAGAATGTGAGCAAAGTGGCTTTTGCTGGCAACCGGAGCTCCCAGTGGCCCATTGGGATCAATCCTCCGTTTGAGCCTAAGTCTCGTTTTGAGGTCCTCCGATGGGACTACTTCACAGAGGAGCAAGTGTATTCATGCATTGACGGCTCCCCCAAGTGTGAACTGCGTGGCATTGATCGGTTGGACGTGGCCGCCATCATCGAGATAGCCATGGGGGAGCTGAACAAGAAGTACAAGCCTGTCCTCCACCTGAAGAAGCAGCAGCTGATCAACGGCTACCGGCGCTTTGACCCCACTCGGGGCATGGAGTACACCCTGGACCTGCAGCTGGAGGTAGTCAACCAGAAAGGCCGCAGTCGCTCCATCACCAAGAGGGTCCACCTGGTGCGTCCTCTGAGTCGCATCGAGATCATCCCCATGCCTTACGTCACAGAGGCCACCAGGGTTCATATCATCTTACCACTGACCTTTCAGGATCGGGGCGCCGTCAACCATTTTCTTGAAGTGTTTGCTGCAAATTTGTTTGAGACCAGTGAAAACGCCATCTTGACTTTACTGTTTATCTACGACCCATTCGAGGCCCAGCAGGTCAACCAGAATGACATATTCTCCAGTGTTAAAGCCCAGATCAATGCCTACGAACGCAAGTATCCGGCAGTGAAGATCCTGTGGATAAGTGTCAAGACCGAAACCCCTTCTCAAATCAAATTCATGGACATCATCTCCAAGAAGCACCCAGTAGACACGCTGTTCTTCATCACGAACGTCAACACCAACATCAACTCAGAGTTCCTCAACCGTTGCCGCATGAACTCCATCAACAACTGGCAGGTATTCTTCCCAATCCACTTCCAGGACTACAACCCAGACATCGCCTTCCACAACCAGGAGCCCCCACCCACAGTAGACCTGGTCAAGGACGCCGGACACTTTGACCGCAGTTCTTTTGAGGAGGCGTGCTTCTACAACTCGGACTATATGGTGACGCGCACACGCATGGCCTCCGACGTGCAGGAGAACGAGGAGATCCTGGAGACCTTGGATATCTACGACATGTTTGTCAAGTACTCCACCCTGCATGTGTTCAGGGCTGTGGAGCCGGCTCTGCACCAGAAGTACCGCTACCAGGCCTGTAACCCGCAGCTTAGTGAGGACATCTACCACAGGTGTGTCCAGAGCAACCTGGATGGCCTGGGATCCCGTTCCCAGCTCGCCATGCTGTTATTTGAACAAGAGCAAGGAAATAGCACTTGAGCACAAGCCCCCTTAGAAACTTGACCTAGAATGTGTGTGATTGTGTGAATGCGTGCTTGTTTGCGTGCGTTTTGATTGTGTGTATGCGTGCTTGTTTGTGTTTTAAAACTAATGCAGTACATTCCTAAGCGGAAATCTTTTTACTAAATGTTTACAATAAAAATGTGCTGTCCGTACAGAAACCGATGCTGGAACCAAATGTGTTTTAAGCCTTCGGATTTGGTGGTCATGCTGGGACGTCTATCTCATTATTTTAATATGTTACAAAAGTTCTACATACCTTTTGATGTGGCTCTTGAGGGTATGGCTTTAAACCTGCAAAACGTTTGATACTTGGTCATTTGCAGTTTAGTAATCACTACTAAAGCACATCTCAATATGTGTGCCTTTTTTAATGTATGTCAGTCCTCTTGTATTTTCATGTCCGTTATCATATCTAGCAAAATATGTAGAGATTTTTACATGTATACATTTATCAATATTTGAGTCCCCTTACTTTCACATTACACTTTTCACATTTTAATGAATGAGCTGGCATCTGAAATATAGATTCACTCTACTCACATGTTAACCGGAAGGAAGCTTTATGGCACTGACCTCATCAGATGCAGAATGAGATTACTGTTGGGCTGAGAGGATTGGACGGTATGTGTCGGTACTGTAGGTCCCCATAGGTGAGGTCCCAAACAAGCCTGTAGATGTAGAGCCTCTTCAGGAGTTTGCAGTGTTACAGAAAAGAAAAAAAAGAAAGGAGAATGATGTAACCTTTAGCCATAACAGTCCTTGTACAGAGCTGAGAGGCTAACGCACAGTTCAGACGCTGCACTTTGGTGAGTCTAACTGAATAGATATTAAGAGTGAGTTGACGTACTGATTGGTTTCATACAACCGCTCTCAACACTACAGACTTCCTTGTTGGTTTTGGGTCAAATTCAGGCATAACAACACCTCTTGTTTAAAAAAAAAATTATTGCACTAAAAGGACAAAGAAAGACGACTCCCACACCTATGCAGCGTGGAAGTTAATGTTTGAAACATTTGACATTTTTTGAACGTTCGAGTACTCTTTTTTTTCGAGTACTCAAATAAAATAAAAAAATATTTTTAGAAGGAAAAGAAAAGTGCATTCATCTATATGCCAACAGATGGCAACAATGCCTAATTTATCATAACCATAACACATAACAAATCCTAATCGCCCCAAATATATTCAAACAATAAAAATGCAAGTGCCATTTAAGATGAATTTATTGAAACCGTAATATCAACTGGTTATATTATGGAACACAATCTTCAAAAAGTCAGTAACCTCAGCATTGGCGTTTGCTTGTAGATCCCAATGGCTGTGTAATGGCTTAGCCTTTTGTTAATTTAGCAGACAAGACGCTCTTATTTCCCGAGCCCTTATCACAGTCAAAACATCGATTTCATAGTAAAAAAAAAAAACATTATAAAATGGAACAGAATATTTTTCCAAATGAAAAATGTTACCAGTGTGAAGTGATGCGCATTGCGTGTCTGGAACAGTTATTGTCAGTGATAATTTGAAACGGGGCTCAATTTGGTGAGTCAAATTTTTTTACTAAAACTTTTACAAACTAAAATCTGTCTTTTCGATATACAGACGTTCAATGTAGTTTATTCTGCCTGTTCTTTTGGAATTTTCTAAATGGATGAACAATTTCACATTGAACACTGCATGGTTATGAATTACGGCCACAACATCTGTTTGGTGAGTAGGCATATACTTATTTATTCTGATGAAAATACGCTCTTTGTCTTTAGTTTGATAATGTTTTTACATATGTTAAGTGTGGAACCTGTCTATGTTTAGGGGGGTTATAGCCTAGGCTAACCAATTCTAAATGGCACTAGCAGTTCGCAAAGTAGCTTAAGCGGAAAATAGACGGGAAACAATTATTCCAAAACTGCAGCTCGTTGCTGGAACACCAGTCCATTTTAAATTTGTGATAAAACTGTCTTCATTTTGCAAGGAATGTAGCTTGTGTATCCAATCCGTTAGATAAGTATTTACAGGCATTTATTTCTGTAGGCCAGTGGTGTAAGGTACTTAAGTAAAAAATACTTCAAAGTACTACTTAAGTAGTTTTTTGGCGTATCTGTAATTTACTTTATTTATATTTTTGACTACTTTTACTTCACTACATTCCTAAAGAAAATGATGTACTTTTTACCCCATACATTTTCCCTGACACCCAAAAGTATTTGTTACATTTTGAATGCTTAGCAGGGCAGGACAAATGCTCAATTCACACACTCAAGAGAACCTCCCTGGTCATCCCTACTGCCTCTTATCTGGCAGACTCACTAAACACAAATGCTTCATTTGTAAATGTCTGAGTGTTGAAGTGTGCCCCTAGCAATCCGTAAATAAAAACACAAGACAATTGTGCCGTCTGGTTTGCTTAATATAAGGAATTTTAAATGATTTATACTTTTCATACTTAAGTACATTTTAGCAATTACATTTACTTTTAATACTTAAATATGTTTGAAACCAAATACTTTTAGACTTTTACTCAAGTAGTATTTTACTGGGTGACTTTCACTTGTACTTGAGTCATTTTCTCTTAAGGTATCTTTACTTTTACTCAAGTATGACAATTGGGTACTTTTTCCACCACTGCTGTAGGCCTAACGGGAGCTTGTGTGCGCACTCAGCACGCTTGTGTGGAAGGAGCGGTCAGAACGCAATTGAGTGAATGAAACATGGAGGGGAAAGCGAATTTGGGGAGAAGAAAGGTGTGATGCTTGGTTTCTTTTTTGTTGTGCCCTGCAAATGCACATGTTCATATGGAACACAAGAGTCAAGGCAAATTAACGTTGTCTAAAGACACAATTTCACTTGCCCGTTTGGGCAGCCACAAAGCACATTCAACCAAATAGTTTTACAGTATTTGGAAAAAAAAAGTGATCTCTTGTTAAAGATTGAGCTTTGACGTCCGTTTGAGTACTCAATTACTCATGCCCATCCCTACTCGGTTAACGTACGGTGTCTTCAGATTTCCTGTCTCCCAGTCTCCTCATACCTAAAATAAACCATGAGATCTGTTGGCTTTAGCGAAATTACTGTGTAACGTAGATGTTCTATTTTCTCCCGAGATTGCAAATAATTCTGTACATTGATGTAGTGCCCATCATTTATGAATGTTTCAAGCGCTGTGCTGAGAAGAGACACATTCTAAAGTGATTTTCGTACCAGATTAGGCAAGCATTTTCGCTAACGCTAACCCTTTTCCTCAGTCTCCTACCCTGCTGCGTAAGTTCTCCTAACCTGCTACGAAAAAGTCATTGAAGTGGCGTGAAAAGAGTTTCCCGCGTTGAGAAGTTGTTTTTGCCGTCTGTTCCTGGTTTCAAAGAGCACCAAAAACTATACTAACCATGAGCCTTAGCGTTTCTGCCGCCACAGAAACAGACCCTGGGTCTGTTCTAACATGACCAACAACCTGTGAATCAGAGGCCATGATTGTGCTTTTGTTGTGGGTGGTAGCGAAGCAACCTTTTATTTGCATGCAATTAACATCTGAATATGCATGACCATTTCTCACGACAGTGGAAGAATTGCTCTTGCGCGCTGCATGAAACGGAGACACGCGTCACACGCACCGCTCCGAAAGAGCGGCAGAGGCTGCCGAACTATAGTTAAAAGTCAGACAAGGCGCACTGCATGATTTCAGACCGCACTCTTCCAAAGAGAAAGTTAAATTTTTTAGTTTGGTGCGGCGATAGAGCAGTGTTTGAACTAGGGCTAACTTTGTGACTGGACTAGTTCATAGTAGTTGCTGGTTTCGGTATGTTACACACCAAAATGTAATCTCAATATATTAAAGTAGGTATTTGAAATCAGTTGAACAAGAATGTAATTATTGAGGGCAATCATGATTGTGGTATGACGTGTATAAGTTGGCAGTCAACATTGTTACGTGTTACATGAATGTTACATTACATTTCTATTACATCAGAATATACCTGAAGATATACATAGGGTGCGTTTGTAAATTCACTGTGGAGTGCCAGAGAGCGCTCAGAGTGCGCTCTGGGCGTTCGTAAATTCAGAGCTTTGTCAGATTGTCTGTTTTGTAAATTCAGAGCGTTTTGCTCTCGGAGTTTTAGAGCGCACACTGGATGCTCTGGCCAAGGAGTAGGGTTGATCCGAGCGTTCTGACCTCACAACCGCAGTCAAGCACCCAAACTAACTGGCTAAAGTTAGCTAGCTTGCTAGCTACTTCCAGAGACAAATGAGAGAACACCTCACTCTGACCATTTTACTTGCCCTAGCAGAGCTGGTTAGGCCGTTTTCATGTTATCCAGAGCATTGGTGACTGTAACTGTGCTGCTGGCAACAATTTAATTAAGGTTTTTTGAGATGTTTACTGACACCGGCCATATTCAATGGGTGTTGAGCATTCATAAATTCATCAGTTATTCTGCGCTCTGGCACACTCAGATGAGAGTGCTCTGAAAGATAGCCAGAGTGAATTTATGAACGCACCCATAGTTTGAAATTACATTGATATTGACATTTCCCTGCAACATTTCTGTCAAGTTTTTTATTATGATAAGTATTATTATATTTATTTAAATGGTAACACATTGTAGCCCTAAATATGTAATAGTTTGACATCAAACAAATAGCTGTACACCCCAGTTCCCGCTTAGTATTGTGCAACCAGAGGCCTTTTGAGTGGGCGCTGCAGGTACTAGAAACCTGAGTTTGAAATAAGAGCTTAAGTAAAATATGTGCAATACTTTATAGATTATAACAAAGAAATTAACTGTCCAATCAAGAACAAGGATTACAATTTTTTAACATGTTGCAAGTACATACTCTAAATTATATTTATTTAAAACTTATACCAAGGAAATATCCTGTGTAACAACACTGAATGTGACATGAACTACATTAAGACTTAACTTGCATTACTGTTTTGTGTGTTAATTAATACACTATGTTTCCAACATTAGATTTATATTGTATTATACTGACACAAAAACGAAATGGACACTTTTTTAATCTATCATGAAATGAAAACATACTTAAAAGAAATAACCTAATTCCCTTGTAAATCTTGATTTTAAATGTATATCCTGATTTTCCAAGTGGTTTTGTAATTGCATCCACAATTCTTAATGCATGTCTACTTCACCAGAGACTATTATGCAAATTCAGAATGCTGAAGCTCAAATAGAGATTTCCATTGTTTGCTTTGTATCTGTGTGTGTATATAATATTTGTCTTGTAACTGTTCTGTTATTAGCTTTGTTTACACAAATTGTAATAATATTGTGCGGGACGGCGTGATAGACGTTTCCTACTTTGTATTTTACACTGTGTCTGTTGAGTATTCTCCAAGTATTGGATTCAGTCAGAGTTCGGTCAATCATTTATTTACCAGTAATTTGAAGTATCCAGTGTACTGTAGTATGTTTCTAATGGTAGTGTTAACCAAAGCCATTACTCATCAAATTGAGAAACCGTGATAGGTTGGAAATTCAATCCGTATCCTCCCCTTAAAGCAGCTGGCCCAAGGCTATCCAGACCTATATGAAAAGGTCCTGTGTACAGTACAAACTGTAAATGATGTTTTGCCCCCATCTTAGGACATTCGTTACACAGTACACACGTGCAGAACAGTTCTTACTTGCCAACAGAAAACAAAATACTCATTGATAAATCTTCTGTTACAAAGATTTTGCATGTCATATTAATCCAAATTAGTCATTATGTAGATATAACACTCAATGGTATACTGAAATCCTCAATGAACTGTGAATTATTGTAATTATGAAATAAACAATATTTGAGAATGAACGTTTTATCTTAGTTCCTGTTTAAAATGTGTGGTTGGTGATGAACTAGCGTGGAGAAATCGGAGCATTACATTGAGTCAGTGGAGCCAACAAAGCCAAGGATGTCCTTTAGGTGTCAGCAAAAGAGCACATAATCATTCAGCCACGGCCAAATGTCGGCTGTTTATCAACATTGCGAAAAGTGTGTGCGACGACCAAATTGCTTCTGTTATATGTTTAAAACCGCACACTTTCAAAGTTTCAAAGCCAGGACGCTATATTATATATTAGCATATTCTGTACATCTTATTTTTTACTTTTGTCTTGTATCAAGTGTTCTTTTTAAGTTTGTTTGGGAAGAAACTGAAAAAGGCTCAATTATATTTATAGCAGGTGTATTTCAAGGGCCCCATACATACTACCCCCAGGCATGCTGTGAAACCACCTAATTATATGGCAGCTGGGAGCAAATTGTATGTCATTATTTTGCATACAGTCCTTGGACTTTCTCCTCCCACAAGGTAGGGTTCATCTGAAGAATTCAGACTCGAGGTTTGTGTCCCAAATGGCACCCATTACCTATATAGTGCACTACTTTTGACCAGAGCCCTATGGGTACTGCAATAGGTTGCCATTTGGGATGCGCACACTTTGAGTGAGCTGAATTACCATACTTTTGCTATTCAACTTTCACATTAGTTACACCAACTTGTTATCGAAGACAGTCTTGTTTGTTCCTGTTGATGCTTTGAAGACAAACGGTTCAGTCACACTCAACCTGTCGTAAATGTATGAGCGATGTATTTTGTCTTCTCCTTATCGCTGAAATTATTTTGACAAAGGTCACAGTGAGTATAAATAAAAATACCTGACGGCTAAGCTCCTTAAAGCTCAAGAACAAAGTGATGAAAGCAAGAAGGAAAAAAAGCGAATTTACAATAGATCATATAGGAGGCATTTAATGTAACAATCTAAACTTTAATATTTGTACTTACCATAACATTTATAAAATGTGTTCTAACAGAAGAAACAGTTACAATAGCAGACTTCTGAACAAAATGTCTTCAGCATTCTCCTGTAAATCGTAGTGAATTTCCATTGGTGTCATACTGTTTGATAGAATTGCTTTGATCCGTTCTTCATCTTGAACTGTCGACAGTGTAACGGTGCATGCTGCATTGCCATCTCACTCTATGACCCCCTATTGCTGTCATGTGGAACATTCAGACCAAAATGAGAAATTCGCAATACACAAACTGTTATTACAGAGAATTTGATTTTGATTGTGTGAATATACAACATGTAAACAGTATTGTGAAACTGAACAAGCAGAGAAATGAAGTGAAAGAACGAGCAGAGCGGCACATTTAGAAATGGTAATGTACAGAATGTTGTCAACTGGGGGAATCAAGCAAGGTCAACTCCAGCTCCACAGCCACCATTTCGTTCCACAGTAATATGCCCAGATGTAATTTGCAACTACTATTTGTAATATTACATACCAAATTATTTCAGAATTCCATGGACACATTCTCAGATAGGCCATACATGTATTCTATACACACAGAAAATCAGAGACCGACTCTGAGGCTTTGCTGTATCTATACATACAAGACCGCCTATAAATGATTGTAACAAGTGAAGTCAAGCTTTACATTGATCATTTGACCCCACATTCACCCTAGAACAGCATCTCCTCTGTGTGTGTGTGTGTGTGTGTGTGTGTGTGTGTGTGTGTGTGTGTGACCTGTCATCTTCAGTGTTATTGATGACAGAGGAGAAACTTGGTATAGGATGCCATCAGAGACCATGATTGGGAACCTTTGAAAATGTCATTGTGACACATGATTATGAATATTTAAAAGCCATGTATGGCCCATGATTACTTGACAAGGACAAGAGTAGATTATATTTAGCTGATGAATGGTTAATTTCATTGTGGACTTGTCTAACAAAGCACAGCTCGGAGCGCGCAACTGCAGCAGGGTTACCGATATTAAAGGCCCAGTGTAGTCAAAAATGAGATTTTCCTGTGTTGGAATTATACTGTGAAATTGTGAAAAAGATGATAATGCCCTTTTTAGTTAATAGCTGTTTGAAAAGACCGCCTGAAATTTCAGCCTGGTTTGGTGGGATGGAGTTTTGGCCTACCTGGTGACATCAATTACTTCATAGACCAATAAGAAAGAGTTCCAAACTACAATAACATTGCTCTTTGCTAAGAAGCTTTTTGTTTGTTTTAAATTAAAATGGTAAAAAAGAATCACAGTAAGGTACTTAATTGTTACCCAAATTTGATATTGAGATCAAAACAGCTGCATTAAGAGCACAAGCAAAATAAATTAAAAATCGTTTTATTCAAACATCTTTATCTATTTATGTGATCATACAGTGGGGAAAAAAGTATTTAGTCAGCCACCAATTGTGCAAGTTCTCCCACTTAAAAAGATGAGAGGCCTGTAATTTTCATCATAGGTACACGTCAACTATGACAGAAAAATTGAGGAAAAGAAATCCAGAAAATCACATTTGTAGGATTTTTAATGAATTTATTTGCAAATTATGGTGGAAAATAAGTATTTGGTCACCTACAAACAAGCAAGATTTCTGGCTCTCACAGACCTGTAACTTCTTCTTTAAGAGGCTCCTCTGTCCTCCACTCGTTACCTGTATTAATGGCACCTGTTTGAACTTGCTATCAGTATAAAAGACACCTGTCCACAACCTCAAACAGTCACACTCCAAACTCCACTATGGCCAAGACCAAAGAGCTGTCAAAGGACACCAGAAACAAAATTGTAGACCTGCACCAGGCTGGGAAGACTGAATCTGCAATAGGTAAGCAGCTTGGTTTGAAGAAATCAACTGTGGGAGCAATTATTAGGAAATGGAAGACATACAAGACCACTGATAATCTCCCTCGATCTGGGGCTCCACGCAAGATCTCACCCCGTGGGGTCAAAATGATGGTCCTCTGTAGCTCAGCTGGTAGAGCACGGCGCTTGTAACGCCAAGGTAGTGGGTTCGATCCCCGGGACCACCCATACACAAAAAAAAATTATGCACGCATGACTGTAAGTCGCTTTGGATAAAAGAGTCTGCTAAATGGCATATTATTATTATTTATTATTATTATTATTATCACAAGAACGGTGAGCAAAAATCCACACGGGGGGACCTAGTGAATGACCTGCAGAGAGCTGGGACAAAAGTAACAAAGCCTACCATCAGTAACACACTACGCCGCCAGGGACTCAAATCCTGCAGTGCCAGACGTGTCCCCCTGCTTAAGCCAATACATGTCCAGGCCCGTCTGAAGTTTGCTAGAGTGCATTTGGATGATCCAGAAGAGGATTGGGAGAATGTCATATGGTCAGATGAAACCAAAATATAACTTTTTGGTAAAAACTCAACTCTTCGTGTTTGGAGGACAAAGAATGCTGAGTTGCATCCAAAGAACACCATACCTACTGTGAAGCATGGGGGTGGAAACATCATGCTTTGGGGCTGGTTTTCTGCAAAGGGACCAGGACGACTGATCCGTGTAAAGGAAAGAATGAATGGGGCCATGTATCGTGAGATTTTTAGTGAAAACCTCCTTCCATCAGCAAGGGCATTGAAGATGAAACGTGGCTGGGTCTTTCAGCATGACAATGATCCCAAACACACCGCCCGGGCAACGAAGGAGTGGCTTCGTAAGAAGCATTTCAAGGTCCTGGAGTGGCCTAGCCAGTCTCCAGATCTCAACCCCATAGAAAATCTTTGGAGGGAGTTGAAAGTCTGTGTTGCCCAGCGACAGCCCCAAAACATCACTGCTCTAGAGGAGATCTGCATGGAGGAATGGGCCAAAATACCAGCAACAGTGTGTGAAAACCTTGTGAAGACTTACAGAAAACGTTTGACCTGTGTCATTGCCAACAAAGGGTATATAACAAAGTATTGAGAAACTTTTGTTATTGACCAAATACTTATTTTCCACCATAATTTGCAAATAAATTCATAAAAAATCCTACAATGTGATTTTCTGGAAAAAAAATTATCATTTTGTCTGTCATAGTTGACGTGTACCTATGAAGAAAATTACAGGCCTCTCTCATCTTTTTAAGTGGGAGAACTTGCACAATTGGTGGCTGACTAAATACATTTTTCCCCCACTGTATGCGCTGTAATGTGAGGTATAAATGAATAACCCAGCAAAATACAAAATCGTATACCCACAGTTGATTTTCAGAAAGTAGTCAAAGTAATAGGTCTTTGATAGGTTTTTCACTGAGGCTGTTCTACTTGGGAGTTGAGAGCAGTTTTAGTCTTGGATCAACCTTTACTGTAACAAATTCACTATCTAAGCCAAGAGATTGTGCAGGAGACATAGAACAATTATTTTACATTTTAGCAGACGCTCTTATCCAGAGCGACTTACAGTTAGTGAGTGCATACATTATAATTTTTTAGATTTTTTATTTTTATTATACTGGCCCCCCGTGGGAATCGAACCCACAACCCTGGCGTTACAAACTCCCTGCCAGCCATTCCCTCCCCTACCCTGGACGACGCTGGGCCAATTGTGCGCCGCCCCATGGGTCTCCCGTTCGCGGCCGTCTACGACAGAGCCTGGATTCAAACCAGGATCTCTAGTGGCACAGCTAGCACTGCGATGCAGTGCCTTAGACCACTGCGCCACTCGGGAGACTAACGTTGCAACATTGCTTCCAACAGGGATTTCTGGAAAATACTCTTCTGACCCTTTCTTTAAATAGAGGTGCTCAGCTACTACAGACTGTTGAATGTGCTCAATTATGTTTATTATGATTAATCCACGTCAAGGGGATTCACAGCACAGCTTGTTGCTTGCTATTCATTGACTTTTTGACTGCTGACCTAATATGGACACGGTAATTGTTGTAAGAACTTCACCCATACCCAAGTCAGTAAATCAAAAACAATGACAATAATATTAACCATATCTATATAAGTTTGTTGCTTGGAGCAAAGCAATTCCAATCATCGTCTTTCTGACTCGTTTTGCTAATAAACAAAGAGATGTCAGTCTGATTACTACAATCATAATAACGGCTATATATAAAAAAAAAAAAAAAAAACATTTTCTCTAAAATCTATAAATAATTTACAAAAAGTAGTATTAGTGTTATATATTAAATTAATAATTATCCATTTAAAACAGTGCTTTCTCTTTGTATTCAGGTTGAACCTACATTACCGTTCAAAAGTTTGGGCAGAGTTGCAAAGAAAAAGCCATATCTCAGACTGGCCAATAAAAATAAAAGATTAAGATGGGCAGTCTGAGATATGGCTTTTTCTTTGCAACTCTGCCTAGAAGGTCAGCATCCCGGAGTCGCCTCTTCACTGTTGACGTTGAGACTGTTGTTTTGCGGGTACTATTTCATGAAGCTGCCAGTTGAGGACCTGTAAGGCGCCTGTTTCTCAAACTAGACACTCTAATGTATTTGTTCAGTTGTGCACCGGGGCCTCCCACTCCTCTTTCTATTCTGGTTAGAGCCAGTTTGCGCTGTTCTGTGAAGGGAGTAGTACACAGCGTTGTACGAGATCTTCAGTTTCTTGGCAATTTCTCGCATGGAATAGCCTTCATTTCTCAGAACAAGAATAGACTGACGAGAGAAGAAAGTTATTTGTTTCTGACCATTTTGAGCCTGTAATCGAACCCACAATTGCTGATGCTCCAGATACTCAACTAGTCTCAAGAAGGCCACTTTTATTGCCTCTTTAATCAGCTCAACAGTTTTCAGCTGTGCTTTAATAATGGCAAAAGGGTTTTCTAATGATCAATTAGCCTTTTAAAATGTTCAACTTGGATTAGCAAACACAACGTGCCATTGGAATACAGGACTGATGGTTGCTGATAATGGGCCTCTGTACACCTCTGTAGATATTCCATTAAAAATCAGCCGTTTCCAGCTACAATAGCCATTTACAACATTAACAATGTCTACACTGTATTTCTGATCAATTTGATGTTATTTTAATGGACAATTTTTTTTGCTTTTCTTTCGAAAACAAGGACATTTCTAAGTGACCCCAAACTTTTGAACGGTAGTGTATGTACATGTATAATGCTACTCTCTAAAACACCTTTACCATAAACCAGACATGTCAATCTCTCCTGGCTCAAAGTAGAGGAGAAATTGACTTCCTCACTGCTTGCCTTTTGTGAGAGGTATTGACATGTTGAAAGCACCGAACTGTCTGTTCAAACATTTAACACACAGCTCAGACACCCATACATACCCCACAAGATGTGCCACCAGGGGTCTCTTCACAGTCCCGAAGTCCAGAACAGACTCTGGGAAACACGCAGTACTACATAGAGCTGTGACTACATGGAACTTTCTTCCACATCAAGTAACTCAAGCGAGCAGTAAAATCATTTTTTTTTACAAATACAGATAAAACAACACCTCATGGCACAAAGTGTACTGTGAAGAGACACACAAACATGCACACACAATCTAACACACACTCACACACACGTTGTAATTGTGGTATTGTGGATTTTATGTTGTACATTTTTAATAAGAGAGTAATAATGTAATAATATATTGCATGATGCATTGTTTTATTTATGATTTAGGCTGTTGTGTTTTGTTGTGATGATGTAACTGTTTTAACCCTGCTTGGACCCCAGGAAGAGTAGCTGCTGCCTTGGCAGCAGCTATGGGGATCCTAATAAATACTAAATGGTATATAGCTGGTATGCAGTATGGGCCCTATAATCAAAGCAAGGGTAGTATGGTTTTAACACGTTAAAAGATCAATGTAATTCCTCTGATTTTGTTTGTTGAGATCTCAATATAATGGTTAGATTGAATATGACCACTTGTCTTATACTCATCTTGTATACAATATAGAGGGGAAATTATAATATCTCATTAAACAATTACATATTTTACAATGATTCAAAACAGTGAACTGAGTGAGAATAGTGGTACAGAAATCAAGATACTGGAGTTGAGTATAAATTCATCAAGATGGCTCAAGATGACATGCAGTCCTTGTCTTGTTCCCATGTGGTGACCATGTACCAAAATAACCAGTATAGAAATCACAGAGTGGCCAGCTTTCAACTGGAGGAGGATCGAAGGTGGGCGTCTCCAGCTGGACAGTAATGTGGGGTCCAATCTGTGCCTACATACAAGTGGTCTGTTAGCAGCACAGGTTTGGTGTTCAACTTTGGCTGTAGCTTTTTCACTGGTGACAGCAAGAAATACATAGAACTGAGGTCCCAGGGTCTGTTTTGATGCCCGATCCAGCCCAGAGAGGACACATCTTTTGTTGTCATCAGGATGGAAAGATGGCCGCTGGCTCTAGCAGGCAAAGTCCTCAAACACTCCATGTGGGTGTCCTTCGTGTCCTTCGTGGTGGGGGAGATGGTGGTTCGGTAGAATCGTATTGGCGTAAGCTCCTTCAGGATGACTTCTGGTCATGGTCATATCACTGGACTCCTGGTGGCCAAAAAGACCACAACACAATAAGATATATAAAATGGGCCAATTTCCCAGACACAGATTAAGATTAGTCTTGGACTAAGGGCTCTATTCAATTCGTATCGCCGAAGTATCGCGGAAGATCCACGTATACATTTTAAGGTAATTTCCAACTGAGCCGAAATATGCTGCGTTTACTGTGAATGCAGTCTCTGCGACCGCGGGAACATTGACTTTAATAGTCAATCGGGCTATAAAGCGGATCTTCAGCGCTACAGATTGAATAGAGCCTTAAGAAGCATGTTCAATGGAGGCTTAATCTGTGTCTGGGAAACTGGCCCTAACTGATGTACAGTTTAACATTGGCTCAATAAACCAAAATTATAATGCCTTTGAATAAACCAAAATGATAATACCTTTGATGTAATGGTAGATATTTCATGTAGATTATTTTTTTACGTGTAGGGAAAATGGAGGATTTTGGATGATTTTATATGAACTCGAGAAGTACATTTGTTCCTCATGAGAGAGGGACCTGGGAATTGAAGTTGCCTCTGGGGGGATGTAATCCTGTACAATGGGATAAAACAATATTTTTAACAAGAGACTAACCTGATCTCCTTGAGAAAGACATGCAGTGATATAGCTTGTAGTGAGAAAGATTAGTGATATAGCTTGTAGTGATATAGCTTGTAGTGATATATAAAGATTAGTGATACAGCTTGTAGTGATATATAAAGATTAGTGATATAGCTTGTAGTGATATATAAAGATTAGTGATATAGCTTGTAGTGATATATAAAGATTAGTGATATAGCTTGTAGTGATAAAGATTAGTGATATAGCTTGTAGTGATATATAAAGATTAGTGATATAGCTTGTAGTGATATATAAAGATTAGTGATATAGCTTGTAGTGATATATAAAGATTAGTGATATAGCTTGTAGTGATAAAGATTAGTGATATAGCTTGTAGTGATATATAAAGATTAGTGATATAGCTTGTAGTGATAAAGATGAGTGATATAGCTTGTAGTGATATAAAGATTTATAGTGATATAGCTTGTAGTGATATATAAAGATTTATAGTGCTATAGCTTGTAGTGATATTTAGATGTACAACCGTTGTGTCGAATGCGTTGTACATCAGTTGTACAAATTGAATGTGTACGGGGCCAGAGTGAACTGAACAACCCCATTTTCAGGAGGCTCATTCCCCTTTGGGCTCTCTCTGCATGCACACACTGTAGCCGTGTAGGCCCACAACATGCCTGATGCAACATGCCTGCCCTCCACGAGCAACGCACACACCTTATTGGCTTTCATATCTTGCAGATCCACAGTTGCAACAGTGGTCGCCTGTTGTTTCTTCTCATCCTTCTGTGGCCTCAGCAGACGCTGCAGCCTGTGCTTGATCACCTGGATGAAGGGATAGATGGAGAAATGGAAGAGAGCAAGCAGAGTCAGGAGTTCACTCCATCAGCACATCTGACATGTCCCAGAGCTCAGTGAGTGGAGGATTTCCATATTCTTAGCCTCGTATAACACGAGTGATATCCTTCAAACTCATAATTGACACATTACCAGTGATAGTAGTCCTTGCGTAACAGTTGAAAAGGTCAAAGTCCCACTGACACTGATTGAGGCTGCCATTTTAGAATGGTGTCATTGGGGTTTACAGAGTAAGAGCAGCTGAAATGTGTTTAGGGTTGTAAAATTCCGGTAACTTTCCCAAAATGTCCAGGTATTCCAGAAATCCTGGTTGGAATCAGGTGGGAATAAGCAAGAAATCCGGAATCCTCCAACCAACATTTCTGGAAAACTAACAGAAATGTGCAACCCCAAATGTGTCACCTTTTGTGAGCTTCATGCACATACACATATTAGACAATGTACCTCGTAAACATAATCCAATATTTCTAAGATTGTCAAAATACTGGCTCCAATGAACAAGCCCATCTGGCCTCCAATGTCACCTGAAAAGGAAGAAATATAATATTAAGATTCCTACTTCTGGTATGGTTCCAGGTGATGCCAATGATTACTCATTCACTGATATTTCAAAACCATTATCTGATTCCAAATTCCATTTATTACTAGAGCCAAAGAACCACTGTCAGACAGTTTCCATATTAAGACTTATCTTAAACCACATCAAACACCAATTATTGAAAACTTTGAATAAAAGATGAGTGAGAGAGAAAGGGGTCATGGCAGAAAAGAGAAACTCACCCAGTAGACCTGCAACATCGTACGCTTTCTTTTGTTCAATTGTTTCATAGTTAAGAGCCTCAAAGAAGATATCCAACACCAGAAAGTTGTCTCTAGAGACGTAGAAAATGTGAACATTAATAAAGGATAACTGCATATGTTTGTTATATGTTGTTATAACCAATAGTGAAGTGTTGTTATGAAAAATAAAACAAATTGCACTTTCCTTTTGACCTCAACCACAGCACTTTAATATTAACAGGATAATATCTCAAAACATATACTGTACCATGTAATTTTTATGGTCGTCATAAATTGTCATGATGGCACTTTCATGCCTTAAAGCAATTAAAAGTATTCAAGTTAATGATTGTCAGATTATGGGTTCTTTAACATTTTAACAGCATTGAGCAGTGAACATGAAAAGCATGGGCTGTGTCTGAAATGGCAACCTAGTACCCTACTTCCATAGGTCCATAGGTCTCTGGTCAAAAGTATTGCACTATATATGAATAGGGTGCAATTTGAGACACACATGATGTGTAGCCAACCCCTGAGGGTGTCTCCATTTTCCAGCACTGATCTTTTCCAGGTCATAGTAATTTAAATCGCCACGTTAGTTCTACCTGATATATTCCTCAGACTTGTCGTATTTCCTGGACAGGTAGCGAGCGGAGCCCTTGCTGGGGATCTTGACCATGGAGAGCTCCTTGCCGTAGCGGGTCAGGTTACATGGTGTCTCACAGGGACAGGTGTCCCCAGTGCTCTTCTGGAGAAGGGCTGGAACACAGAGCAGATTGTTAAAGCCTGGGTTTGTGACATAGCCTGGAACACAGAGCAGAGTGTTATAGCCTGGGTCTGGGACATAGCCTCGAACACAGAGCAGTGTGTTAGCCTGCCTCTAGGATATAGCTTGGGTCAGTAGGCCAGTCTAAAGCCAGGTGATCCTAAATGAGCTATAGACTCCAGTGATGATAGAACACCTGCCATGCACAAAGTGAGGCCCTTGTTCTCCTGCATGGGCACCACAAATAGGATGCAGGTGTGTTTGGGTTCCATCTTTGCCTACCCAATAACCACTGTTGATGTATTTCAGTTAGCAAGTTAAAGGGGAATTCTGTTACTTTTTAACCTCATGTTCATTATTCTCCAGTGTCTATGTGGTGGAGATAATGAATATGAGGTAAATAAATGGTGGATCTTCCCTTTAATATAATTCAACGTTTTTATTGTCACATGTACTAGTACCATGAAAAGCCTTTCTTGCTCGCTCTTTCCCAACAATACAGTAGTTCTATAAAAAATCAATAAAAAAATCAAATAGAACAAAAACACACGAGAAATAGAAATAAGAAGAACACTAAAAAAGTAAGAATCTATATATAGGGTCAGTTCCAGGGTCAGTGCCAATACCATATTTCCAATGAGAAAGGAAAACTGGAGTGATAAGATTGGATATGTATAGGGGTAAGGTGACTAGGCATCAGGATATATGATAAACAGAGTAGCAGCAGCGGGTATGATATTTGTATTTGAGTGTGTGTGCGTGTGTAGAGTCAGTTTGAATGTGTGTGTGTGTGAGTATGTGTGTGTGTGTGTAGAATGTTCATAGAGTGAGTGTGTGAGTGTGCATAGAGACAGTGCAAAAATAAAAGGGTCCATGCAGATAGTCCGTGTAGCCATTTTGTTAGCTATTTAGTAGTCTTATTGATTGGGGATTGAAAGCTGTTCAGGAGCCTGTTGGTGTCAGACTTGGTACTCCTTGTCGTGTGAAAGCAGAGAGAACACTGTATGGCTTGGGTGGCTGGAGTCTTTAACAATTTTCCAGGCCTTCCTTTCAACACAGCCGGATATAGAGGTCCTGGATGTCAGGGAGCTCGGCCACAGTGATGTACTGCCTGTCCGCACCACCCCTTGTAGCGCCATGCGATCTAGGGGAAGGTGCCGTTGCCATAACAAGCAGCGATGCAGCCAATCAAGATGCTCTCAATGGTGCAGCTGTAGAACCTTTTAAGTATTTGATGGCCCATGCCAAATCTTTTCAAACTACTGAGGGGAAGAGGCGCTGTCGCGTCTTCTTCACGACTGTTTGCATGTGGTATGTGGACCATTTTAAGTCCTTAGCGATTTGGACACAGAGGATCTTGAAGTTCTGGACCCGCTCCACTGCAGCCCCGTCGATGTGGATGGGGGCGTGCTCCCCCACCTCCCGTTTCCAGTAGTCCACGATCAGCTCCTTGGTCTTACTGACGTTGAGGTAGAGGTTGTTGTCCTGGCACCACACGGCCAGGTCACTGACCTCCCTGTAGGCTGTCTCATCGTCACCGGGGATCAGGCCTACCACCGTCGTGTCGTCAGCAAACTTGATGGTGTTGGAGTCGTGCGTGGCCACGCAGTCGTTGGTGAACAGGGAGTACAGGAGGGGACTAAGCACACATCCCTGTGGGGCCCCCATGTTGAGGATCAGTGTGGCAGAGGTAATGTTACGACATGCTTAATATACTTACTAAGCTCATGGCTATTTCATTGAGTGCACACACTAACACATACAGTGCATTCAGAAAGTATTCAGACCTCTTTACTTTTTCCACATTTTGTTACGTTAGTCTTATTCTAAAATTGATTAAATAGATTTTTCCCCCCTCATCAATCTATACACAATAACCCATAATGACAAAGCAAGAACTGTTTTTTAGAAATGTTTGCAAAGTGATAAAAACATTTGAAATATCACATTTACATACAGTGGGGGAAAAAAGTATTTAGTCAGCCACCAATTGTGCAAGTTCTCCCACTTAAAAAGATGACAGAAGCCTGTAATTTTCATCATAGGTATACGTCAACCATGACAGACAAAATGAGAAAAAAAAATCCAGAAAATCACATTGTAGGATTTTTAATGAATTTATTTGCAAATTATGGTGGAAAATAAGTATTTGGTCAATAACAAAAGTTTCTCAATACTTTGTTATATACCCTTTGTTGGCAATGACACAGGTCAAACGTTTTCTGTAAGTCTTCACAAGGTTTTCACACACTGTTGCTGGTATTTTGGCCCATTCCTCCATGCAGATCTCTTCTAGAGCAGTGATGTTTTGGGGCTGTCGCTGGGCAACACAGACTTTCAACTCCCTCCAAAGATTTTCTATGGGTTTGAGATCTGGAGACTGGCTAGGCCACTCCAGGACCTTGAAATGCTTCTTACGAAGCCACTCCTTCGTTGCCCGGGCGGTGTGTTTGGGATCATTGTCATGCTGAAAGACCCAGCCACGTTTCATCTTCAATGCCCTTGCTGATGGAAGGAGGTTTTCACCCAAAATCTCATGATACGTGGCCCCATTCATTCTTTCCTTTACACGGATCAGTCGTCCTGGTCCCTTTGCAGAAAAACCGCCCCAAAGCATGATGTTTCCACCCCCATGCTTCACAGTAGGTATGGTGTTCTTTGGATGCAACTCAGCATTCTTTGTCCTCCAAACACGACGAGTTGAGTTTTTACCAAAAAGTTATATTTTGGTTTCATCTGACATTCTCCCAATCCTCTTCTGGATCATCCAAATGCACTCTAGCAAACTTCAGACGGGCCTGGACATGTACTGGCTTAAGCAGGGGGACACGTCTGGCACTGCAGGATTTGAGTCCCTGGCGGCGTAGTGTGTTACTGATGGTAGGCTTTGTTACTTTGGTCCCAGCTCTCTGCAGGTTCTGGGATTTTTGCTCACCGTTCTTGTGATCATTTTGACCCCACGGGGTGAGATCTTGCGTGGAGCCCCAGATCGAGGGAGATTATCAGTGGTCTTGTATGTCTTCCATTTCCTAATAATTGCTCCCACAGTTGATTTCTTCAAATCAAGCTGCTTACCTATTGCAGATTCAGTCTTCCCAGCCTGGTGCAGGTCTACAATTTTGTTTCTGGTGTCCTTTGACAGCTCTTTGGTCTTGGCCATAGTGGAGTTTGGAGTGTGACTGTTTGAGGTTGTGGACAGGTGTCTTTTATACTGATAGCAAGTTCAAACAGGTGCCATTAATACAGATAACGAGTGGAAGACAGAGGAGCCTCTTAAAGAAGAAGTTACAGGTCTGTGAGAGCCAGAAATCTTGCTTGTTTGTAGGTGACCAAATACTTATTTTCCACCATAATTTGCAAATAAATTCATTAAAAATCCTACAATGTGATTTTCTGGATTTATTTTCCTCAATTTACAGGCCTCTCTCATCTTTTTAAGTGGGAGAACTTGCACAATTGGGGGCTGACTAAATACTTTTTTTCCCCACTGTAAGTATTCAGACCCTTTACTCAGTACTTTGTTGAAGCACCTTTGGCAACGATTACAGCCTCAAGTCTTCTTGGGTATGGCGCTACAAGCTTGGCACACCTGTATTTGGGGAGTTTCTCCCATTCTTCTCTGCAGATCCTCCCTCTCAAGCTCTGTCAGGTTGATTAGGGAGCGTCGCTGCACAGCTATTTTCAGGTCTCTCCAGAGATGTTCGATCTGGTTCAAGTCCGGGCTCTGGCTGGGCCACTCAAGGACATTCAGAGACTTATCCCGAAGCCACTCCTGCGTTGTCTTGGCTGTGTGCTTAGGGTCGTTGTCCTGTTGGAAGGTGAACCTTCGCTCCAGTCTGAGGTCCTGAGCATTCTGTAGCAGGTTTTCATCAAGGATCTCTCTGTACTTTGCTCCGTTCATCTTTCCCTCGATCCTGACTAGTCTCCCAGTCTCCCAGTCCCTGCCGCTGAAAAACATCCCCACAACATGATGCTGCCACCACCATGCTTCACCGTAGGATGGTGCCAGGTTTCTTCCAGATGTGACGCTTCGCATTCAGGCCAAGGAGTCCAATCTTGGTTTCATCAGACCAGAGAATCTTGTTTCTCATGAGTCGTTTAGGTGCTTTTTGGAAAACTCCAAGCGGGCTGTCATGTGCCTTTTACTGAGGAGTGGCTTCCGTCTGGCCACTCTACCCTAAAGGCCTGATTGGTGGAGTGCTGCAGACATGATTGTCCTTCTGGAAGGTTCTCCTATCTCCACAGAGGAACTCACTGTCAGAGTGAACATCGGGTTCTTGGTCATCTCCCTGACCAAGGCCCTTCTCCCCTGATTGCTCAGTTTGGCCGGGCGGCCAGCTCTAGGAAAAGTCTTGGTGGTTCCAACCTTCTTCCATTTAAGAATGATGGAGGCCATTGTGTTCTTGGGGACCTTCAATGCTGCAGAAATGTTTTCGTACCTTTCCCCAGATCTGTTTCTTGACACAATTCTACGGACAATTCCTTCGACCTCATGGCTTGGTTTTTGCTCTGACATGCACTGTCAACTGTGGGACCTTGTATAGACCGATGTGTGTCTTTCCAAATCATGTCCAATCAATTGAATTTACCACAGATGGACTCCAATTAAGTTGTAGAAACATCTCAAGGATTATCAATGGAAACAGGATGCACCTGAGCTAAATTTCGAGTCTCATAGCAAAGGGTCTTGAATACTTATGTAAATAAGGTATATCTGTTTTTATTTTTAATACATTTGCAAAAATGTCTGAAAACCTGTGTTTGCTTTGTCATTATGGGGTATTGTGTGTAGATTGATGAGATTTTTAAAAACATTTCATTAATTTTAGAATAAGGCTGTAACGTGACAAAATGTGGAGAAGGTTAAGGGGTCTGAATACTTTCCGAATGCATAAACAATTGCTCATTCACAGCAATAAAAGCAAATATATGCACAATCAGAAAGAAACTCACATACTACATAAACATAGACCACAATACATGGCTTACTGAATCATCCCTCTTTTCAAGACAAAATTCAATTCAGTTGGACAAAATGGCCAGTGTCCATGACCTGATAACAGTAATTCAAATTTTATAACTCTTATAATGAGGTTATTTGTATGCAGGGGCAACACATAATCTATTCTTGGACTGAGGCACACAAAAAATCAACTATATAATACAAATATATAAATAATGTTTTAAGTTATTACCTTTCACAATGGGTAAATGTATTCTGATTATTTGAGTAGAGAATATAACCAATAGAAATATGAGCAATTCTTGTAAGATATATCTAGATTTAGCTCACCCACCCATTAAATGGGCTTGGATTCCTTTTGAAGAAGAAGATAATTAAATGTCTGGCTTATTAGGCTTGAAGATCATAATTGTACTAATATATCTCTCATCACATAATAAAGCGTCTCTTTTATGACCATCATAATATCTTTGAGACAAGGCACCTCTGCACAGAGATAACCCGAACCAGCCAGTGGGGAGTCGGCTGCACAATATGGAATTGGATTGGTGAAGGAATATCAATGTATTGTGAAAGCTCTGAGATGAAGTTGAGTAAAGAGTTGGGTAACATCGTTGTCACTCACAGCTTGCACATTTCCTGCTCCTACAATTGACATACCAACATGGAGGCAATTTCATTTTGAAATCTTTACCCAGGCTATCTCCACCCATACATTGAAACCCAATATTTCCTTATAAAGTAAATCAACATTCTGAGTTACTGATTTCACTCTCGTTTTACTCTATTATAATAGATAAAAAAACATGTCTTACCAAGCGCCTTGTCAACACACTTGATGTTACTGGGAGTGCAGATATCGGCAGTTCCTGGAGTACAAAACATGAAATGAGTTTGATCAATCAAAAACAAAATGTTCGCTGCTCGTATCTCTGCCAACATTGGAAACTCTCATTGAGAACAGAACACTAGCTTATCATTCATCTACGAACGCAAGCAGACGTGGGAAGATGAGTTCCAGGGATAGGGTGTCCGCCTCTGATTGCATCGGGAAATGGAGCACTGGGGCACCACCCCAAAGGCATACTTAGAAAGTCTAAAAACCAATCAATGATTTACCTTCTCACCGTGACAAACACAGCGCAGGGGGCACTAATGATAGGAATTCATCAGGAGCACAATTAATCGCGGGAAATATGTGTGGCAACGCAGACGACAAAATGTTCTTTGAGTTAATGTTTTGAGAACAGTCGCCTTTTCAATTTGCATTGGGGAAGATTGATTTGGGGATATTAAAGTCGGGGGCATAGAGGAGCAGAGTCGTCATTATGATCAGAATAGCAGGAATGCACAGGAAATCTTTCATCATATTCTCAATGGAGAGAGGTCAGGTGTGTCTGTAAAGGGGCTTTTACATCAAGGCACTCCATTCAGGAATTAAAAGAAGCAGATTTGTATACCACATAGGACTATAGCCATGCCTATACATATATATTGACACAGTGTGGGAACATGAAATGGTTAACAGGGAAAAATATCTAATACCAGTGACTCACTTGGCACATACTGGTTGAATCAACGTTGTTTCCATGTCATTTCAATGAAATTACGTTGAACCAACGTGGAATAGACGTTGGATTTACGTCTGTGCCAAGTGGGGAGTGAGGTTTACAGTAGACTACTTACCGGGCATGTGCACCATCCTGCAGTTGCACTCCCGGAGCACCTCCCTGGTTTCGCAGCGCAGGTGGCAAGCACTGATGCTGTAGGTGTCGTATCCCGGGATCATCTGGTCGCTGGTGGAGCGGCAGTTCCCCCAGGGCTGGGGCAGGTAGGTCAGCTAAGCACAGAGTGATTGATTAGAGCCGTGTCTGAGCCACGGTGAGGAGAAGTGAGTAAAGTACGGAGGGAGTGGTAATCTGGGAGAAAGCGGTGCTGGGGCCTACCCTTTGTTCCTGACATGAAACAAACGTCTGGAATCCCGGGGAGACTCCGAAGCCCAGCTGGTGGATGTATGGAGGCTCCTCCTGGCTGTGGATCTGCACGCGGATCCCTGCCTCTAACGACGTCTCATCTTCAGGGATAAAAGAGGCATGCGCATGCAGTACAAAGACACACATACAGAGCGGGTTCATTCAGCCTTTTATCCATCAATCCTAGGGGAAGGCTAATTTTCTCAGTCATGAGAAAAATGAGACACTGACAATGATCACATTATATGACTAACAGCGCTGTCAACAGATTTATCCCTTCCAGTAATCATTTTACGAAAACATTATTCAGGATGGTGTTGCCATTGCAAAAATGTATCACTAGGGTCCCATACAAACATGATTCAGATTTATGACAACAGAAACAGATCCCGCAGCAACATGTTAGATTTATGGCTTACTTGTCTCTTTCCAGATGGGGAGATACTCGTCCTGTTGAATATCCAACATAATCTCCAGGCCATTTCCCATTCCACCTTGCTTGGTTTTCCTGGACGTCGACTTGTTCCCATTGAAAGTATAACATTTTCCATATCTGGTGTAGACCTACAGGAGAATATATTCATATCAGAAATGTCATAATAAACATGACAATATTCATCTCTACTACGACAGACATACTCATAAGGTAAAGTTGAAGTTGAAGATATGGACTGGAAAATAAACAAGATTGTCTACGTGGTCTACATTCTCTGTCGGTGAATAGTTATGCACGCGCAAGTTTTCTTTGTTTTGGTCTTACTTCTTGTTTGTTTCTCCCCCAAAAATATTTTATATCTTCAAAGTGGTAGGCATGTTGTGTAAATCAAATCATACAAACCCCCCCAAAATCTATTTTAATTCCATGTTGTAAGGCAACAAAATAGGAAAAATGCCAAGGGGGGTGAATACTTTTGCAAAACACTGTACCAACAATCTTGATCTTTACTATACTTATAAAAACATGAAAAACACAACTTGTAACTTATACCTATATACTTTACATACTTATGACCATGATAAAAATTATCCATTCAGGATTCCACAAAAAGATCACACGAAGTTAAGTGTTCCTTTTAATCTACGTTGATAAGAAAATATAAAAAAACAGAAGCATTTGAAACTGAGGTACAAAATCATTTGAAAGCTTGACAGCAGCCTTTTAGGGAAGCATAATTCCTTTGTTTATGGGCCTCATCTCAATACAGTATAATCCAAAGTGACACGTCTATTATTTTGACTTGTCACCATGAACCTTGTGGAGCATTAGAACAAAAGAATGAAAGATGAGAAAATCACATGACAAACAAGATGAGCAGATGAGACCGCAGGGTTGACAGTAAAAGTCAGTGGTGCCAAATCCAGTATGTTTCTGTAAAAACAAGCCTGTTTTTACTTCAATATCAGCCCACTTAGAGTTACATAATTCCAGTAACTTTCTCAAAATGCCCTGATGGAAGATTCCCGGAACAGGAGGGAATAAACAGGAAATCCGGAAATCCTGGGAATTATCGGAATTTTGCAACCCTAAGCACAAGCCTTATAATGAGTGGTGCGACTAAATTAAATAAATTAACTAAATTAGGGACAAACATGAGACAACACATGCACACTGATTTACAGATCACATGGAGTGCTCTGATCTCTGATAGTTACACATAAATCAAAGCCATGGTTGAGCTATAAAACCTGTACACTGTCATCTGGCTCTGCAGTTAGCTGTTGTACTCCATCCACAGCAGTCATTAAGACCAGTTTTGTTGTTGTTTGAATCCCAGATTGTCCCTTTAAGCCCAAATCAAAGTTTATTGGTCGCGTACACAGATTTGCAGATGTTATCGCGGGTGCAGCGAAATGCTTATACAGACACTTATTACCAAACTGGGATGTTTACTAAAACATAGTACACACCCACCATATGGTTCCTTTGACAGAAAAAATGTCAACATTTCAATCTACTGTATGATCATTCAATAAATGGGTAGCCTAGTATGTAGGAACAAAACAATGTTGTCAAATGTTTCAAAGGCATACAGTTTAGTTGTGGCTAAACCAATAGTGTACGAAGAGGACAATGGTGTGCAAGCCGCCGTCTTTGACTGACATGGGCTGTTAGTGTAAATTGGGTTAATCTGTGGAAGGCTGGCAGAGAGCAGCAGAGAAGGTAAGCTGCACCTATCATTGATTTAGCCTGCTTCATTGACATACTTAAGCCTCCACCGCTGCACTCGATCTGATCCAGCAGGCTCCAGCGGTAGAGGGATTCAAGTTTAGAAATGTAACAAAAAATAGAAAGAAAGAATACTCTCTTACAGAGTGTTGTGATAATGCTGGGGTGTTCACAAATGATGTCCCCAGAGAGCAGGGGAAGTTTTCCCATCATCTCAGCCTGGAAATGGTTGTTGGCAGAGCTTCCACTGATTCATTTCTCAGCTTTAGAGCCTCTCTCGCGTCTCTCCAAGAGTCTGTGTGATTGATGTAGCATTTTCCCTTGTTACATCTCGCACCAAATTTAGCAAAGTAACAGCACTGACTTTGTCAATTCCAAGGAGGAACATAGTATCCTCAAATCACACTAACAAGAGTTCTAAAATAATCTCTCAAAGGCATCTGTAGCTATACACCTTTAAGGTAAATCATGTTGTGGACTAGTGTTCTTGGTTAACTTTTAATGAATGTAACAGATAGCTACATTCATGACAAAACTTCTATGATGTTCTCTGTCAAGGTATTGGTTATATCTATTAACAGATAACCCTGTAAACCAGAGGTCCAGTGACACAAAGTTCCTAGGTGGCAAAGGTCCGGATGGATATCGTCCTTTAACGGCGCTGTGGTACAGCGTATTAACAAACATAGTCGTCTATGACTTAGGAAACATGTTGTTATATAAAATGTACATTAAATACATTAAATAAGACACATTTGAATTAATTACAACTTCTTTCTTTAAAATGTAAACATGTGCGTCATTGCATCAACATTGCTGAAGAACAAAAGTGGTTGCATAATTGTCTATGCAAAATGTGCACTGTACATGGGCCTTGATTTAATTTAATTTTTTATAAAATAAAGTGCATGTTTTCGGGAGAACAAAAGAGAGTTTAACAAAAATAATCTGAATGCACAGAAAGTCACTGTGGGCCATGCAGTATTCATGTATAAGTCACTCTGGGCCTTGCCCTTCCATCAATGAAAGAAATTACACTTTCTGTCTCCTATCAATGCTTTGAACTTTGGCACAAATGGTGTGAGAGCAACTCTGAGACACTGGAACATCTTTGTCTCCCTGCGTTTGCACCAGAAGATTGGGGAAGTGGACAAGTTCTCCCTGGAGATCATTCTTGAAAAGCTCAAATTTCTTCTGGAAAGCCCGGACTGCTGATATCTTATCACACACTGTCTTGTCCCGTCCCTGCAGCTTAAAATTCAGTTAATTAAGGTGTGATGTAATGTCTGTCAAAAATCCAACTGTTTCCATTTTCTCCTCATCTTCCAAAAACTCAGAAAACTGAGTTGCCTTGTCACTCTTTTACTCTGATAAGAAAGCTTTGATTTCCTCCCGAATGGCCCAAAAGTGTTCCGAAACCCTGCCTTTGCTGAGCTATCTGACATTGTTGTGCAGTAGTAAGTCAGCAAAACTGTCATTGGCCTCTGTCAGAAAGCCTTGTAGCAGGCGCTGTTGTAGGGATGATGTTGCTCTCAAAAGGTTTATCAGTTTTATTGTCGTTGTCATGACCTCAGAATACTATTTTCCCAGACTGGCACACAGGACAGATTGATGGATGATGCAGTGGTATGATGTCAAGTCAGGGTGGTCCTCTTTCAAACGTGCAACTAGTCCCCTCCCACTTCCTATCATGGCTGGAGCTCCATCTGTGGTGATGGAGACCACTGACTTCAGATCTATACCCTTTTTGTCAGCATCCCTTTGATGGCCTCATGGATATCCTCTCCCTGTGTGCTTCTAGATTTGTTAAGCCCAACAGCTCCTCACAGAATTACTTCTTTGTTTCATTATAAAATCTGACAAACACCAGAAGCTGGTCATTATCAGTGTTATCTGTTGATTCATCCACAGCTAATGAAATGCATGGTGAATTCTGAATGGCCTCATCAAGTTGTGGAGTTACTAAATCTTCCGCTAATATTTCAGTTCTCCTAATTGCTGTGGAATCTGACAGTGGGATCTGTTTGATATTTTCCCTGAGCTCATCTTTTTGTTTACCTTCAAGCAAGCTGTCAGCAACTTCACACATGCATTATTTTACCACCTCAACATCAGAAAAGGTTTTTTGGGGTTTTCCCAAAACCCAAGCTATCCTCAGTGAACACTCCATTGTTGTTGGGCTGTCAGGGAATTGACAAGGACTTTGGTGGATTTCTCATATTGGGATTCGAGTTGGTTAATCTCGTTTGTACTCACCTCCGTGTTCAGGGGATACGTCTGATCGAAATTACTATAATCGCGCTTAACATTTGCACTTTTCACGAGGGCTACGGACTCGCTGCATATCAGGCACAGGTTTTGTGCTAGTTGCGGGGAGAATTAATACATACTTTTCCGTCCGCTCGTCTTTGAATATACGATTTTCAGCGTCAACTTTTTTTAACAAGCCATATTAACAAAGATACTGGTAACTAAGCTCCTGCTATCTGTGATATTAACAGTTGAACTGCGGTCAAATCTTTCTGTTTTTTTCTGCCTGCTTGTCCCAAGGTTCTGCAGAGGATATTTGCATTGATGTTATTGGGTAAGACGCGGCCTCTTGTATTTGCATATAACCATGCGATTGGATTAGACGGGGCACTAGTAAAGGTGATATACTGCACATGTGTAAACCAGAAGGTGCTGGATACTGACCTATGCAGCTGTTGCTGTGCTGTGCATGATGTGACATGTCTGTTTTCATAATAAACAAGTGAACCTTATCTTGGTCGTTGGTTCGTTTGACATGGTGTCAGAAGCAGTCAGGTAAAAGGGGAAGAAACTGAACGAAATAACAGAATGCAGAGTTTAACCTGCCACGTGGCGCCAGCGATTCAGGCGTTACAGAATAGCTACCAAGCTAAGTGAAGAAGATGGCGACATTTAAGTGAGCACACTCATATACTCAATGGGCCCAGAGGCAAAAAATATTTTAAGACATTCACATTCGACGAAAATGAAAAGATGACTGCAATATAATGCTAGCTAAGTTTGAAGAGTACTTTGTGCCTAAGAAAAATGTAATCCATGAGAAGGCATGCTTCTACTAGCGAGTACAGAAACTGGGGGAGAAAGCTGAAATGTTCATCAGAGCACTCTACAACCTCACAAAGAACTGTGACTTCGGTGAGCACAGAAATGAACACATCAGGGATCGGCAACATGCAGTGTGCAAGAGGTATTCCACCGACGTTCGGCACGGAGGAATGACAAACGTCTGGAAAGAAAAAGACACGACAGAGGCAATAGGAGAGAGAACGCCAAGTCAAAGCAGATGCGTAAAATGCAGTAAAGCTCAGCACAAGGAGGCATCTAGGTGCCCAGCGGCAGATTCGGTGTGCAGGAGATGCAACAACTAGGGACACTGGGAGCCACTGGGAGGTTACAAACAATTCCGAGAGTGAGAACGCATACTACCTAGGCGCCGTTGATACAAAAAAGAATGGAAGAAAACAACGTTGCGAAAGTGACACAACCCACAGATTTGTGTGCACCAATGGTGACAGTGATGAAACCGAACGGTAAAGTATGCATATGCGTTGGTCTGCAGAAACTTTTGTGAAACGAGATTGTGAAAAGAGAGCGATTCATATTGCCTACTACTGAGGAAACACTAGCCAAACTAACAGGTGCCATTGTGTTCTCATCATTAGACGCAGCGAGTGGTTTTTGGCAAATAACATTACACAGCGAGAGTAGCCATTCAGACAATACGGTTTTAAACGTCACCCTTTTGGAATTAGCACCAAAATTACTTAACTATTGCTACTGTAGGGCTGGAGGGCGTTTCAGTATATATGGATGACGTCATTGTTTATGGAAGTAGCATGACAGAGCATGATGAGCGACTGGAGCTCATCCTGGAATGAATCGAACAGACCGGTTTGAAGTTGAACAAGGACAAGTGCGTGTTTAGGAAAAGTGAGCTACACTTCCTGGGACACATCGTGAACAAGAATTGGATCCGGCCAGACCCAGAAAAGGTATGAGCCATCTCCGATCGACCAAGCAACCAATGTGCAGGAGCTGAAAAGAGTCCTGGGCATGATAAAGTACATGGGGAAATACATTCCAGACCTGTCAACAGTCAGAGGGCAACTGCAGTGTCAGCTGATGTGAGCTGTTATAGAGTAGGCAGAGTAATGCTACAGCTCCATGGGGACAGCTGGAAACCTGTTGGATACTGTTCGGAGTTTGGGCATGTGAACATTTCCAAAAGTACCTTATTGGCATTTACAGATTCAGACTAATAACAGGCCGTTAACCCCTAATTCCATTGATAAATAGCAAAGACTTAGATGCAGTGCCAATAAGATGTCAGAGACTTTTACTGAGATTGATGCGATTCGGGGCAACAGCAGAATATGCACCCAGTAAAACTTTGGTAGTGGCAGACACACACTATCACGCAGCCCACTGTGCAGGGAGCAGAGCACAACGTCAGCTGATGTCACTGGTCACGACAACACAGTGATTGACAGCCTACCCTGTACAGAGACTAATAAAACAAGGCTGTCCAGAACATTCTAAAAGTATCCCAGCAACAGTGAAAGACTATTATCCTATGAAAGATGCTTTATCAGTCACTGAGGGGCTGATTATACTAGGCAATAGCATTGTCAAACCTGATGCAATGAGACAAGTATTACTAGAACATATTCATGATGGGCTTCAGGGACTAACTAAATGCAGAGAAAGAGCAAAAACATCAGTGTGGTGGCCAGGTTTATCATTGGATATCAAAAGCAAAGTACTGTCATGCAAGTTCTGTTGTGAGACAGGCAAAACATTCACAGAAAGAGCCACTCACTCCCGGAGCGACCAGGGAGCGTATAGGCACAGACTTGTGTGAGTATAAAGATCAAAACTATCTCGTAGTGTCAGACTATTATTCACACTACTTAGAGACATCTGCCTACTACAACAACAGGGCAGGTTATAGCTAAACTAAAAGTGACATTCGGCAGGTTCGAGGTTCCGACCCAAATAGTCAGTGATAATGGACCCCAGTATACCAGTGAAGCCTGGAGAGTTGATTAAACAGTAAAACTTTGAGCACATAACCTCATGCCCTCACAACCTGCATGGGAATGGACATGCTGAATGTGCAATCCAGACAGCAAAACGGATCTTACAGCAAGATGACCCACTATTAGCTCTCAGGAGCTACAGAGCGACAACAGCTACATCTACAGGTGCGAGCCCAGCAGAGCTGCTGATGGGATGGACAACACTACCTACACTGGAAAAGAACCTATACCCGAAATGGCAAAACAGAACCGTTATCAGGCAACGAGATGCGGCAGCAAAACAACAACATGCTTTCTACTTTAACAGATGTCACGGAGTACGAGATCTATCCACTTGGAGACCGGGGAATCCGGTACTGGTCAAGCTGGACGGGGAAAAAGACATGGAAAGGCCCAGCTTCGATAGTGAGAGAGAGTGTGACCCAACACTCTTACCTTCTGAAGACTCCGGTTATTGGAGAGAAAAGGACAAATCACCGGCATCTTCAAGCACCACCTGTGTCGGGTTCCCAAGAAATGGAACAGAGACTAGCTAGCCCTGAGCTAGGTTCGCAAGAGAGGGTGGTGCGGTCAACCCAATGCTTCACCGTGGCCACACTGCCTGCCCTCCTGGACATCTACAGCACCCGGTGTCACAGGAAGGCCAAAAAGAGCTTGGCACACCTGTATGTATTTGGGGAGTTTCTCCCATTCTTCTCTGCAGATCTTCTCAAGCTCTGTCAGGTTGGATGGGGAGAGTTACTGCATAGCTAATTTCAGGTCTCTCCAGAGATGTTAGATCGGGTTCAAGTCCGGGCTCTGGCTGGGCCAATCAAGGACATTCAGAGACTTGTCCCGAAGCCACTCCTGCGTTGTCTTGGCTGTGTGATTAGGGTCGTTGTCCTGTTGGAAGGTGAACCTTCACCCCAGTCTGAGGTCCTGAGCGCTCTGGAGCAGGTTTTCATCAAGGATCTCTCTGTACTTTGCTCCGTTCATCAAGTCTTCTGCCACCACCATGCTTCACTGTAGGGATGGTGCCATGTTTCCTCCAGATGTGACGCTTGGCATTCAAGCCAAAGAGTTTATTCTTGGTTTCATCAGACCAGAGAATCTTGTTTCTCATGGTCTGACAGTCTTTAGGTGCCTTTTGGCAAACCATAAAGGCCTGATTGGTGGAGTACTGCAGAGATGGTTGTCCTTCTGGAAGGTTCTCCCATCTCCACAGAGGCACTCTGGAGCTCTTTCAGAGTGACCAAGAACCTTCTCCCCTGATTGCTCAGTTTGGCCAGGCGGCCAGCTCTAGGAAGAGTCTTGGTGGTTCCAAACTTCTTCCATTTAAGAATGTTCTTGGGGACCTTCAATGCTGCAGAAATGTTTTGGTACACTTCACTAGATCTGTGCCTCAACACAATCCTGTCTCGGAGTTCTACGGACAAGTCCTTCGACCTCATGGCTTGGTTTTTGCTCTGTCATGCACTGTCAACTGTGGGACCTTATATAGACCTGTGTGTGTCTTTCCAACTAATTTCCAATCAATTGAATTTACCACAGGTGGACTCCAATCAAGTTGTAGAAACATCTCAAGGATGACCAATGGAAACAGGATGCACCTGAGCTCAATTTCGAGTCTCATAGCAAAGGGTCTGAATACTTATGTAAATAAGGTTTTTCTGTTTTGTATTTTTAATCAATTAGCAAACATTTCTAAAAACCTGTTTTCACTTTGTCATTTTGGGGTATTGTGTGTAGATTGCTGAGGATCATTTTAGATTAAGGCTGTAACGTAACAGAATTTGGAAAAAGTCAAGGGGTCTGAATACTTTCCAAATGCACTGGACATAGTCATTGAATACTGGCCACTGTAATAATGTTTACATACTGTTTTACCTACTTCATATGTACAGTATATACTGTATTCTAGCCAAGGCTCATCCTATATAACTACTGCTGTACACACCTTTTCTATTCATATACTGTCCATAATGTCTATACACACCATCACATACAGTACATACTGTATATATTTATATTCCGGACTCTGACATTGCTTGTTCTAATACAGTGGGGAAAAAAAGTATTTAGTCAGCCACCAATTGTGCAAGTTCTCCCACTTAAAAAGATGAGAGAGGCCTGTAATTTTCATCATAGCTACATGTCAACTATGACAGACAAAATGAGGAAACAAATTCCAGAAAATCACATTGTAGGATTTTTTATGAATTTATTTGCAAATTATGGTGGAAAATAAGTATTTGGTCAATAACAAAAGTTTCTCAATACTTTGTTATATACCCTTTGTTGGCAATGACACAGGTCAAACGTTTTCTGTAAGTCTTCACAAGGTTTTCACACACTGTTGCTGGTATTTTGGCCCATTCCTCCATGCAGATCTCCTCTAGAGCAGTGATGTTTTGGGGCTGTCGCTGGGCAACACAGACTTTCAACTCCCTCCAAAGATTTTCTATGGGGTTGAGATCTGGAGACTGGCTAGGCTTCTCCAGGACCTTGAAATGCTTCTTACGAAGCCACTCCTTCGTTGCCCGGGAGGTGTGTTTGGGATCATTGTCATGCTAAAAGACCCAGCCACGTTTCATTTTCAATGCCCTTGCTGATGGAAGGAGGTTTTCACTCAAAATCTCACGAGACATGGCCCCATTCATTCTTTCCTTTACACGGATCAGTCGTCCTGGTCCCTTTGCAGAAAAACAGCCCCAAAGCATGAAGTTTACACCCCCATGCTTCACAGTAGGTATGGTGTTCTTTGGATGCAACTCAGCATTCTTTGTCCTCCAAACACGATGAGTTGAGTTTTTACCAAAAAGTTCTATTTTGGTTTCATCTGACCATATGACATTCTCCCAAACTTCAGACGGGCCTGGACATGTACTGGCTTAAGCAGGGGGACACGTCTGGCAATACAGGATTTGAGTCCCTGGCGGCGTAGTGTGTGACTGATGGTAGGCTTTGTTACTTTGGTCCCAGCTCTCTGCAGGTCATTCACTAGGTCCCCCCGTGTGGTTCTGGGATTTTTGCTCACCGTTCTTGTGATCATTTTGACCCCACGGGGTGAGATCTTGCGTGGAGCCCCAGATCGAGGGAGATTATCAGTGGTCTTGTATGTCTTCCATTTCCTAATAATTGCTCCCACAGTTGATTTCTTCAAACCAAGCTGCTTACCTATTGCAGATTCAGTCTTCCCAGCCTGGTGCAGGTCTACAATTTTGTTTCTGGTGTCCTTTGACAGCTCTTTGGTCTTGGCCATAGTGGAGTTTGGAGTGTGACTGTTTGAGGTTGTGGACAGGTGTCTTTTATACTGATAACAAGTTCAAACAGGTGCCATTAATACAGGTAACGAGTGGAGGACAGAGGAGCCTCTTAAAGAAGAAGTTACAGGTCTGTGAGAGCCAGAAATCTTGCTTGTTTGTAGGTGACCAAATACTTATTTTCCACCATAATTTGCAAATAAATTAATTAAAAATCCTACAAATGTGATTTTCTGGATTTTTTTTCCTCAATTTGTCTGTCATAGTTGACGTGTACCTATGATGAAAATTACAGGCCTCTCATCTTTTTAAGTGGGAGAACTTGCACAATTGGTGGCTGACTAAATACTTTTTTCCCCACTGTATGATCACATAAATAGATAAAGATGTTTGAATAAAACGATTTTTAATTTATTTTGCTTGTGCTCTTAATGCAGCTGTTTTGATCTCAATATAAAATGTGGGTAACAATTAAGTACTTTACTGTGATTCTTTTTTACCATTTTAATTTAAAACAAACAAAAAGCTTCTTAGCAAAGAGCAATGTTATTGTAGTTTGGAACTCTTTTTTTATTGGTCTATGAAGTAATTGATGTCACCAGGTAGGCCAAAACTCCATCCCACCAAACCAGGCTGAAATTTCTCAATTTGTCTGTCACAGTTGACGTGTACCTATGATGAAAATGACAGGCCTCTCTCATCTTTTTAAGTGGGAGAACTTGCACAATTGGTGGCTGACTAAATACTTTTTTTCCCCACTGTATTTCTATATTTCTTAATTCCTTAATTTTTATTTTTGGGATTTACGTATTGTTTAGTATTGTTAGATATTACTGCACTGTCAGAGCTAGGATCACAAGCATTTCGCTACTCCCATGATAACATCTGCAAAAGATCTGTATGGGACCAATAAAATGTGATTTCAATGTTTGGAGCCACTGCAAGTTATCCTACCCGTTACAGTGGTTAGTTCTCCAGCAGGTCTGCCGGCGACAAGGTCCGGTAGCATACATAATCAAATAAAATCTAAGTTTATAGGTCGCGTACACAGATTTGCAGATGTTATTGCAGGTGCAGCGAAATACTTGTGTTTCTAGCTCCAACAGTGCAGTAATAATATCTAGCAATACAAAACAGAAATATCAGAATGAGCAATGTCAGAGTTTGGACACACCTACTCATTCAAGGGTTTTTCTTTATTTTTACTATTTTCTACATTGTAGAATAATAGTGAAGACATCAAAACTATGAAATAACACCTATGGAATCATGTAGTAAACAAAAAAGTGTTAACCAAATCACAATATTTTATATGTGGGATTCTTCAAATAGCCACCCTTTGCCTTGATGGCAGCTTTGCACACTCTTGGCATTCTCTCAACCAGCTTCATGAGGTAGTCACCTGGAATGCATTTCAATTAACAGGTGTGCCTTCTTAAAAGTTAATTTGTGGAATTTCTTTCCTTCTTAATGCATTTGAGCCAATCAGTTGTGTTGTGACAAGGTAGGGGGGATTTTCAGAAGATAGCCCTATTTGGTAAAAGACCAAGTTCATATTATGGCAAGAACAGCTCAAATAAGCAAAGAGAAATGACAGTCCATCATTACTTTAAGACATGAAGGTCAGTCAATACGGAACATTTCAGGAACTTTGAAAGTTTCTTCAAGTGCAGTCGCAAAAACCATCAAGCACTATGATGAAATTGTCTCTCATGAGGACCGGCACAGGAATGGAAGACCCAGAGTTACCTCTGCTACAGAGGATAAGTTCATTAGAGTTACCAGCCTCCGAAATAGCAGCCCAAATAAATGCTTCACAGAGTTCAAGTAACAGACACATCTCAACATCAACTGTTCAGAGGAGACCTTCATGGTCAAATTGCTGCAAAGAAACCACTACTAAAGGACACCAATAATAAGAAGAGACTTGCTTGGGCCAAGAAACACGAGCAATGGACATTAGCCCGGTGGAAATTTGACTTTGGTCTGGAGTCCAATTTTGAGATTTTTGGTTCCATTTTTGGTCTTTGTGAGACGCGGTAGGATAATTGTTATGGTTTGGGATGAGTCGGACCGCAGAGTGAAGGAAAAGGAGCCAACAAGTGCTCAGCATATATGGGAACTCCTTCAATACTGTTGGAAAAGCATTCCAGGTGAAGCTGGTTGAGAGAATGCCAAGAGTGTGCAAAGCTGTCATCAAGGCAAAGGGTGGCTATCTGAAGAATCTCAAATATAACATATATTTTGATTTGTTTAACACTTTTTTGGTTACTACATGATTCAATAGGTGTTATTTCATAGTTTTGATGTCTTCACTATTATTCTACAATGTAGAAATTAGTACAAATAAAGAAAAACCCTTGAATGAGTACAGTCGTGGTCAAAGGATTTGAGAATGAAACAAATATTAATTTTCACAAAGTCTGCTGCCTCAGTTTTTATGATGGCAATTTGCATATACTCCAGAATGTTATGAAGCGTGATCAGATGAATTGCAATTAATTGCAAAGTCCCTCTTTGCCATGAAAATGAACTTAATCCCCCCAAAACAATTATACTGCATTTCAGCCCTGCCACAAAAGGACCAGCTGACATCATGTCAGTGATTCTCTCGTTAACACAGGTGAGAGTGTTGACGAGGACAAGGCTGGAGATCACTCTGTCATGCTGATTGAGTTAGAAAAATAGACTGGAAGCTTTAAAAGGAGGGTGGTGCTTGAAATCATTGTTCTTCCTCTGTTAGCCATGGTTACCTGCAAGGAAACACGTGCCGTCATCATTGCTTTGCACAAAAAGGGCTTCACAGGCAAGGATATTGCTGCTAGTAAGATTGCACCTAAATCAACCATTTATCGGATCATCAAGAACTTCAAGGAGAGAGGTTCAATTGTTGTGAAGAAGGCTTCAGGGCGCCCAAGAAAGTCCGGCAAGCGCCAGGACCGTCTCCTAAAGTTGATTCAGCTGCGGGATCGGGGCACCACCAGTGCAGAGCTTGCTCAGGAATGGCAGCAGGCAGGTGTGAGTGCATTTGCATGTACAGTGAGGCGAAGACTTTTGGAGGATGGCCTGATGTCAAGAAGGGCAGCGAGGAAGCCAGTTCTCTCCAGGAAAAACATCAGGGACAGACTGATATTCTGCAAAAGGTACAGGGATTGGATTGCTGAGGACTGGGGTAAAGTAATTTTCTCTGATGAATCCCCTTTCCGAATGATTGGGGCATCCGGAAAAAAGCTTGTCCGGCGAAGACAAGGTGAGTGCTACCATCAGTCCTGTGTCATGCCAACAGTAAAGCATCCTGAGACCATTCATGTGTGGGGTTGCTTCTCAGCCAAGGGAGTGGGCTCACTCACAATTGTGCCTAAGAACACAGCCATTAATTAAGAATGGTACCAACACATCCTCCAAGAGCAACTTCTCCCAACCATCCAATAACAGTTTGGTGACGAACAATGCCTTTTCCAGCATGATGGACCACCTTGCCATAAGGCAAAAGTGATAATTAAGTGGCTCTGGGAACAGAACATCGAAATTATGGGTCCATGGCCAGGAAACTCTCCAGACCTTAATTCCATTGAGAACTTGTGGTCAATCCTCAAGAGGCGGGTGGACAAACAAAAACCCACAAATTCGGACCAACTCCAAGCATTGATTATGCAAGAATGGGCTGCCATCAGTCAGGATGTGGCCCAGAAGTTAATTGACAGCATGCCAGGGCGGATTGCAGAGGTCTTGAAAAAGAAGGGTCAACACTGCAAATATTGACTCTTTGCATAAACTTAATGTAATTGTCAATAAAAGCCTTTGACACGTATGGAATGCTTGTAATTATACTTCAGTATACCATAGTAACATCTGACAAAAATATCTAAAAACACTGAAGCAGCAAACTTTGTGAAGACCAATACTTGTGTCATTCTCAAAACTTTTGACCACGACTGTAGGTGTTCTAAAACTTTTGACAGATAGTGTGTGTATATATACTGTATATAATGGTGTGTATAGACAGTATGGACAGTGTATGAATAGAAAAGGTGAGTACAGCAGCAGTTATATAGGATGATTCATGACTAGAATACGGCATATACATACAAAGTGGGTGAAACAGTATGTAAAATTTATTAAAGTGACCAGTGTTCAACGACTTTATGTACATAGGGAAAAGCAGTCTCTAAGGTGCAGGGAAGAATACCGGGTGGTAGCCAGCTAGTAACAGTGACTAAGGTTCAGGGCAGGGTACTGGGCGGAGGTTGGCTAGTGGTGACTGTTTAACAGTCTGAATAATAGTCTGAAAAATAGCGCAGCTACAAGCAGGCAATGCAAACGGTGTACAATAATGTTTATTGTGTTACAGTTGTTCAAATTTAAATTAATGATCAGCAGAGTATGGAGAGGTCAGTTAAACGAAGAGAAAAGATGTCTAATGCTGATAGACTTGCTTATTTTGGAAGTTACTGTAAGCAACTTGAAGTTTGAGTTGAATTGATATCTTAATGTTGACATTACAGATAGTATGGTTGACAAAGCAGGAAATGGGTAAGTATCTTTAAGGAGGAGGTGTCAAGGTATTGGCCATATCTATTAACAGACAACCCTGTAAGCCAATCATTGACAAGAACGTGAAGAGATGTAAGGGACATACTGCACATGTGTAAACCAGAAGGTGCTGGAAACTGACCTATGCAGCTGCTGCTGTGGTATGCATGATGTGACATGTCTATTTTCCTAATAAATAAGTGAACCTTATCTCGGTTGTTGGTTCATTTGACATTCTCATCCTCTGCTGAGGGACATCTCTATAGGTTAGACATTTTAAAAGGATACAAATAGGCCAACATCCACATGAACAGCTGGATAGTTACATGGTATCCACATTAAAATGCAACCCAAGTCCGTAGCAGTATCTTTGCTTTGGAAAGTTGCCTAGCTACATCTCATTTGCATAAATCTATCCTGTTCTAGCACCCAACTTAATTGGTCTTATTATCAGGCCATTAACAGTGTTTTGGCATTGTTTTATCCTTAAATTGCTTTCTTTCTCCCATTGTCTCTCCATTTTAAATACATTAAGAGGCTCACCACTTGCTTTATGACAGTCATCTGACAGTTCCCGGGCGCTTTCCTTTTAAATAACCCACAAGAATCGCTTGAGCGCTTCTCCTAGCATGTGACCGTGTGTCAGTGGCCGGGGCTCTTTGTATATGGATGAGGAGGAGGATTGGAATTCATTTCAGAGGGTAGTGGAACATGCTGCATGGCTGATTGGCAGTTGAGTCCCATTAAGGGTGGCTCACGCGGGTTTAAGGGTGAGACAGAACGTTCCCTGGTTTAATGGCTTCATTACAGACCTCTGGCAGAGTGCTAGGGATCACACAGTGGCATACATTGGTGGAATATTTACATGAGAGCTGCAAAACCTTTGGAGACATATCTTGTCTTTTGGTTGGTTGCTCTTGTGTTAAGTTGCAAGTAGGGTTGCAAAACTCTGGTAACTTCCCAAAACTTTCCCAGGTTTTCCAGAAATCCCGCTCGGAAGATTCACGGAATCAGGAGGGAATAAGCAGGAAATCTGGAATCCTCCAACCAGGATTTCTGCATAACCTGGGAATTTTGGGAATATTAGCAGAATTTTGCAACCCTATTTGGAGACATGTCTTGGTTGGTAGCGTTTGTGTTAAGTTGCAAGGCAGGACTGATTGAGTAAGGACATCTATGAAGTCTCACAACCGCCTGAATTGCACATACAGTAGCTAGGTGCCAGAGGAAATTAGGAACTAAGGGCGGCGGTTCTACCTCACTGCTCAAGGTGCAGTGGCAGCTAGACTGCAGTTTAGTCACTTAATGATCAAATAATCCGGAATCAAAGTATGCAATTAGAGTCTATCAAGGGCAACATGAAACATATGAGATTTGTCATGGGTCAATGCTTTTAAGATCTCAACATACTGGGAAGAAGGAAGCACTCTCATTGAGGGAACAGAGAAGGCATCTCAAATAGCACCCTATTCCCTATATAGTGTACTTTTGAACAGGGCCCATAGGGCTCAATTGGTAGAGCATGGCGCTTGTAACACCAGGGTAGTGGGTTCGATCCCCGGGACCACCCATACCTAAAAATGTATGCACGCATGACTGTAAGTCGCTTTGGATAAAAACATCTGCTAAATGGCATATTATATTATATTACACAGATACTGGCTAAAACGGAGGAGACATTGAAACGTAACGTCTAAACAGTGTGGATAGGAATGAGAGGCACGCAAGGTTCTGCACCATTAGCTCCTGTCTCAGGGGTAAGCCACTCAAATCGGCGTCTAGGGCACCACTTTGGCACACTATCGGACACATTACATTTATTGTATATAAATTCCTAACTTCATTAAACAACTGACTGGCAGCATCGCTTGAGTGGTGGCCTATCCCTCTCCATCACTTTAAAACCAGAGTGGATTATGACGGTATTATATCTCATTATTTTAATTTGAGATTTTTAGTAATTTATATAGGACAGACGCCACAGCGGTGAGATTATACTTTATCAAACTATCGAGTCTCTAATCACTGTTGAATATATGACTCAGTGCACTAAGTGCCATCTATATTTGCAAACGTTCCGTTATATTATCTTTTAACAGTGTGGTTAATCATCCATATCCTGGTAAATATACAGTATATGGGGGGTGCTGAAATATAAATTACTGTATTGATAAAAAAATAATAATCTGGGACTTTTCTTTTGTTTCCGATCTCCCTCACTCAACCACAAAAATAAGAATGAAGGAAAACATGGGCACTATACTTCTTAGAATACACATATTGTTAAAGGGCTACTTCAGGATTTTAGCAATATTAGGCCCTTTATCTACTTCTCCAGAGTCAGATGAAGTCATGGATACCATTTTTATGTCTCTCTGTCCAGTATGAACCAATTTAGAGGTAGTTTCGCGAGCCAATGCTAACTAGCGTTAGCACAATGACTGGAAGTCTATGGGTATCTGCTAGCATGTTAGCAGATACCCATAGACTTTCAGTCAGCTAACGCTAGTTAGCAACTGCACTAGCACTAGTTAGCAACGTCCTTCAAACTGCACGCAGAGACATAAAAATGGTATAGACAACTTCATCAGAAACTAGCAGGCTGTATAGCCCTCCTTCCTCTCCTCATGTTGGATTATAACAGGCTAATGGAGCAGCACATGTGCACTCGACAAAGTCTGCGTCACAAATGGCACCATGAGGCTCTGATCAAAAGTACTGCACTATGTAGGGAACAGGATGTCATTTGGGACGCAGACAACAGCTCAGACAGATGGGGGGAAATCTACCTTGACAGTGTTGACAGAGTGTGCCAACATCCAACAGCGTACACAGGCACACAAATGAGCCATTTGGAAATGTGATTAGATACCACTAATATAACGGAGATCTATTAATTTCTATCACCAGAGGCATACAATTCTCTAAGCAGTCTTTGCCGGTAATGGAAATGAGTCCTCCCTTGCTTGTAAAGCTTTGTTAAATGTCTTGGAGGACTGAAACAACCGATTGGGCACAGAAACGATGCCCCCCTGATCTCCTCTATAAATCAAATGATTAAATCTTCCCATTTTTAAAACACCCAAAGGCTTCTATAAATGTAGCATTGGGTAACATTAGATATAGTATGTTCTTCATTTATATGACTACTTCTGTAGTCATATCATTCTTTCAGATCTGTATTCAAATTAGCAAATTTGTTTATTGGATTATGCATCATGTGTCTAAACTACACTAACCATTTGTGACAGTTGACTTATGTGCCTTTTCTTGCCCATGGCATTATAGTTACAATCTCTGGCTCTTTTTTCCACTTGGATGGTCAGGATCATAGCGTGGATGAAAGGACTGGAGCAGATTACTACTACAGCACTGCTGACTGCATGTTATCGTAGGTCACAAGGGTCCTCACCAGACTTATATAATCCACGTTTATCAAATAAGTGCCAGGCTATTCCCTTTGGGTCAATTTGCTCTTTGTTCTTATCAGTGATTCTGTTTGGTAATATTTGATAGAGCTTGAAGGGGAGAAGAGAAATCGGCCCTGGGCATAGAGCGCAGAACACAGCCCTGCCTGAGGCATTTGTCTAACTGTCGACTTTGTTTTCTTGCTGCCGTTTGGATTTTCTATTTTAATTAAGGCACCTCTCTCGTTATCATAGACCTTCATTTCCCCAGCTCTCAATCTCCCACCTCCCTGGTGCAACCGCTAGAAAACTACTCCTGCCGCCGTCACCAGCGTACCCGGGCTCCACTTTTGCCTGGCAAACGTTTTATTTGGTATTCATCAGATGTGAGACACCGTCGCGGCTGTTTTTCTTTCTCTGGGAAGGAAGTCTGGGAAAACAATATTTGTTAAGGACTGACAATTCCGTATTGGAAGAACAGCAACTATTACATTACCACTACATAACTCATCAGTATACAGTATATGGTGTTCATGGGGTTTAATAAGTATTTTTTTCGTTCATTAGTCAATGGTCCTTTTAGAGTCTAGACCTAGACTGAACACATTCATTATAAATGTAAGGATTATGGTAATTTAGGAAAATTACCTCACCCAGCATTATTACACATCTATAACAAATGTTATTAAATACGTTATAAATAGAATACTTATAGATCACCATAGCCCATGTTGTGATATTACAAAATAGACATGCAACACTATATTTATTCACAAGGTGGTGCAATAAGCGCAACATATCAGGCTTACCCAAACCTCTTGTTTTGGTGGGCTTAACATGAATAAGGAAACAATGTTTACCTTGTAATATTAATGATTCTGGGGACCAGTGTGGTCCATGGTCTATGAATCATCGGACTGCGCCTCCGAGCAGAATCTTTACTCAGGCCTATACACTTGTTCTTAGAACGTGTGGAAGTTAGTGAAAGACACATTTTGCACATTTGAATTACTTTCTTTGGTTAGCATGATGGTGGGGATCTAGTGTTAGCCACCACTGTGATCTTTGTGAACACCATAGAGTTAGATGGAGGGCGCACTTTCCACAAAGCCTGGCCCATTCCCAAATGGACCCCTAGACCCTACGTCCTCTGCACTTGTGGAGATCTAAGAGGATTTGATTGGTATAAGCAATATGGTGGAACTTCAACCTATCCTATCAGAGGACAAGGTGGAGCTATTACCAAATGGATTGCACCGGTCAAATCCTCTCAGATCTCCACAAGTGCATAGGGCGAAAGGTCTAGGGGTCCATTTGAGATTGGGTTCCTGTTTTAGCATGGCCAGCGCCATTGACAGCTTTCACCATTTTGAAGTAGACAGCTGGGTGGGACTTCCTCTGGGTTAAGAAGCCATTATGTGAAAGATGCAAAGACATGCCCTCTATCCAACTCTATGGTCAACACATCAAAGAGTGGTGGAGGAGCTGTCCAATCCAGCCAGGTCCAGATATATGATGGGCTATTAGCAGCAAGGCTGGGTGCCATCCTCACAGATGTTTGGCATGTGGACTCTTGAGCTGCCAAATTGGGATCATGAGACACAATAATATTTTTTTCCAAGAGGCCTGTGACGCTCCCAAAACATCAAGGGCGAGTCTGTGGTCAGTCAATAACACCCCAAGGCGGCTAACATTCTGATAAAAAGGATACTACTTCATACTGGTCAAGTCTCTGAAAACTCACCTCAAAGCTGTTGGGTGTTCTGTGCCAGACTTCTCTGTGAGGATTAGTAAGGTAAATATGTGTGAACTCTTTATATTTTGTTTTAACGGCAACCCCATACTGGTATGAATGTTGTCACAGGTGAGTAGACTACTAATGTCAGGTGAAGGACTCGCCTAGTATACACAGGTCTACACATATTGGAAGGGCTCCTGCGGTTACGGCGCTAACTGTCAATGTGGATTTGATCTCGCTGGTGTTGAGCAATGATGACCCACATTTGCTTTTATCTACAGCCAAACCTCACAGAGCTAGCGCTGATGTTATTCTGCTCTTGGGGGAAGATGAGTTGGAGGTCAAACTGATGCATGGGTCAAGTGAGGGGAAATTACTTCTGAGTGAAAAGGATCCACTGTGTTGTACCAACACCAGAGATGATGATCAATGATGATGATACGAACACATAAGCAGTGAGACACTTGCATACAAGCAGCAATTCTTTTTACAGTTTTTTTCTCCTCATCGTTGGATAGTTCCCTCAAGGTAAATGGGTGTACAATTTTCTGTCAAATCCAATTTAAACTGGATATTAGGGTAGAACATTTTCGGTGAGCAGTGAAGACGCTATTAAATCCCATACAGGGAATAAAACAAAATAGCCTTGTCACAATGAGCATTCAAAACAAAAATGTTCAATAAGGGTGCTTAATGATTTTGTATTATTTACAGTATTATGTCATTGACAAATCCATTTGTAAGCGGTTAGTCTCTGACATCCTGTGGATTCAGACTGTTAAAGTTACATGAATTCCCTAGGAAATGAGATAGTCTAAATTCCTGCTATTTATTTTCCTATAATAGACACCAAGGCGAGAAGGACGTTGCTAACTAGCGCTAGCGCAATTGCTAACTAGCGTTACTGCAATGATTGAAAGTCTATGAGTATCTGCTTCTACCTTCCTTCGTACTGGACACAGAGACATAAAAATGGTATCCACAAGTTCATCTGACTCTGGGGAAGCAGATAAAGGGCCTCATTGCCAAAGTCCTGAAGTATCCCTGTTGCATTTATTCCTTTTACCATAATCACATTGCTAGTCACCATAGGTTGAAAAGTCCCAAAAAAATTGTTGCTAACATAGGCCTACTGTATGACCACTTTCCTGAGGAAATCTACAATCACTCATTTACAGTGGCTTTTTTTTTCAAGATCATTTTAAAAGATGGAATGAATGAGCCTGAACACAGACAAACTACTTATGTTGGCCTTGATGTCTCTACAGCTTGTACAGCGCTGCTCTCTCACCTACTCTCACCTACTGTAAATAAAGCATCTCCAGCTAATCGGGACTGGATCCAATGTGTTAAACTATCTGTGTGTGCATGGGGATAAAACAATATATGTCAGTGGATTCCCATAATGCCTCCATGTCTGCCAGCAAGGCTTCATACAGGGATGGAAAGTCTTCAGCTGAACTTACCCAAGGGGAATAGCAGACATCTGATATTGATGTTTGAAGGGTGTCTGGTGTCAAGAAAGACCCTTATAAAAGCAATGGTAACAGATTATCCAAGCAACCATGCCCCTCTGCTCAGTGAAACACTCCGGCTTCCTCCCTTGGTCTTGTTTAAACAAGGGTAAACAACAGTAAACACGTCGTCCCCCAAGACGCATCATTCACTCAAGTTTCGTCAAAGTCAGGCCAGTGGTGTCTGAGATATTGTGTGTGACTACCGTACGTACATTTGATTATTATAGCGAACCCTTGAGCCAATCCGTGTAATTTTGTAAGTGTCGGATCTCTATGGCAAGATGCATCATTCAGCCAAATGTTGTCCAAATTGGGCCAGTGGTGTCTGAGATATAGCATGGGTTAGCTAGATATATCCCTGAGATGTGTGCCAACTTTCATCACTCTGAGTCAAACAGATCAAGAGATATAAACATGTGCCCGTTATATCGCCACCATGAGGTTGATATGAATATTCTTGCATATGTTGAGTCTTGACAGTGTTTGCAACATGTGTACCAAATGTTGTTACAATATGAATATCCTTGACTGATTTATATGCATTTATGTACCAGACCACGGCCACGTGAATGTTTATTGGTCAATAGCGGCCATGTTGTTTTAGGTACTAGTCTGGAAAATATTGCGTTGAGAGACCTTTGTCCATAGATGCCATATATCAAGTTTTATGCAGATCGGTCATTCGGTGCGTTTTAAGAGTTTTTCACAAAATTCGAAATGGTGGAAAATCCATCATGGTGGACCTTATGGGTCCCTGAGGCAAATTTGTTCCTTGTGAGGAGAGGGACCTATGTACCGAATTTCATGACTTTAGGTCAAACGCAGTGAGGGACGTGACCTTTCAAAGTCTACATTTTCAATCTCTTGTTATAGCGCCACCATCTGGACAAACAGTGTAATAATGCCAGATCTCTATGGCAATACGCATCATTCACCCAAGTTTCGTCAAAATCGGGCCAATGCTGTCTGAGATATCGTGTGTGACTAACAAACGAACGTACTAACGGACAGAGACAGATCCACAGTCCCCTCCCCGATTTCATCGTGGGGGACAACAAAGCAATGGATGAACAAACAAGCGGAAGAGCTGCAAATGACCATTCATCAAAGTCGCACTTTTTTCCCTGCCGCTCTATTTATTGGCAAGCTGTACAAGCTACGTGTAATGTTTCTTAACTGTGTGTGATAAAGCATAAAAAACAACTATTATAATTGAAGGAAAAAAAATTAATTACAAAAGAAATGCAACGTTTTTACACTTGAGCAATGACATTCCACAACTTCACAATGCAGATATAGGAACCGATTTTCAAAACGGCTACAGTACATTCAACTGCTGCATTTCAAGGCATGTTTTTCAATGTTGCCTTATTTCCTCCATTAAATGAGAATAAGTGCTGTGTAATGGCTGATTAACAGGTGTCAGGTTAATAAAGTAATATTAATGCTTAACATAGGGTAAATTATTTAGAGGTCAAAATGCTTAATAAATAAATAATACAATATAAGACAGACCACGTCGGCCGTGTGCAGTAGATCACCTGCTGGGTGTCAACGAACATGTAGAATCGTCAGGAAATTGAGATAAAATTAGGGCCGATGTTCTGTGGTTACAGGCGATATAGGACATACCAGCAGTGTACGGCTGATGTTTGTGTTGGTCCTTCTTGACCTTAAAATCAACCTTGAACGCATGCTTCACAGCAAACATACTGTAGAGATCAAGAGGATAATTATGAGGAACCTGATTATACACTATGGAATTATTCCACACACACTTTCATCCCACTATCATTCAAATCAAATCAAATCAAATTTTATTGGCCACATGCGCCGAATACAACAGGTGCAGACATTACAGTGAAATGCTTACTTACAGCCCTTAACCAACAGTGCATTTATTTTTAATAAAAATTTAAAATAAAACAACAACAAAAAAGTGTTCAGAAAAAAAGAGCAGAAGTAAAATAAAATAACAGTAGGGAGGCTATATATACAGGGGGGTACCGGTGCAGAGTCAATGTGCGGGGGCACCGGCTAGTTGAGGTAGTTGAAGTAATATGTACATGTGGGTAGAGTTAAAGTGACTATGCATAAATAATTAACAGAGTAGCAGCAGCGTAAAAAGATAGGGTGGGGGGGCAGTGCAAATAGTCCGGGTAGCCACGATTAGCTGTTCAGGAGTCTTATGGCTTGAGAGTAGAAGCTGTTGAGAAGTCTTTTGGACCTAGACTTGGCACTCCGGTACCGCTTGCCGTGCGGTAGCAGAGAGAACAGTCTATGACTAGGGTGGCTGGAGTTTTTGACAATTTTGAGGGCCTTCCTCTGACACCGCCTGGTATAGAGGTCCTGGATGGCAGGAAGCTTGGCCCCAGTGATGTACTGGGCCGTACGCACTACCATCTGTAGTGCCTTGCGGTCGGAGGCCAAGCAGTTGCCATACCAGGCGGTGATGCAACCAGTCAGGATGCTCTCGATGGTGCAGCTGTAGAATTTTTTGAGGATCTGAGGACCCATGCCAAATCTTTTCAGTCTCCTGAGGGGGAATAGGCTTTGTCGTGCCCTCTTCACGACTGTCTTGGTGTGTTTGGACCATGATAGTTCGTTGGTGATGTGGACACCAAGGAACTTGAAGCTCTCAACCTGTTCCACTACAGCCCTGTCGATGAGAATGGGGGCGTGCTCAGTCCTCTTTTTTTTCCTGTAGTCCACAATCATCTCCTTTGTCTTGGTCACGTTGAGGGAGAGGTTGTTATCCTGGCACCACACGGCCAGGTCTCTGACCTCCTCCCTATAGGCTGTCTCATCGTTGTCGATGATCAGGCCTACCACTGTTGTGTCGTCGGCAAACTTAATGATGGTGTTGGAGTCGTGCCTGGCCATGCAGTCATGGGTGAACAGGGAGTACAGGTCGGACTGAGCACGCACCCCTGAGGGGCCCCCGTGTTGAGGATCAGTGTGGCAGATGTGTTGTTACCTACCCTTACCACCTGGGGGCGGCCCGTCAGGAAGTCCAGGATCCAGTTGCAGAGGGAGGTGTTTAGTCCCAGGATCCTTAGCTTAGTGATGAGCTTTGAGGGCACTATGGTGTTGAATGCTGAGCTGTAGTCAATGAATAGCATTCTCACGTAGGTGTTCCTCTTGTCCAGGTGGGAAAGGGCAGTGTGGAGTGCAATAGAGATTGCATCATCTGTGGATCTGTTGGGGCGGTATGCAAATTGGAGTGGGTCTAGGGTTTCTGGGATACTGGTGTTGATGTGAGCCATGACCAGCCTTTCAAAGCACTTCATGGCTACAGATGTCAGTGCTACGGGTCGGTAGTCATTTAGGCAGGTTACCTTAGTGTCCTTGGGCATGGTGGTCTGCTTGAAACATGTTGGTATTACAGACTCAGTCAGGGACATGTTGAAAATGTCAGTGAAGACACTTGCCAGTTGGTCAGCACATGCTCGGAGTACACGTCCTGGTAATCCGTCTGGCCCTGCGGCCTTGTGAATGTTAACCTGCTTAAAAGTCTTACTCACATCGGCTACGGAGAGCGTGATCACATAGTCATCCGGAACAGCTGGTGCTCTCATGCAAGCTTCAGTGTTGCTTGCCTCGAAGTGAGCATAGAAGTGGTTTAGCTCGTCTGGTAGGCTTGTGTCACTGGGAAGCTCGCGGCTGTGCTTCCCTTTGTAGTCTGTAATAGTTTTCAAGCCCTGCCACATCCGACGAGCGTCAGAGCCGTTGTAGTACGATTCAATCTTAGTCCTGTATTGACTCATTGCCTGTTTGATGGTTCGTCAGAGGGCATAGCGGGATTTCTTATAAGCGTCCGGGTTAGAGTCCCGCTCCTTGAAAGCGGCAGCTCTACCCTTTAGCTCAGTGCGGATGTTTCCTGTAATCCATGGCTTCTGGTTGGGGTATGTATGTACGGTCACTGTGGGGATGACATCATCGATGCACTCATTGATGAAGCCAGTGACTGATGTGGTGTACTCCTCAATGCTATCTGAAGAATCCCGGAACATGTTCCAGTCTGTGCTAGCAAAACAGTCCTGTAGCTTAGCATCTGCGTCATCTGACCACTTTTTTATTAACCGAGTCACTGGTGCTTCCTGCTTTAGTTTTTTTTTCAAGTATTATCCTGAACGTTTTCCCACTTTCTGTGATACATTTTTTAAACTACCCACAAGCTTATTGTCTAACTTCTGCTCCAAATGTTTAAACTTTGCGTTAAAATGAAGAGGTACCTGTGAAATGAGGTGATGAAATCCAACGTCGATGTCCCAGGGACCAAAATATTAAATTAGCTGGCAATCCTTTGTGATGCAAGATAACAAAGAGAAAGGACAATGTGCCCCAAAAAATATTTCTCAGAACCTTTGTATGCTTTATTTTTTACTGTACCATCTTTCTTCATCTTACCACCTGAAGTTATTGCAACACACAATTATCTTATTGCGCAACCCTTGGGGGTGACAAGTCCCCAAAGTGGTGACCCTAAAAGTCTCAACATGCTTTAGGAGTTCTAACAAAGAACATAAACAGATAAATATGAGAGCTTGACCCGTCCAAATTCCCAGTTTAATTAAAGACAAGTCCCCTGTTCAGTCATTTGAAGTCTCCTTTATTAGAAAATGTAAAAAGTCTCCTCCCCAGAGAGTCTCCGAGTCATAGGGAAAATGTGCACAATATGATTTTAATTTCCCAGGAGACCACATCACGGTAAGTATTTAACGATGGGAGGTACGGCTCTACTGAACGAAACAAAAAGGTGGCGCTTTCTTTTCTTTGTCATCAAATGTGTCCTCCTCTTCATGAAATGTTTGTCTGATTTAGCTGACATTCAATTGCCCTTTAATTATCATTCAACTCCAACCTGGGCCTCATTGCATTCATCACCTAATTCAGATATAGTACAGTGTTGGGTGGTGGTGGGCACTGGGTTTGGCACTGTAGCCTTATCTGTAACCATAAACGTTTGTCAATTTTATTTATAATTTGCCATTCCTCCAGAAATAATCCATTAATTGCTCTTCTTGCGGGACTAAAATGTCTATTGAAGTTTAACATGTAGGAAAAATGGGTGTTAAGCCCTACACCATTAGGTGGTACTACTCATTCCTGATTAGCCGCACTCAGCAGGTTAGAGTTAACGGTACTCTTGCTGAGTATAGAGACATTAGCACTGGTGGCCCCGCAGTTCTCCCATCTTATTCACACCTTTTACACAAATGACTGCACCAGCAGTAATCCTGATAACTATATTGTCAAATTCTCAGATGATCCCGCCATTCTTGGTCTGCTGTATAATGATGCTGATACTATTGTGTACAGGTCAGAGATCCAGAGGTTTGTCCAGTGGTGTGATGAACACTATCTCATCCTTAATGTAAAGAAAACGTAGGAGATGGTGTTTTTCCCCAAATCTGTTGGCAACACTGCGCCTGTGGTTGACCACTATTCCAACATAGCACAGGTTAGTCCAACAATGCCCAATTTCCTACGTAGACTGAGGGTTTTTGGAGTTGACCAGAAAATAATTATACTGTTCAAGCATGTGGTCATAGAGAGTATCGTGTGATATGGCATCAGTCTGGTTTGTTAATGTATCTGTCCAACTAAAATCTCAAATTGCCCGCCTGACACAAACTGCCATGAAGGTTATGGGTGTGAGGCAGCAGTGGAGGTTCCTCAGAGGAGGAAGGGGAGGACCAGCCTCCCCAGTGAATTTCAGAAAAAATGTTTTTAGATAAAACTATACTAAATATATTCACATGTCACTAAACAATTGATTAAAACACACTGTTTTGCAATGAAGGTCAATAGTAGCCTCAGCAGCACTCTGTAGGGTAGCACCATGGTGTAGCCGGAGGACAGCTAACTTCTGTCCTCCTCTGGGTACATTGACTTCAATACAAAACCTAGGAGGCTCATGGTTCTCACCGCCTTCCATAGACTTACACATTAATTATGACAACTTCCAGAGGACATCCTCCAACTTATCAGAGCTCTTGCAGCATGAACTGACATGTTGTCCACCCAATCAAGGGATCAGAGCATGAATCTTGAACTGAAAGATAAGCTACACCTAGCTAGCACTGCAATGCATAACATGTGGTGAGTAGTTTACTCAAAGAGAGAGAAAAACAATAGTTGAACAGTTTTGAACAAATTAATTTCTTCCAAAATTAAGGAGAAGCCAGAGAGAGAGAGAGAGAGACAGCTAGCTATATTTCGTAGTATATATTTTTTCACTTACTTAGCTAGAGTCAAAATGCTGCTAGCTAGTTTAGCCTACTCAAACACCCGGATCAAACAGAGAGGAATGCTATGTTAGCTAGCTGGCTATGGCTATCCAACACTGGAACTCTTCCAAGTCAAGGTAAACTTTTGGGTTTATTAATTTATTGCCACTGGGGCCCTCCGGTGTAACTGCTAAACTGCTTGCTGCTGACTGTATGGCATGATTGTAGCGGGTTTGCTAAAGTGCTAGTTCAATACAAAATATTTGTATTGTGAAACAAACAAGAAATAACACCAAAAAAAAACAGAAAACTTGTGCGTGCATAACTATTCACCCCCCCAAAGTCAATACTTTGTAGAGCCACCTTTTGCAGCAATTAGAGCTGCAAGTCTCTTGGGATATGTCTCTATAAGCTTGGCACATCTAGCCACTGGGATTTTTGCCCATTCTTCAAGGCAAAACTGCTCCAGCTCCTTCAAGTTGGATGGGTTCCGCTGGTGTTCAGCAATCTTTAAGTCATACCACAGATTCTCAATTGGATTGAGGTCTGGGCTTTGACTAGGCCATTCCAAGACATTTAAATGTTTCCGCTTAAACCACTCAAGTGTTGCTTTAGCAGTATGCTTAGGGTCATTTTCCTGCTGGAAGGTGAACCTCCATCCCAGTCTCAAATCTCTGGAAGACTGAAACAGGTTTCCCTCTAGAATTTCCCTGTATTTAGCGCCATCCATCATTCCTTCAATTCTGACCATTTTACCAGTCCCTGCCGATGAAAAACATGTCCCACAGCATGATGCCACCACCATGCTTCACTGTGGGGATGGTGTTCTTGGGGTGATGAGAGGTGTTGGGTTTGCGCCAGACATAGCGTTTTCCTTGATGGCCAAAAAGCACAATTTTAGTCTCATCTGACCAGAGTACCTTCTTCCATATGTTTGGGGAATCTCCCACATGCCTGTGTTTGCTTATTTTATTTCTTTAAGCAATGGCTTTTTTCTGGCCACTCTTCCTTAAAGCCCAGCTCTGTAGAGTGTACGGCTTAAAGTGGTCCTATGGACAGATACTCCAATCTCCACTGTGGAGCTTTGCAGCTCCTTCAGGGTTATCTTTGATCTCTTTGTTGCCTCTCTGATTAATGCCCTCATTGCCTGGTCCGTGAGTTTTGGTGGGAGGCTCTCTCTTGGCAGGTTTTTGGTGGTGCCATATTCTTTCCATTTTTTAATAATTGATTTAATGGTGCTCTGTGGTATGTTAAAAGTTTTGTCCCTGACCTGTTTGGAGAGCTCCTTTGTCTTCATGGTGCCGCTTGCTTGGTGGTGCCCCTTGCTAAGTGGTGTTGCAGACTCTGGGGCCTTTCAGAACAGGTGTATATACACTGAGATCATGTTGCACACAGGTGGACTTTATTTAACCAATTATGTGACGTCTGAAGGTAATTGGTTGCACCAGATCTTATTTAGGGCCTTCATACATAGGCACGCACCACTTTTCCGTTATTTATTCTTTTGAATTTTTTGAAACAAGTTATGTTTTTCATTTCACTTCACCAATTTGGACTATTTTGTGTATGTCCATTACATGAAATCCAAATAAAAATTCATTTAAATTACAGGTTTGTAATGCAACAAAATAGGAAAAACGTTTTGCAAGGCACTGTATGGCATGCTTATCACCGGCAGGGACTGGGGAGTTTGTCAGGATCTGAAAATATGAAAGGAGCAAAGCCCAGGTAAAAAGTTAGAGCAAAAGCTGCCTGAGTCTTCTGAGAACCTAACCCTGGGATAGATTCACATTTTTCAGCGGGACAATTTCACAAATTGTAATGCCAAAGACACACCAGAATGGCTTTCCAAGAGGTGTTGAGTGTGCCAGTCTCAGTCCTGACTTACATTTGCTTGAAAGTCTGAAAAATCTAATTTAATCCCTTTTTAGATTTAATTTTAAGGCAGCAAAATTTGAAGACTGTGCAAGGGGTGTCTAGACTTTCACTAGGCAATGTATGTAGTATGTTGAATGTGTAATATACAGCAGTGTTGTGTTCAAGACCACCTAAAGCGAGACCGATTCAAGACCAAGACTGGAGCAATCCGAGTCCGAGTCAAGACCAAGACCGGGAGGGGGACAAGGGGTCTGAGACCAAGTCAAGCACAGGAGGTTGGTGGCACCTTAATTGGGGAGGACGGGCTCGTGGTAATGGCTGGAGCGGAATAAGTGGAATGATATCTAATATATCAAACGAGTGGTTTCCATGCGTTTGATATAATTCCATTCCATTTACTCCGTTCTAGACATTATTAAGAGCCGTCCTCCCCTCAGCAGCCTCCACTGGAGTCAAGACCGAGACCAGAAAAATGCGAGTCCAATTAAAGATCATGATTGTAATTTTGTCAAATCACTACCATAATAAGAGTTCAAAATGTCCAGTATTTCTGTGTTCATATTTATGAACAATTTATGGATTCTTTAGACATTCAGAATAGTGAAAAAATGCATGCTGAGGGGAAATAGACCCACTCTACAAATTATTACTAACCCAAACACAGTGGGGAACAATGGGCCTTCTACACCTTCAGAGAAGGGCTAAGGATTTATAAAATAATTATATTATTATTTTCAATGATGTTTTAATCTGATTTAATCTCTTCAGTTTTTGTTGGAAAGGAAAGGGTTAACACTGAAGACAAAAAATGATCCAATCAGGATTTTTCTTTGCTGATCTCTGGGGAGATAAATCTAGCTAGCTAATTCAGCCCTTGGCTAGGCCATCAGAAGCTAGATAAAGGCATCTGCCATTCAACTGTATTTGGACAGTGGAACAGTAATTTTCCCACAGTCTAGCTAGCTAGCTTTTGTTGTCGACTAGTTTGCAGCGGCTGCAGCAGGTGTTATCAAAGAGGATGTTGTTGCTAATTTGTTAGCAGCACTTTTTCAAGAATAACTTTCAACAATAAGTTATTATGTTTCAAATGATCATCATCTGGTGAGTGGAATTGTGTTTTTTATTGCACCGCGCTTACTGTTGTTAGCCATGTCTTTGAAAATAACTTATGTGTGTGAACCATTGTTGCATTTAAAGTGGAACTGACAGCATTTTAGCAACATGAAATCTTATTCAAATCTGTTCATTTACACCCCCAGGAAGAATATTACACTTAGATATGGTCATTTTCACGTTTTCATAAATTCTTAGAATGTTTGGGAATTACGTATACTAAGGTATTTGTGAAAATTCTATAGCAATATAGAGTGGGAAAGAGGCCATGCGTTTGGACAATTAATAGACACTGCAGTAAATAAAACAGAATAAAAACATCTGTCTTGTCCAGGACCGGAGTCTACACTGACCGGTGAGCTATAGCCAATCAGAGCTACAGTAGACCTTTATACAAACAAGCCATTTGCCACACGGACCTAACATCATTCACTTTGAACTGGACTGTGTGTTTACAGCCAGTTGCAACACCGCGACTTTAAATCATTAGAACGCATTCGCCAAAAGCCACAAAATACACCTAAATGGATTTCTGCAAATATGTAAACACCACGGGAGTCCTCTTACATTTGGGAACTTTACAATCCTATTGATCAAACAAACATGAAAAGGTAGGCTCTCTCTCCCTCAGTTATGCACATCAACAACAACAAGATCAACAACTAATGCTAGCCTGAGCAAGATGAGCTAAAATCTAACGAAGAAACATTAGATAAACCCTCTCAAACTTTTTCAGCTAGTTGGCTGTCAAAATTGCACTGATAAACAATGGGGAATTGTAGCCTCCTCGTCCTTCTGCAGCTTGCCTGCCAATGCATGCTTGTCCCAACCAAGCACACAAGGTAACTGGCTAAAGTTGGCTAGCTTGCTAGCTAGCTACTTCCAGACACAAATGAGAGAACACCTCACTCTGACCATTTTACTCGCCGTAGCAGAGCTGGTTAGGCTGTTTACATGTTATCTAGAGCGTTCTTGACTAACAATTACTTTTTTTGCCTACGTTTACCGACACCGGTCATATTCAGCGAGTGTTGCGCATTCGTAAATTAATCAGTTGTTCTGCGCTCTGGCACACTCTGAAATCAGAGTAGATACCAAGAGTGGATTTGCGAACGCAAGAGATACAGTACCTTCGGAAAGTATTCAAACCCCTTTACTTTTTCCACATTTTGTTACATTACAGCCTTATTCTAAAATGGATATAAAAAATACATAAATCCTCAGCAATCTACACACAATACCCCATAATGACTAAGCGAAAACAGGTTTTTAATGCAAATGTATAAAAAATAAAGAACAGAAAACACCTTATTTACATGAATATTCAGACCCTTTGCTATGAGACTCGAAATTGAGCTCAGGTGCATCCTGTTTCCATTGATCATTCTTGAGATGTTTCTACAACTTGACTGGAGTCCACCTGTGGTAAATTCAATTGATTGGACATGATTTGGAAAGGCACACACCTGTCTATATAAGGTCCCACAGTTGACAGTGCATGACAGAGCAAAAACCAAGCCATGAGGTCGAAGGAATTGTCCGTAGAGCTCAGAGACAGGATTGTGTCGAGGCACAGATCTGGGGAAGGGTACCAAAACATTTCTGCAGCATTGAAGGTTCCCAAGAACACAATGGCCTCCATCATTCTTAAATGGAAGAAGTTTGGAACCACCTAGACTCTTCCTAGAGCTGGCAGCCCGGCCAAACTGAGCAATCGGGGGAGAAGGGTCTTGGTCAGAGAGCTGACCAAGAACCTGATGGTCACTATCACAAAGCTCTAGAGTTCGTCTGTGGAGATGGGAGAACCTTCCAGAAGGACAACCATCTCTGCAGCACTCCACCAATCAGACCTTTATGGTAGTGACCAGACGGAAGCCACTCCTCAGTAAACGGCACATGACAGGCCGCTTGGAGTTTGCAAAAAGGCACCTAAAGACTCTCAGACCAAGACTGAACTCTTTGGCCTGAATGCCAAGCGTCATGTCTAGAGGAAACATGGCACCATCACTACGGTGAAGCATGGTGGTGGCAGCATCATGCTGTGGGGATGTTTTTCAACGGTAGGGACTGGGAGACTAGTCAGGATTGAGGCAAAGATGTACAGAGAGATCCTTGATGAAAACCTGCTCCAGAGTGCTCAGGACCTCAGACTGGGGCGAAGGTTCACCTTCCAACAGGACAACATTCCTAAGCACACAGCAAGACAGCGCAGGAGTGGCTTCGGGACAAGTCTCTGAATGTCCTTGAGTGGCCCAGCCAGAGCCCGGACTTGAACCCGATCTAACATCTCTGAAGAGACCTGAAAATAGCTGTGCAGCAATGCTCCCCATCCAACCTGACATAGCTTGAGAAGATCTGCAGAGAAGAATGGGAGAAACTCCCCAAATACAGGTGTGCCTAGCTTGTAGTGTCATAGCCAAGAAGACACAAGGCTGTAATCGCTGCCAAAGGTGCTTCAACAAAGTTAATGAGTAAAGGGTCTGAATACTTATGTAAATGTTATATCAGTTTTTTATTTGTAATAAATTAGCAAACATTTCTAAAAACCTGTTTCTGCTTCGTAATTATTGGTTACTGTGTGTAGATTGATGAGGGGAAAAAACCATTTAATCAATTTTAGAATAAGGCTGTAACCTAACAAAATGTGGAAAACGTCAACGGGTCTGAATACTGTCCGAAGGCACTGCATGCTAACTGGATAACAGTCGTTCTAGTTCTTGCTAGCTAACCAAATGACACCTGCATTTCTAGCTTTGTATAGCCACCGAAAAACGATATGAGGGGAAAAAGTCAGTCACTCACCCACTCCTCCAATGGCATGACATGACATCCTCCTAGCAGCTAGCTAGCTATCTAGCTAACGTTAGGCTCCATGTTTTTAGCATGCTACATAAATAGATACGCTAGCCTATTAGCCACGTTATGACTGACGTGATAATTGCCCTTTCTAGTTTGATTGTATTTACATTCCCAGCCTTAGTTGCATTCGTCCGTTCTTGTCCAGAATATTGAGTCATTGAAATTGAAATATTGCATCCCGAATAGAGACAGCAAACAATGTAACAGACCAGCTGTGATTTACAACCTAATATAAATATTTTATGGACTACCAACAAATGTATTGATGAATTATATTAATCAATCATTGAACTGCATTCATCTATTCTGCCAGCTATGCCTTAGTGTACGTCATGGAACGTTGAGTCAAATGGAACCTATTTTTAAAACCTCTTATAAAGTTGGTTTTGTAGCATAAACTGAGAATTTGATATTTTTTACTGATATTATGATTGTCTGTTTGTTTCATATCTGCAAAGTAGTTAAAACGCTGTCAGTTCCACTTTAAACTTAGGTCACCGGCTACTTTGTGCGCTAAAACTTAAATGTTTTTTGCAATGGGAAGTAATAGTTGTACATTTCGATTGGGAAATGCTTAATGGTTGTGTTTTTGTATTCTTATGACTGGGACCTACTGGCGTATTATATCTGAGTTTATGGACTGCTTATCCTTTAACATCATGCTGTGTGTGACTGCTGTCTTTCCATCGACCCTATGCAGTGGTGTAGTGGTGCCTGGAGAAGTGGGTTTACTTTAATTTTGCCAAAAAGTTCCCCCAAACGGCCCGCCCACCGAAGGAAAGGCACCCTGTGTGAAAAATCCTATGTTTTCCTATGTTTTTTAATGAGTTTTCACTCTTAACATCACACCTTTTTTTTAAATAGAAAAACGACAAACATTTGATGGTCTAAGTCCACAACAATGCTTAAACCACATCAATCTGATTGGGTGGGCCTGTCAGGGCCTGGCTCCCCAGTGGGTGGGCATGTGTCCACCCAGGCCCATCCATGTCTACGCCCCTGATGCAAACAAAGCATGATTACAATAGCGCATCACAAATAACCTACTAACCAACACTTCGGACTAAACTTTTTCAATACCTGATTTCCATACCCATTGTTGCCTTAGTTAGCATTTACTGGTAGATATCGTAAGTTGAAACATTTACATTTACATTTTAGTCATTTAGCAGACGCTCTTATCCAGAGCGACTTACAGTTAGTGAGTGCATACATATATTTTTTTCATACTGGCCCCCCATGGGAAACAAACCCACAACCCTGGCGTTGCAAGCGCCATGCTCTACGTGCATGATTTCTCTATTGTACTACATAATTGATAAATTGTATACCTCAATAGGGATTAAGAAGTGAGTACACGCAAAAAAAGTGGGTATATGGTTTATACCTGCGTATACACTCCACTACACCACTGGCCCTTTGTGTTTTACAAAACGTGCACTCTCCTACAGGAGTGTGCTGGTATTACGGTTGCTGTCCTTTCAGAACCACGAACCTGTCACACAATGAAGGCCTATAGGTTCGCCACTGTCAAACATATCTATAATAGATAAGGCTGTTAAGATATTTATGTTTCAAGAAAGGAGTGTATATATTTGGCCTGGTCTCAGCTGGTCTCAGGAAGAAATGATGAGTCCTCACTGTCCGAGACCGAGTCAAGACCGAGTACAAATGTATCCAACGCCGAGACAAGACCGAGACACTCAATATGTAGTCTCCGGACCGGACTCGAGACTTGAGTACTACACACTGATATATAGTGTCTACTTTGTATACAGCAGTACTGTGTGTCTAAGACAATATTCCGCTTGGGGACATTAAAGTTCATCCTATCCAATCCAATCCTATCAACTGCACCATGGTAGTCTACCTTTGATCCTGTTTGGCATGTGTGGCATCTGTACTGCGCTTCACTGAGACAGACAGACGGACCTGATAACGCCTTGGTCGGTCTGCATGGGACAAGTTGTCAGCACTTTGTCAGGCCTCATGATTTCCAATCCACTACAGGGCCACGGAGAGGACACAGAGAACCATGGTCTGCTGGGGTCACCACGACAGGTGGGACTCCATTTGAAGTCAAATCACCCTGACAATTATTGTCATGCATTTCTCCATTCAAAGAGCTTGCACAAAACCAGCCTACTAGGAAAAGACAGACTGGCTTTCAAAACATAGTGTCATGAGTGAGACTGTCAAGTTGTTGATCTTTGCTTACGAAATGAAGTGGGAAATTCCAATTTGATTTTGTAAATCGCAGAGCCTATTCGAGATCTGTGAAATTGATCAATTTAAATGTATAACAACAAAACACTGTTTAATGCCAAATTTCGTTTATAAAGAAACAATTTCAGATCCCTGTTCATAAAAATGAAATAACATTTGCTCAGAGGCAATAAATCTCAGGGTAGAAGACATTTAGCTTTGCCCTGGATTTACCCACGTTTTATTCTGTATGGCAAGGTCAGATGGGGGCAAATCTACCCTCTGACTTCCAAGAAGCCTCCTGTTTGAAGCAGCTGTTTGAGAGACATGCAAGTCCTTGACCACCCTCTTTGCCTTTCATTTAAATGTTGACAGATACTGTCTAACTAATCTGTCTATAATACACTGCATGTAGCTGGTGATGACAGAAATCAATAGACACTTAAAGGACATTCTAATCCTAGTGTATCCAGTAGGGCATTCTTTTATCCTTAAGGATTTTCACACACTAACTTAAAATCCGTTGAGTGGTCTTCAGGGTGGAATTCTTATTCCTGTGAGCGATGGGGGGATTATGGGTAAGATTTAAAGCTTCTTCCTCCAACTTTTGCCAGGAAAGGTGGGTGAAAAAACAAAGGAGGAATGAGTTTTACATTTTGAGTTTGCGTAAAGAAACAAACCAAAACTTGTGGGGAAAAAATCACCCATCAAAGTGACAGATGAAAAGCCATCTGTTATCCTTTATCCCAGACATTTTTCAACATCAGTCATGAAAATGTAAAACTGCTCTCCATGGAGAAGAAGCTTATTCTCCTGTATCAGGATTCACAACAATCTACGGCTGAAAATACCTTTGACAATAAAATGGAACACCTGCCTTTTTCCCAAGGATCACTTGAGACAACATACACATGTTTGGTGGTGCCAGTGTGATCTGCTGGTGTGTTTGCATTATCCTTAAGCAATTCAATTAGCCCCCAGTCCCCATCACACCTGGCTAATAGCAAGGTTATGCATGCAGGTAATTAACTAGAATGGATTTAGAATGCTCAGTCAATTTGGACAATTACAGAGTGCAAGCTGTGTGGGAGTGTGGCTTTATGTGAAAATCATAACTTTCCATTACATTTGTATTGTATTACGATAAATGTTCCCACTTCCCATTAAATAGCAGGCAGAATCCGCAGAATATTTTTTTATGAACGTATGCTGAGGCCTTCTCTCTGCTCTTTAATGTAATGATAATAATACGGTAATAATGACAGAATATGTGTGGTATAATCCACTACTGTGTTTGCCTTAGTGATCCTCTTAGCGCAATTTACTCCACATTAGGGCTGTTTTTGTGCAAAATGTCCCTGCCTGCTCCCTCTTCACATCAATCTCCAGCTCAAACGCTGGTGTTTGTTGCTATTTTTAGGATGAAGCAAACGGGGTAAAATAAGACACATGATTGACGTTAAATTATTCCCCGATCCATGAACTGTGTAGCAAGGCATGGAGTTATGACTCAAATCACAACTAAGAGAGGATCAGATTGGCACAGTGGAAAGTGTTGGCGTGTAATTGAATTGAAAAGCACAAAGCCGCTGTAGATCACACTCAAAATGCCTCAAGCCCTCGAATTCAAAACCAAGTCACGACCCTGGTCACAATAAGTGCCATCCAAGTCAAATCCCAGTTGGTTGCATGTGTGTCTCTCTGTCACAAGCGATCCAAATTCCTCCATCAATCGGGCAGCGGAAGACACGATCCCTGACAACTTTTCACATCAGCCAGGGATTAGGAAGAGGGGTTTACTCTGGCCTTGCCAGAATCACGGATAACATTTTTTGATTCAGCAATTTAAACTAATTTCAAGGCTGGCTCCGCAGCAATTTTCTGGATCAATGGAACGTCATAGCTCACTTGGTCACTAGCACTCTTATCGCAGGTACCTACAGAAACGGGTTGTAGGGGTCCTATGCTAATCACGGAGTCTGGAGGGGTGCAGGTGTCATGTCCTTCCAACAGGGCATCTCTGCCCCTTTCCTACCAGCCCAAAATCCTAAACACATTTGATGTTTCTGTAATTCAGAGTTAAGAGTTAGTGTGGCATTCAGGGACAGAAATATAAACATTTTGCAAACACTCATGGATTGAATTTATAAGTTAATTTGCTTAGGGGGTGGTAAAATAAGTAAGTATCTACAAATCATTTCTGTTGTGTGGCTTCAGGGTGGCACAGCTGAGGACAGCATTATCACAGCCACTATTTATTGGTGCTGCTGGCACCCCTATTCTTTGAACACAAATAACTCAAAATGTGCGATTGAATTTCCAAAGTTATTACATCTGGGAGAGTGAAAAAGAAAATCAACAAAGATAATTTCATTGTAATCTGTGGATTACTCTGCAGTGCTTCCACTTTTCCAATGTCCCCATGCTTGTTCATGTCAAGTCTGGGACAACGGGAGGGAAAACGGGGAAATAAAACACAATGAAAGATACTTTGAACTCTCCAAGATTAACACACCATGCTACTTTTGTGTTTAGCCAGTGTCAGTTCCATTTGTTTTTATGCTTCAATTACCAGAGAGGAAATGCCGCAAGGGGTTAAAAAGCAATTTCCCCCATCATGACATCTGTACAAATTATGGTGGCAAATGTTAAGGAAAAAGGGGGCCAGATAAGGGGTGAAAAAGCAGTGGTGTTGGAGGAGAGAGGTTAATCCGCCTGTTTAATCTGTGGAGGTATTGGGAGGCCTTATCTCTGCCTCCTGCTGCCTCTGCACACTCCTTCAGCACCCAGGCAGTCTGACTGTCTGAGATCACTCAGTACTGAGAGGCGGGCGGGCCGGGGGGAGCTAGGGGGGAACCAGGGACACCGTCCGGGGTACTGCCATCCCAGCCCTGCCTAATCCAGCCCAGACATCCCCCCCATCCAGCTTTGTAAGGGCCACAGAGAGGGAGCGGAGAGTACCATACCATTGATGCTATCGGACACCCAGGGGTTGGCCACTCATTCTTTCCTTCCTGTCTCTCACTGTTTGTTTTATAGAGGGGGTGATGAATCTGGGCCACCAGGGCCTTGGCACTACACTCCAGCTCATTCGCCTGGTTCAGTGGGCTGAAAAAAGACTGCAAATTGTGTTTGTAAACTCAGCAGCTGTCAACTACCAAGAGGCTCAGTACAATGTGGGGAAATCCAACAAACATAAATATCACTATAGTGATAAAAATACTCTGGGCTCTATTTTAACAAACCTAACACAATGGTAAATCTTATAGTGGTAGCTATAGGTCCGGGGGTGTGTCAGAAATATTTGAGCTATTTTCACAGCGAGAATTATGGGTGCAATAGTTGGCGGTGGCGTGAAAAAGCTGGGTTTTGATGAATAAATAAGTTGTAGGTGTGACAAGGGTTAGACCATTCACTGGCCAATCAGCGTGTTCCATGGCTTAATAATCGATGCTGTTGTCTGAAGATATGTTATTGACGGTTTTTGCGTTGTCATCAACTCCAATTCGGCTGGGGGGGCACAAAATGTTTGTGTCATAGTCCATTGTATATTGATACCGTTTATGAAATAGTTTACAGTAACAAATCAAATCAAATTGTATTTGTCACAAGCTTCGTAAACAATAGGTGTAGACTAACAGTGAAATGCTTACTTACGGGTCCTTTTCCAACAATGCAGACTTAAAGATAAAAAATAGAAACAGTGACACAAGGAATAAATACACAGCAAATAATGAATAACAATAAGTAGTAAAAATAACATGCCTACACACAGGAAGTACCAGTACCAAGTCTATGTGGTCCTCTGTAGCATGCCTACACACAGGAAGTACCAGTACCAAGTCTATGTGGTCCTCTGTAGCTCAGCTGGTAGAGCACGGCGCTTGTAACGCCAAGGTAGTGGGTTCGATCCCCGGGACCACCCATACACAAAAAAATGTATGCACGCATGACTGTAAGTCGCTTTGGATAAAAGCGTCTGCTAAATGGCATATTATTATTATTATTATTATTATGTGCAGAGGTACGAGGTAATTGGGGTACCTACAGTGAGGGAAAAAAGTATTTGATCCCCTGCTGATTTTGTATGTTTGCCCACTGACAAAGAAATGATCAGTCTATAATTTTAATGGTAGGTTTATTTGAACAGTGAGAGACAGAATAACAACAAAAAAATCCAGAAAAACGCATGTCAAAAATGTTTATTAATTGATTTGCATTTTAATGAGGGAAATAAGTACATACAGTATACACAGAGTATACAAAACATTAAGAACACCTGCTCTTTCCATGACAGACTGACCAGGTGAATGTCATTTTAAAGGAGTCAGGCGCAGGAGGGTAAATCACAGAATAAAAGGGTTTCTTCCGAAAACACATCGATACGCAGCAATGCGTCAAACACTCCAGTGCGGAAATCAGGCGCACTGGGAAACAATAAGGCACACGGGTGAAATATTCCAGCGATACAAAATACAAGGAGCTCACCGAGCTAAACTAGCCTCCACAATAAACAATCACACACAAAAACAACAGGGCAGAGGGAACACTTATACAGGTACTGATGAGGGGATATGAACCAGGTGTGTGTAATAAACAAGACACAACAAATGGAATGATGAGATGAGGAGCGGCAGTGGCTAGAAGGCCGGTGATGTCGAACGCCGAAGCCTGCCCGAACAAGGAGAGGAGGCAGCTTCGGAGGAAGTCGTGACAGTGAATCCAGGTGAAAGCCATGATCCCTTATTGATGTCACTTGTTAAATCCACTTCAATCAGTGTAGATGAAGGGGAGGAGACAGGTTAAATAATTATTTTTTAGCTTTGAGACAATTGAGACATGGATTGTGTATGTGTGCCATACTGAGGGTGAATGGGCAAGACAAAATATTTAAGTGCCTTTGAATGGGGTATGGTAGGATGTGCCAGGTGCACCGGTTTGTGTCAAGAACTGCAACGCTGCTGGGTTTTTCATGCTCAACAGTTTCCCGTTCTGTATTAAGAATGGTCCACCACCCAATGGACATCCAGCCAACTTGACACAACTGTGGGAAGGATTGGAGTCAACATGGGCCAGCATCCCTGTGGAACGCTTTCGACACCTAGAGTCCATACAACAACAAATGGAGGTGCAACTCAATAGGAAGGTGTTCCTAATGTTTGTAGGTAGGGGTAAAGTGACTAAGCAACAGGATAGATAATCGACAGTAGCAGCAGTGTATGTGGTGAGTGTGAAAGTGTGTGTGTGTGTGTGTATTTGGCATCAGCATGCATACATGCGTGTGTTATGTGTGTGTAGGCGTGGGCGTACAGTTGAAGTCGGAAGTTTACATACACCTTAGCCAAATACATTTAAATCAGTTTTTCACAATTCCTGACATTTAATCCTAGTAAAAATTCCCAGTTTTAGGTCAGTTAGGATCACCACTTTATTTTAAGAATGTGAAATGGCAGAATAATAGTAAAGAGAATGGTTTATTTCAGCTTTTATTTCTTTCATCACATTCCCAGTGGGTCAGAAGTTTACATACACTCAATTAGTATTTAGTAACATTGCCTTTAAATTGTTTAACTTGGGTCAAACATTTCGGGTAGCCTTTCACAAGCTTCCCACAATAGGTTGGGTGAATTTTGACCCATTCCTCCTGACAGAGCTGGTGTAACTGAGTCAGGTTTGTAGGCCTTCTTGCTCGCACACGCTTTTTCAGTTCTGCCCACACATTTTCTATAGGATTGAGGTCAGGGCTTTGTGATGGCCACTCCAATACCTTGACTTTGTTGTCCTTCAGCCATTTTGCCACAACTTTGCTTGGGGTCATGGTCCATGTGGAAGACCCATTTGCGACCAAGCTTTAACCTCCTGACTGATGTCTTGAGATGTTGCTTCAATATATCCACATAATTGTCCTTCCTCATGAAGCCATCTATTTTGTGAAGTGCAAAGCACCCACACAGCATGATGCTGCCACCCCCGTGCTTCACGGTTGGGATGGTGTTCTTCGGATAGCAAGGCACCCCCTTTTTCCTCCAAACATAACGATGGTCATTATGGCCAAACAGTTATATTTTTTGTTTCATCAGACCAGAGGACATTTCTCCAAAAAGTACGATCTTTGTCCCCATGTGCAATTGCAAACCGTAGTCTGTCTTTTTATGGCAGTTTTGGAGCAGTGGCTTCTTCCTTGCTGAGCGGCCTTTCAGGTTATGTCGATATAGGACTCGTTTTACTGTGGATATAGATACTTTTGTGCCTGTTTCCTCCAGCATCTTCACAAGGTCCTTTGCTGTTGTTCTTGGATCGATTTGCACTTTTCGCACCAAAGTACGTTCATCTCTAGGAGACAGAATGCGTCTCCTTCCTGAGTGGTATGACGGCTGCGTGGTCCCATAGTGTTTATACTTGCATACTATTGTTTGTACAGATGAACATGGTACCTTCAGGAATTTGGAAATTGCTCACAAGGATGAACCAGACTTGTGGAGGTCTACCATTTTTTTCTGAGGTCTTGGCTGATTTATTTTGATTTTCCCATGATGTCAAGCAAAGAGGCACAGAGTCTGAAGGTAGGCCTTGAAATACATCCACAGGTACACCTCCAATTGACTCAAATGATGTCAATTAGCCTATCAGAAGCTTCTAAAGCTTTTAAATCATTTTCTGGAATTTTCCAAGCTGTTTGAAGGCACAGTCAACTTAGTGTATGTAAACTTCTGACCCACTGGAATTGTGATACAGTGGATTATAAGTGAAATAATCTGTCTGTAAACAATTGTTGGAAAAATTACTTGTGTCATGCACAAATTAGATGTGCACAAGAAATTTGTGGAGTGGTTGAAAATGAGTTTTAATGACTCCAACCTAAGTGTATGTAAACTTCCGACTTCAACTGTATGTGTGTGTGTGTGTGTGTCAAGATGCTCTCAATGGTGCAGCTGGATAACTTTTTGAGGATCTGAGGGTCCGTGCCAAATCTTTTCAGCCTCCTGAAGGGCTGTCGTGGACCATGTTAATTCCTTAGTGATGTGGACACCGAGGAAGTTGAAGCTCTCGACCCGCTCCACTACTGCCCCATCGCTGTGGATGGGGGTGTGCTCGCAACAGTAAAATACATACAGTTTTTGCTAAATATGTTTGGAATGTTGGCACTCAACATTGTTGTAATTGCTTTAACGAGTATAGGCCATACATGTCTTTATGCATTTCACTTCCCTGAAATAAAAAATACTAGGCTCCCATTAAAATATAATGTGCTGTATGTGTGAGGCACGTTTGCAATATCCTCCGTTGATATGACATTATAGGACTGAATAATTTGAATATGTTTGGAGGAGCACGTCTTTGGTAACCGGACAAGAGGCGCTCTTTGGAAATGGAGATGGATACAAGCGAAATGGAGTAGCCTCTGCAGGTTGGCCTATGTGAACTGTGAATAATACAAAAGCATGACGGCAAAAGCCTCACGAGTAGACCATTTAGAAACATTTTACAGGTAGGCTACTTTGCTAATGCATAGCCAGGATTAGAAAGACACCCAAAGCATTGCTGTTGAACCAACTTTTGTTATAGTAAGGTAGCCTACTGAGGGCTTGGTATTTAATCGAACGAAACGGGAAAGAAGCAGTTGTTACAGAAAGATTACTTAAATGTTTCTAAATATGAGGGTCACAGGCATCATGTCATCTGTCGTTCCATGATGTGTATATGGACATGTAGCCTACATGGAGGGGGTTTTACGCACATACAAAATAATAACAGGAGCTGGCTAAAATCATGTACAATACATAGATACGAGGGTCAGGGGCACAAAAGCACATATTCTGTTCCATGTGCATATGGGCACTGTGCGTCACAGCTAGATAAGCTGCGCTTCTACTGTCAAAATCTATTCCTTAACCAACCGTGGACACTTTTCCACTTGTTTTAAGGACACACCTCAAATATTGTGAGTTGACGTTAGACAGATACATTCGCAAGGGGTGGAGCACCAGTTTTTACATGCCGAAATTGACAACTAATGTGCATTTGACACTTGTGCCGCCTGCCAAAAAATATGTCTATTCACAACATTTGCAATTTAATTTAGAAAAAATGACAGTCAGGTTCAGTCTTCATTTGTCAAGCATTGACTTTTAAAAATAGATATATTGTCAAAAGCAGTGCACTATGTAGGGAATAGGGTGCCATTTGGAATGCAGCCTAGATCTGCCCCAACAGCTCACTCAGAAAAAGCCCAGCCCACTGACTCAGGAACAGGACTAATGACTATATGATTTAAAAACCTTTGTTTCTTGTCGTCCCTCACTTGACCTTACCATGAGCACTTTGTTTTAGCCTTGGATCGAATGGGTCTTTTTAGTGGCATATTTGCTAAGTGTCATGTCAAAATGCTCCATATAGCACTGAATGGGGAGGCACAGCTTGAGACAGACTTCACTTACTACACAGCAGGGAAAACTAGTCAATTACCACAAATAAGCAGGTGTAGATATTTACTAGCTAGGTTCTCTGTTGTTTTATGAGCTGTATCGCAATTGTTCATCAAAGTCTTATATCAACCAAAGGCTAAGTGATCAGCCATAGAATGTACTGAGCATGACACCACATAGGGATGGATTGTATTTTACATATGTCATTAGTATTTGAAAGGCTTGGAAAATGTGTTTGTTGTTTTGAAGATGCAGTTTGCCCATCCCTGACCAAGCAGAGCAGAGGAGAGAAAACGATGCGATAGAAAATGATTGACAGGTGTTACTTCTTCCAAGGAGAAGGATAGGCTGCGCTTCCGCTGTCAAATTCCATGCCATAACAAACCGCGTTACCGCTAAGACCTACTTTTGGTGAGTCTTAAATCTCCCTATTTGCACTGAATGAAATTGTCAGTTTTGCACTTGTTTTTAAGGACACACATCAGATATTGCCACCCCTCCCACTTCACCGCAAGTTAGTTGATGTTGGCCAGGTACATTTCCGAACCTGTCGCAAAGGGTGGAACACAAGTTTTTACATGCCAAAATTGACAACTAACGGTAGCTAACTCCGTTCCGTACATATGTGGGCTACCGCGGCATTCAAAATAGGCAGCAATGAAAACTAATGGGACAACCAAAGGCTAAGTGATCAGCCATAGACTGTGTTGGCATCAAAATCCGGGGTGTGATCTAAGTTTCGATTCAGTGTTGATTGACATGGTAATGGACCAATAGTATTGGAGAAAAGTTGAAAAAATTGACCCCGCTGACGCTGTATGTTAAAGTGTGACGTGTCACGAAGTAACGTACGGCACGCATTATTCAACTCATTCTGTGCCGTACAGCCTCTTTACACCAGGTGTAGCGCTTCTCTCGCAGATTAAAAACAAGAAATGATCAATGGTGAGTGTAATTGTGAGTGTAAAGTTAATTACTTGTGAGTTCATCAATAGTTAATTCAATCAATTGGTAATTTTTCGCATAATCACTGCGAGCCATCATGACTCTCAAAAACCGTGACACCCACAGTTTAATTGTGAAGATAAATTTAGCGCCGCCCTAAAAACCCCTATTCAAAGTCGACAATAACCTTCAAATAGGTATGTAATGAGACATTATATAAACTCTTTATAGCGATTTATTTACATTTTAGAGGTGATAAGTTGGACAAATCAGGTGAAAAAAGCAGCTTCCCCACCCGCCATTTTTAAAACGACCCGGCGGAGCTCCATTGCTTTCTTCAATCATGCAGAGACGGGCAGCATGAAGGTCTCGTCATTGATTTTGCTGGAAAGGGGAGAAATTGTGCTTTACAATGGTATTTATATTACAGTTGACCTGGAATTATTACGTTTTTGGTGCGCTAAAGGTCAAATGTACGGAACAGCGCGATGTACAAAAGTGCGTTAGCTACCGTTAACGTGCATTTGACACTTGTGCAGCCTTATCGCCAGCCGAAAAATAGAACCTTATGTCTAATCACAACATTTGCAATTTAATTTAGAAAAAATGACAGTCTTCATTTGTCAAGCATTGACTTTTAAAAATAGATATATTGTCAAAAGTAGTGCACTATGTAGGGAATAGGGTGCCATTTGGAATGCAGCCTGGATCTGCCCCAACAGCTCACTCAGAAAAAGCCCAGCCCACTGACTCAGGAACAGGACTAATGACTATATGATTTAAAAACCTTCGTTTCTTGTCGTCCCTCACTTGACCTTACCATGAGCACTTTGTTTTAGCCTTGGATCGAATGGGTCTTTTTAGTGGCATATTTGCTAAGTGTTATGTCAAAATGCTCCATATAGCACTGAATGGGGAGGCACAGCTTGAGACAGACTTCACTTACTGCAGAGCAGGGAAAACTAGTCAATTACCACAAATAAGCAGGAAACCTAAAATGTTTATCCCAATTATTTTGTAAATGCTCTGAACAGCAAAAGTATTGTGCAGACATTTATGATAACTAGTCTGCGGGTTATCGTTGATTAAACCATACACAGAATGGCATCACTTCTAGGTAGACATTAATTTAATTCTAATATCAATAGTGTAGATATTTACTAGCTAGGTTCTCTGTTGTTTTATGAGCTGTATCACAATTGTTCATCAAAGTCTTATTACAACCAAAGGCTAAGTGATCAGCCATAGAATTTACTGAGCATGACACAGCACAAGGATGGGCTGTACAGTGCATTCGGATAGTATTCAGACCCCTTCACTTTTTCCACATTTTGTTACGTTACAGCCTTATTATAAAATAGTTTTTTCCCCTAATCAATCTACATACAATACCCCATAATGACAAAGCAAAAACAGGTTTTTATAAAAAATATAAAACTGAAATATCACATTTACATAAGTATTCAGACCCTTTACTCAGTACATTGTTGAAGCACCTTTGGCAGCGATTACAGCCTCAAGTCTTATTGGGTATGACGCTACAAGCTTGGCACACCTGTACTTGGGGAGTTTTTCCCATTCTTCTCTTCAGATCCTCTCAAGCTCTGTCAGGTTAGATGGGGAGCGTCGCTGGACAGCTATTTTCAGGTCTCTCCAGAGATGCTCGACCGGGTTCAAGTTCGGGCTCTGGCTGGGCCACTAAAGGACATTCAGAGACTTGTCCCGAAGCCACTCCTGCATTGCCTTGGCTGTGTGCTTAGGGTCGTTGTCCTGTTGGAAGGTGAACCTTCGCCCCAGCCTGAGGTCCTTAGTGCTCTGGAGCAGGTTTTCATCAAGGATCTCCCTGTACTTTGCTCCGTTCATCTTTCCCTCGATCCTGACTAGTCTCCCAGTCCCTGCCGCTAAAAAACATCCCCACAGGATGATGCTGCCACCATCATGCTTCACCGTAGAAATGGTATTGGCCAGGTGATGAGCGGTGCCTGGTTTCCTCCAGATGTGACGCTTGGCATTCAGGCCAAAGAGTTCAGTCTTGGTTTCATCAGACCAGAGAATCTTGTTTCTCATGGTCTGAGAGTCCTTAGGTGCCTTTTGGCAAACTCCAAGCGGGCTTCAATGCTGCAGACATTTTTTGGTACCCTTCCCCAGATCTGTGCCTCGACACAATCCTGTCTCGGAGCTCTACAGACAATTCCTTCGACCTCATGGCTTGGTTTTTGCTCTGACGTGCACTGTCAACTATGGGACCTTATATGCTGTAGACATGTGTGTGCCTTTCCAAATCATGTCTAATCAATTGAATTTACCACAGGTGGACTCCAATCAAGTTGTAAAAACATCTCAAGGATGATGAATGGAAACAGGATGCACCTGTTCTCAATTTTGAGTCTCATAGCAAAGGGTCTGAATAATTATGTAAATAAGGTATTTATGTGTTTTATTTTTAATACATTTGCAAACATTTCTAAAGGATTTTTATTTATTTAATCAATTTTAGAATAAGGCTGTAACATAAGAAAATGTGGAAAAGGTGAAGGGGTCTGAATACCTTCAAACTTTGAAATATGTAATTAGTATTTGAAATGTTTGGGGCGGCGCACAATTGGCCCAGCGTCGTCCAGGGTAGGGGAGGGAATGGCCGGCAGGGTGGTTGGTAGAGCATGACGTTTGCAACGCCAGGGTTGTGGGTTCGATTCCCACAGGGGGCCAGTATGAAAAATAAAACATAAAAATAATGTATGCATTCACTAACTGTAAGTCGCTCTGGATAAGAGCTTCTGCTAAATGACTAAAATGTAAATGTAAATTTTTGGAACATGTGTTTGTTGTTTTGAAGATGCAGTTTGCCCATCCCTGACCAAGCAGAGCAGAGGAGAGAAAATGAGGTGACAGAAAAGGATTGACAGGTGCTCCTTCTTCCAAAGAGTAAATTCACTTTTCAGTTTGGTCTAGTCTAATTAAAGTGGCAGAAGGAACCAGTCTTTTCAAACGATATGTTGATGTAGGAAATGGGCTACCTTCCTCTTTGATATTCAAAGAAATAAACAGTCTTACTAAACGATTCCGCATCTCTGGCCTCCAGCTACAAAAACAATTACCAGAAAATCTATTTCTACATACAGCTACCTATTTTTTTTTATGAGTCTGTTAATGAGAACATTCTATTGACTTGCCAAGGTCCTAAGAACACCGACCGCCATTTCTGCTTTGTTTATTGTCCTCAGTTTCAAAGTTGGTCAGAAGAAAATAGATTTTTGTCTTGCCAAAGGTAAGTGTGAGATCCTTAAAATAAACATGTTTATTTCCCATTTATTCACACATTGCCTTTACTTGCCTCAAAGTTTCAAACATATTGTAATAAAAACCTGAGGAGTGGCCCATTGTGTTGGAACTCTGAAGCAGGCTTTTGAGGCTGTGGGTGCATCCCAATGTCATCTTCTTTCTCCTAAGATGTACACACGTTCACTACTTACCACACATTTAAATCCATTGGATTGGTGGAGGCGTGGGCTAGCTAGAGGGAGTTTTCACCTTATTTCTTACACCAGTAATTTCCTTTAAAATCAGCGAAGGGAAGTGTACAAATGCACACTTTGGGAGGAAGGAGAGATAATTGGGATGTAGCCCAGGTTTCTATTAGGTTTTGTATTCTCCTGGAGTAAGGGCCGATGATTTGCACTGTAAATGGGCAGCCGATGGCTAATGACAGGTGTATTAAGTGATCATAGGATTTTAATGGGTACTTAGCCCCGAACCTTGAAGACAGAGTCAACACAGAGCTGCTGAGAATCCCCGGAGCAGCTGTCGCACTGCCAAACATAGAGGGAGCTCAATCAAATGATCTAGTTCCACTCTTTTTCTATTTACTTTTTGCACTCTTTTCTCTCTAGAGCCCTCCACATAACATAATTGAGTGACCATGCAAAACGCTGTGCAGTTGTCAACATATACCATATCACTTTAAATACTCAAAACATGACGCTATGTGACATTTGTTTCAAAACTAATTTGGCATTTAACAACGTGACTGCATTATGTGTATCACACACCTACTGTATCTACAGAGTTTCATTTCACAACTGCAAACGTCATTGGCGTCATCATGGACGTCGCACAATTAGAGGATGGGAGTAATATACAGTTGAAGTCTGAAGTTTACATACACCTTAGCCAAATACATTTCAACTCAGTTTTTCACAATTCCTGACATTTAATCCTAGTAAAAATTCCCTGTCTTAGGTCAGTTAGGATCACCACTTTATTTTAAGAATGTGAAATGGCAGAATAATAGTAGAGAGAATGATTTATTTCAGCTTTTATTTCTTTCATCACATTCCCAGTGGGTCAGAAGTTTGCATACACTAAATTAGTATTTGGTAGCATTGCCTTTAAATTGTTTAACTTGGGTCAAACGTTTTGGGTAGCCTTCCACAAGCTTCCCACAATAAGTTGGGTGAATTTTGGCCCGTTCCTCCTGACAGACCTGGTGTAACTGAGTCAGGTTTGTAGGCCTCCTTGCTTGCACAGACTTTTTCAGTTCTCCTCACACATTTTCTATGGGATTGAGGTCAGGGCATTGTGATGGCCACTCCAAAACTTTGGAAGTATGCTTGGGGTCATTGTCAATTTGGAAGACCCATTTGCAACAAAGCTTTAACTTCCTGACTGATGTCTTGAGATGTTGCTTCAATATATCCACATAATTTTCCTTCCTCATGAAGCCATATATTTTGTGAAGTGCACCAATCCCTCCTGCAGCAAAGCACCGCCACAGCATGATGCTGCCACCCCCGTGCTTCACGGTTGGGATGGTGTTCTCCAGCTTACAAGCGTCCCCCTTTTTCCTCCAAACATAACGATGGTCATTATGGCCAAACAGTTCTATTTTTGTTTCATCAGACCAGAGGACATTTCTCCAAAAAGTACGACCTTTGTTTCCCATTTGCAGTTGCAAACCGTAGTCTGGCTTTTTTATGGTGGTTTTGGAGCAGTGGCTTTTTCCTTGCTGAGCGGCCTTTCAGGTTATGTCGATATAGGACTAATTTTACTGTGGATATAGATACTTTTGTACCTGTTCCCTTCACAAGGTCCTTTGCTGTTGTTCTGAGATTGATTTGTACATTCATCTCTAGGAGACAGAATGCGTCTCCTTTCTGAGCGGTATGACGGCTGCGTGGTCCCATGGTGTTTATAGTTGCGTACAATTTTTTGTACATGTGAACGTGGTACCTTCAGGCATTTGGAAATTGCTCCCAAGGATGAACCAGACTTGTGGAGGTCTACAAATTTTCTTCTGAGGTCTTGGCTGATTTCTTTGGATTTTCCCATGATGTCAAGCAAAGAGGCACTGAGTTTGAAGGTAGGCCTTGAAATACATCCACAGGTACACCTCCAATTGACTCAAATGTTGTCAATTAGCCTATCAGAACTTCTAAAGCCATGACATCATTTCCTGGAATTTTCCAAGCTGTTTAAAGGCACAGTCAACTTAGTGTATATAAACTTCTGACCCACTGGAATGGTGATACAGTGAATTATAAGTGAAATAATCTGTCTGTAAACAATTGTTGGAAAAATGACTTGTGTCATGCACAAAGCAGATGTCCTAACTGACTTGCCAAAACTTTAGTTTGTTAACAAGAAATTTGTGGAGTGGTTGAAAAACGAGTCTTAATGACTCCAACCTAAGTCTATGTAATCTTCCGACTTCAACTGTATGTTCCATTTTGACTCTACTGCCAATCACTGTGTAATATGAGGTCTGTCAAAATAGAAATCCAAAAAGGTAATGGATCTACTGTACATCTACCTTTTTACATTCACAATCTCGCTCCTCTTAAGATTAATAGCTTTTATCTGATGCAAACATCTGGGGTGCAATTCCAATGTGATAACAGAACAGAATTCTCAAGTCTTGTTACATATTTCAAATAAAGAAAATAACATGTTGTGCCTGAATATGAATATGTTTCTCACATAAACATTGAGGACAAAAAGGATTTCAAAAAAGTCATTTGGGAGCACAACAGAAAGATGTTCACAGTTAACAGTATTTCCTCTTTTCATTGAGTTCTCACACATTTGTATTGAAACTGTCACGTCTACTCCCACTCCAGCGCTCGACGTCGCCGGTTTACTAACCACCGGTCCTGGCAACCCATCATGATGCACACCTGGCAACCCTCAATACGCACACCTGCGCCTCATCATGTATCACACCTGGACTTCATCACTACCCTGATTACTTCCCCTTTATCTACCACTCCCTATCAGCACCCTTCAGGCAGTATTGGTTCAGTTTTCATGTCCAGACGCTTCTCTTGTTTTGTAATGTGCCATGTTCATTATTATTAAACTCACCACCTGCTTCCTGACTCCTATGTTACAGAATACTGCCTCAGAATTATGGAAGCAGCAGATGATTACACCATCTTCCAGACGGTTGTGGAACAGGGTCATCTACTCCACCAACACCACAACCTGCTGGCTCTACTGGGTACGACCATGAAGGAGGTCCTCTGCGTTCTCCACCGCATCGACACCACCAGTGAGTTTCTCCATACATCTGACAGAGGGCCTCCTACCATGGGTTGTCACAGTGAGCCAGTCCCCCAGGCTACCCAGCCGTCCGCCCAGGTCAGCGATGCACGACTTATGCACGAAGTATGACGGTACTCCATTGAAATGCTGTGTCTTCCTACTCCAGTGCTCCCTCTATTTCGCCTATCAGACGGGAGCCCCCACCACCGAGAGGTCCAAGGTTGCCACGGTAATTTCCCTGCTGACCGGACGGGCGTGGGCTACGGCCGTCTGGGGGAGAGGATTAGTTGGGTTCCTATGAGAGGTTCATGGCTCTGTTCAGGGCGGTCTTCGACCATCCTCCAGAGGGCAGAGAGGGAGGTGAGCAACCTTTTACAACTCCAGCAGGGTGCCCAGACTGCTGCGGAGTACGCCCTCACCTTTCGGACTGTGGCAGCCACCAGCGGATGGAATGAGCCGACGCTCCGCACTATATTCCGCAGTGGACTGCGCGAGGAGGTCCAGACGGAGTTGGCATGTCGAGATGACAACCTATCCTTGGACACTCTCATCTCAATGGCCATCCGTTGGACCTTCGGGAGCGCCGGTGTCCACTTCACCACTCGCCTCCTTCCTATGGCTGTCCTGCGGCAGAGCCTGAACCCATGGAGGTGGGGGCCACGCTTCTCTCCGCGTCGCCGGAGACAGCTGGGGCTCTGTCCCTTTTGCGGCCAGGAGGGACACCAGCTTCAGCTGTTCCCGGTGCGTCCTAACCAGGGGTCCACTAGCGCAGAGGGGTGGCCCTGTGACCTTCCGTCTTCCAGGGTAGGCGTGAGTATTCCATCACTTTCCGCCAAACCCTTTCTGGTGTAAATTTCACTGGCTGGCTGTCCCTCATCTGTCTCTACAGCTCTAGTGGACTCCGGTGCCGCTAGGAACTTCATCGACCAGGCCCTCAACTCCTCCCTGAACATAACTTCATACCCGCTTTCCTCTCCTTTTCCAGTCCAAGCTCTGAATATGCGACCATGGGGATCCGGCACAATTACTCACTTCCCCACGGGGGTGAGTGATCGGCTGTTGACCTGGGCACACACATCCCTCGCCGCTGGACACCCAGGTATCACCCGCACCTTCCAATCCCTCTCCGATAAATACTGGTGGCCCACCTTGGCGCAGGACGTCGCCCACTATGTCAACTCATGTTTGGTATGTACTCAATCCAAATCTCCCCTGCACGCTCCAACAGGTGAAGTACTTCCCCCTTCCCGTGCCTCAGCGGCCTTGGTCGCATCTGTCCACAGACTTTGTAATGAATCTCCCCCTTTTTGATGGTTTTACTCTGGTTGACAGATTCTCAAAATCTTGCCATTTTTATCCCTCTCTGGTCTACCCACCGCTCTCCAGGTTGCTGAGGCACTATTCCCGCAGGTCTTCTGGCACTATGGCCTTCTGGAGGACATCGTTTCGACCGTGGTCCCCAATTTACGTCACGGGTCTGGAAAGCCTTTATGGAGAAGCTGGGGGCCACGGTCAGCCTCACATCCGGGTACCGGCCTCAGTCTAATGGGCAGGTGGAGCAGACCAACCAGGAGCTGAGGAGGTTCCTAAGGAGTCACTGCCAGGACCGGCAGGGGGAGTGGGCCCGGTTCCTTCTCTGGGCGGAATACGTCCAGAACTCACTTCGTCACGCCTCCACAGGGCTGACTCCATTCCAGTGCGTCCTGGGATATCAGCCGGCCCTGGCTCCGTGGACTCCGAGCCAGACCGAGGCCCCTGCGGTTGACAAGTGGTTCCGGCGCGCCGTCCGCCATCAGAAGGATCAGGCGGACCGCCACCGCAGTGAGGCTCCCATGTTCCATCCTGGTGATCGCGTCTGGCTCTCCACCAGGAACCTCCCGCTCCGCCTGCCCTGCCGGAAGCTGAGCCCCCGGTCTGTGGGGCTCTTTAAGGTCCTCCGGAGGGTCAATGTGGTAACAGCTCCCCACTAATTACCGGATCTCAACCTCTTTTCATGTTTCCCTCAGGCCAGTGGTTACTGGTCCCCTGACTGAAGTCTTGCCCACGACACCCCTCCGCCTACCCTGCACATCAAGAGAAGCCCTGCCTATGCCGTCAGATCCCTCTGTGACTCCCGACATCGTGGGGGTCGACTCCAGTACCTGGTGGACTGGGAGGGGTATGGTCCAGAGGACCGGTGTTGGGTTCCAATGGAAGATTTTCTAGATCTCAACATCATCCGAGATTTCCACCTTCGACGACCGGCCTGCTCCTCGCCCTCGGGGCCGTCCCCTTGGCCGGCGTCATCCTGCGGCTGGATCTGCATGTCGGGGTGTACTGTCATGTCTACTCCCGCTCCGGCGCTCGACGTTGCCGGTTTACTAACCACCGGTCCTGGCAACCCATCATGATGCACACCTGGCAACCCTCAATATGCACACTGGCACCTCATCATGAGGCACACCTGGACTTCACCACTACCCTGATTACTTCCCCTTTATCTAGCACTCCCTAGCATCATGAAGGATGATCATGGCTCACATCAACACCATTATCCCAGAAACCCTAGACCCACTCCAATTTGCATACAGATCCACAGATGATGCAATCTCTATTGCACTCCACACTGCCCTTTCCCACCTGGACAAGAGGAACACCTACGTGAGAATGCTATTCATTGACTACAGCTCAGCGTTCAACACCATAGTGCCCTCAAAGCTCATCACTAAGATAAGGATCCTGGGACTAAACACCTCCCTCTGCAACTGGATCCTGGACTTCCTGACGGGCCGCCCCCAGGTGGTAAGGGTAGGTAACAACACATCTGCCACGTTGATCCTCAACACGGGAGCCCCTCAGGGGTGCGTGCTCAGTCCCCTCCTGTACTCCCTGTTCACCCATGACTGCATGGCCAGGCATGACTCCAACACCATCATTAAGTTTGCCGACGACACAACAGTGGTAGGCCTGATCACCGACAACGATGAGACAGCCTATAGGGAGGAGGTCAGAGACCTGGCCGTGTGGTGCCAGGATAACAACCTCTCACTCAACGTGACCAAGGCAAAGGGGATGATTGTGGACTACAGGAAAAAAAAAAGAGGACTGAGCACGCCCCCATTCTCATCGACGGGGCTGTAGTGGAACAGGTTGAGAGCTTCAAGTTCCTTGGTGTCCACATCACCAACGAACTATCATGGTCCAAACACACCAAGACAGTCGTGAAGAGGGCACGACAAAGCCTATTCCCCCTCAGGAGACTGAAAAGATTTGGCATGGGTCCTCAGATCCTCAAAAAGTTATACAGCTGCACCATCGAGAGCATCCTGACTGGTTGCATCACCGCCTGGTATGGCAACTGCTTGGCCTCCGACCGCAAGGCACTACAGAGGGTAGTGCATACGGCCCAGTACATCACTGGGGCCAAGCTTCCTGCCATCCAGGACCTCTATACCAGGCGGTGTCAGAGGAAGGCCCTCAAAATTGTCAAAGACTCCAGCCACCCTAGTCATAGACTGTTCTCTCTGCTACCGCACGGCAAGTGGTACCGGAGCGCCAAGTCTAGGTCCAAAAGGCTTCTCAACAGCTTCTACCCCCAAGCCTTAAGACTCCTGAACAGCTAATCATGGCTACCCGGACTATTTGCACCCCCACCCCATCTTTTTACACTGCTGCTACTCTGTTAATTATTTATGCATCGTCACTTTAACTCTACCCACATGTACATATTACCTCAACTAGCCGGTGCCCCCGCACATTGACTCTGCACCGGTACCCCCCCTGTATATAGCCTCCCTACTGTTATTTTATTTTACTTCTGCTCTTTTTTCTCTCAACACTTTTTTGTTGTTTTATTTTACTTTTTTACTAAGAAATAAATGCATTGTTGGTTAAGGGCTGTAAGTAAGCATTTCACTGTAATATTTACACCTGTTGTATTCGGCGCATGTGGCAAATAACATTTGATTTGATCACTCTTCAGGCAGTATTGGTTCAGTTTCCATGTCCAGACACTTCTCTTGTTTTGTAATGCTCCATGTTCGTTACTAAACTCACAATCTGCACCTGCTTCCTGACTCCCTGCGTCTATGTTACAGAAACATGACGAATCCATTCCCAGGAACACTCTCCAGGCAATCTACCAGCGCATTTTGGCGTTGATAGGTAGAGGTAGACATTTCCTATCATTTATTAATTTCTACTGGAAATTTCAACTCAGCTCCTACGAGTGGTGCTACTAGAGACAGCACGTTTTAAGACGTTACAGGAGCAAGCTGCTTTAGATTAGACTGTATTGGAGACTGCACCTGTCAATCATATTAAAACTATTAATACCATCTGCAAAAACAATTGCACCTCAGGGAAACTACAGTATCTTCCCTCAGCGACTGCTGTTACCACAGTCAAAGGGGATCTCTCAAAGGGACACAGTTTAATACCCTTAAACTAAAGTGCATTCTGCCACATGCAGTTAGCTAGATTGGCATTCCAACACATCAGTCTGTACTCTATACAATAGTTATACATTTTACATTTTAGTCATTTAGCAGACGCTCTTATCCAGATCGGCTTACAGTTAGTGAGTGCATACATTTTCATACGGGGGAAGGTCATTTGCATTGAATTGTACACATGAGAGAACAGAGGTAGACTGTGTCGCTTGTCAGTATCTCCACTCTTGCACTGCTTCACTGGCTGACAGTATTATTTGACTGTGATTTGTCTTAATATAATGCATCCATCGTCTAAGGTTTTGGCCGGGCAGCAGGGCAGTGTCTCAAATGGCACCCTATTTCCTTTACCTACTTTTGCAGTCAAAACTAGTGCATAATATAGGAATAGGGTGGGCCCTGGGCAAAAGTAGTGCACTATATAGGAGAATAGGGTGCCATTTGGGATGCAAACCAGGTTTCTTTGGACAGCAGTGAGGTAAAGCCCAGGCCACAGAAGCAGTGCTGGGCACCAGGAGTCCCACAGAGCAAGCACAATAAGCAGGGGCACGCTGTGACTTTCAGCCGTCAATGTGCTTACTCCCCTGATCATTTAATTTCCTTTTCTCTTGGCAACTTCACACATTTCATCAAGCCACATTTTAAATGCCAGTGGTTTCAATGATTTCCATTAGAGCAGCTCACATCTCTTGGCTGAGGCCACGACAGGGATATTTTAGCATTCCACTTTAACACACTCCACTGACTCTGGATATCATTTGCCACAGCCTTCTCCTCCGCCTTACTGAACAGTGTAAGTTGTGTCTAATTGAACAGTTGAAAATGTTCGAATCACATGAAATAGGGCAAAACAATCGAACAATTGGATACAAGAGAACAATGACCTGTGTTCATGTTTCATTCCCCCGTTGACATTTTCACACACCTTTCAGTGCACTCCTACGTTGAGGTTTTAGCAGTACTCAGTCCCTCTGTCTCGCCCCAGTGCTCACCCTGAGACCAGCAGACCACTGGTTCAATCCCCTGTCTGACGGGCTGTAGCACAGATCAGAGAGAGATTCATCTCTGTTCCCAAACAGGCACTAAGAGCAGGCCTTCGATCCAGGGGACATACTTGAATGTCACCAGAAATCTGCAGAAAAGGTCAGCATCCATGAGTTATTATTGAGAATCCCATACAAGCAGAACTGGAAATAACATAAGGGTGCATTACGAACACAGAGGATATGTCCCAAATGGCACAATATTCCCTATCTAGTGCACTACTTTTGACCATAGGGGCTCTGGTCAAAAGTAGTGCACTATCTAAGGAATAGTGTGTATATTTGAGACACTGGCAGTGACAGAGGCACCCCATTTGTTCCAGTATGCTTTGCAGGGAGGGAAATGTGTGTACTTGACTACAGAGGCCACCCAAGGAGAGGCGAGCTCAGCCTGTGCCATTAGTGTAATTCTCAGAGTGAGAGCTTTACCATAATTGGCCTCGGCAATAAAAACAAAACAAAAAACTAATCAGAACTGGTGATTAACATGGCATGGTCAAATGTCTTCCTCCGCCATGAGTGATCTAAATACTCTCCGACGCAACACCGTCTCCATGGCAATGGACAAAACAGGGCGATAGTGGCCAGCCTCACGACACGAGTTTAATGGGATCAATGCATGGTATGTAGCGCCGCTCGGAATTTGACAAATAATTGCTCATAGCGTTGGCCTGATTAGAATATGAACATAGTGAAGGAGCAAATGTCTGTCACACAGAAAACACAAATGTATTATAATTTCCCAATCAATGTCTTATTCAGATCAAGGTCCGAACATGTCCGAATCCTAATGCAAGTTAGGAGTTGACCATAACATTTTTAATAAAAAACTATTTTCTTAGGCCTATATCAATGTTGACAGGAGAAAGCAAGCATTGATGTACACCTTAGGTTTCACCCAGTCCTTGCCGAGCAACATTATCAAACTGGTTTTTAAAAAATGTGCTATGTCAACATAAAACCCAACTCCCTGCTGGATGCCTTTATTTCACTTGCGAGCTCCCACTGACCGCTCAGGTGACAGCATTTATGATGATGCTTCAGAGCTGCACAGATCAAGGGAAACCTTGCCTTGGCTGTGCTGCCTTACCTTCCCTATTTATTCCCTATATAGTGCACTACTTTTGACCAGAGCCCTATGGGCCCTGTTAAAAAGTAGTGCACTACATAGGGAATAGGGTGTGCTATTTGTGATGCAGAGCGTTTTTACTAAATGTCTGCTAACAAAGCTGTTTTCAGTGGACATGCACAATCTCAAAACAAGCTCATTAAGGTGTGCTGTGCTCAAGTATTATCTCCCGGCTCTGCTGCAAGCCTCCAGGTCTATCAGTAGATATTGTTATTGGGAGAATTTGGATGTTCGTGAGCGAGAAGGTCAATGAGCTGATGATGAAAATGAGTCCCCTGCTGCAGCTGATAAATTGCTATTGATTTGACCAAGAGAAATGGCAGATGGAGGGGAAAAGATGACTGCATGTGTGAGAGAAACTGTTTAAGGTATGGGCCTGGTAGATTTCAATATGGCAACTACAGGAAAACCTTTATTCAGTTTTAAGCTCTGATATCATACAGTATATTTTCAAAAAGGAACTCCGGTGCACTGGTATTCTGATGGAGCAAAATGTTGAACACAACATTGTGGAGACTGAGAAAAATTGTAGGCTAAACTTAAACAATATTATAGACGTTGCATCCATGTAGGACGATTGAGACATTGTGGAGAACACCAGTGTGCTGGAGTATCTTTTTCCTCTTTGCACTGGGTACTACATCAGGTGTGCCAACAACCCTCTAGTGTACAATACATATGTTAGCATAGATGCTTGATAAAAACATCAAAGAGATACTGAAATGGAGAGGTGTGGTGACCAATTTTCCCTCCAATTTTTTGGGGCACTGAGCAAATTTCATGTCTGCTGAGCGCAAACTTGAACATTGAAAATGATGTGCAACTTCCAGTGCGCGTTTAATGTGAACACTGAGGTTGTACCGGCTTTAAGTTACAGTTTTAACAGTGGCCAAGTAGGCTACTGTAGCTATTTTATTATAATGTAGGCCTACCAGAGCGGCCTACCATCAAAAACAATGGAGAAAATGCATCCCATAACATTTTAACATGGAAATAGCTGTTCTATCATTTAGCCTACAGTAGCAGCCAATGTGTGGTGTTCAATGTAGGCCTACATTCCATGAGACTTTTGAAAAAAAACATGCAGGGCTTGACATTAACCTGTTTATCCACTTGACTGAACATGTTGTTGTTGATTGATGCAAGAAACCACTTTACAAAATAAAATGCATTATTATTCCCATACCATTATTACAGAGAATCAGACAAATTATGCTACCCTTTGCCTATTGGCTACTTAGCTTATTCAAGCCTGTCGCAAAAATACAGCACTGCCCCTTTAAGTCAAAAAAAAAAAGCTCTTTACCTGACTCATTTTTCAAAGAGGTCTAGAAATGTACACGTTTTGTGCTCTTGTAGGAAGCAATCAGTCCCTTATTGCTGGCTAATAACGCACTAACTAGCAAATCCCTCCGCTCTCCCTTTCCTCCACTGACACTGACCAAAAAGGGACACCGTCTTCCAGCTGATGGTAAAACTCAAGTCTTACCGCATTTCTGCCTCATGTTGTTACTCCTATGAACAGAGAAAGTGAAATATTACTTGATATTAAAAAAGACCCAAGCTGCTAATAATAACAACAGCGCAAGCCTATAGATACACTTTCCTACTCGATCATTACTGCTGCAGTGCTTGTTGTAGCGCTGTGTGGAAATAGGAAGAATGTGCATTTTATGGCTTATAAAAGTGTTGAATACAAAGTGTTGACAGCGCTGAGTAAGAGCTTAAACATAATAAGTGTATGGTTTGTAGGTTGGGAGCTTTTGTGAAGGAGCACAGTTAGAAAGATATGGCATATAGAAGCAAACTGGATGGACATCATGAAAATGATTTTGAGAGTAGAAGAAGAGAGTAGAAGAAGTTCAGGAGAAAGAACAAACCAAATGTAATTACTGTAAAATTGACTGTGTCCATAAAATGTAGATAGTGGGTATGGGCTGGAAGTAGAGGCCTAGGCGTTGTTGTTCACTAGTTTACTCCAAGTGGGGAAAGGGTGGCGCGGTTGGAAAGTAATAAAGGGGAATATATATATATATTTAAAAGGATATATGTATGTGTATGTATGCATGTATGTATGCATGTATGTATGTATGCATGTATGTATGTATGTATGTATGTATGTATGTATGTATGTATGTATGTATGTATGTATGTATGTATGTATGTATGTATGTATGTATGTATGTATGTATGTATGTGTGTGTATATGTGTATGTATGTGTATGTGTATGTATATGTATATATATGTATGTATATATGTATATGTATGTATGTGTGTATATATGTGTATATATATATATATATATATATATATATATATATATATATATATATATATATATATATATATATATATATAAAACATGGGGGATTGGAAGTGATGCAGACAATTACATTGATGGAAGTTACAATCTATCTGCAATATTAAGCTGATCTACCCCCAAGAAGTTAACATAAAAAAATTAAAAATTAAAATAAAAGAAAGAATAAAAGAACTTAAACATGAAGTCACTCGTAAAAACAGCAGCTCTTTGCTGTATTTGTTGACGGTCTCTCTCTAGTCATGGTTTTAAACATTTTGAAATCTCACAGCATGAACCAACTGAGCTACACGGGACTAGAGAGCTGACCCATTCTCCATATTTAGTAATATGTATGAGCAGCTGGCCAGTTTATTTTTCACAGGAGTGGGAGAAAGAGAGGGCTGAGACCGGGGTGTTAGCAGATGAACTGATGGCCTTTGCTGTGTTCTACAGGACCTCAGCCAGTTCACTAGCATTGTTTACCTCCTCCCAGAAGACACTGGTCCATTGCTGCTGCAGGCTAATATTACTTAGCGCTTGTCAGCAGAGTACTCCTTTAAAACAGGTCATGCGAAAGGTCAATGTGTTACATTATAATTACCTTATGTTGGAACAAGATCTTCCCTTTGAAATTGGCTGGTACACATAACTGATTTTATTTTCCCCTTTTTCTCTATCACCAGTGAAGTGTTACTGAAATCCAGTGGTGTGTATTCGTGGATGCCAAGGGAAGCCAGGCTTCCCCAAATACATTTTTTAAAATTACATAATAATTTATATTTTGTCTCTCTGTGTTTTTATAATTTTTCATCAATTTGCAAGTGGCTGAATCTCACCAGAGAAATCATCAAGGGAGGCCAGTTTGGATTTGGATTCATACAAATCAAATCACTTCATAAGCAATACTCAATTTTCAGAAAAATGTCTATTTTTCTGGTCTGGTTGTGTTGATGTCTTACAGTAGCTAGCTTGCTAAATCGTCCCTTTCTTAAACCATGGATGGAGATGGGGATTTGAACTTCTGGTTTTAAATTAATTCTCTGTACTAGCCAATGATTATGATGGCAATTCTGATCTAACCCTAAATTAATATGTTGTGCCACTGGCCTGAGACGATTGAAGTTCAAAATGTAGCCTAAATGTAGCCTAGCCTTTTTAGGCTCACGCTAACTAGCTAGCTAACTTAGCTGGTTCATTGTTGCCCATGCAAGGAAGTTAGGCTAGCAAGCATTTTAGCTAGGTAGCCTATGATAACAAAAACTAAAAGTGTACTGTATGACCGTGCCATAGACCATTTTGCCAACATGAAAGAGAGGAGAATGACATTGGCGTTCAACTAGTCTACAAGTAGTGTGAGTCACAAAAAAATATTTTACTTGAGGGTGCGCGCACACACACAGAGAGAGAGCAAAAGAGAGAGAGCGAGAGAGCGAGAGAGCGAGAGAGCGAGAGAGCGAGAGCGAGAGAGTGAGAGAGAGAGAGAGAGCGAGAGAGAGAGAGAGAGACATAAATCAGTAACATGGACTGCCACATGATATTTAGCAACATTGATTGGACAAAATAGTTTTCGGTATCTTTAAGTTGTTTTCAGTTTATTAAACTAAGCATATATAGCCTTGTTGATTTGATTATGTGTAAATGTTTAAGTTGAAATGATGCTGACTTGTGGTAACTCCTTGGTTCTAAATCAGTAGTTGTTTAGTAAACTGTCGAAAACATGAACTTGCTTGACCATTCTGCAGGTGATATAACTGTTTGTTACATGCAATATTTGCTTTGTGGACTTCACCGGATAGATGTTGCTCTACGGTTTTGTGATAGATGCTGCACCCCACCCCAACCCTCTCTTTTACGCTGCTGCTACTCTGTTTATTATTTATGCATAGTCACTTTTTTTCTCTTAAAAACTGCATTGTTGGCTAAGGGCTTGTAAGTAAGCATTTATTTCACTGTAAGGTCTACACCTGTTGTATTCGGCGCATTTGGCAAATAAAATTTGATTTGATTTGAAACAAACGAATGTGTAGTTGAATTTATTTCGCCACTGTATGACTGTTGTCTTTTGGTTGTCACGGCCTTATTGTACATCACGGTGGTGTATGAGTGAATGGGTTATAGAGCAAACAAAGCAATTATCACAACATAGGTTGTAATATGGCTTTTTTACTGGCTTGCCTTTCTCAGTGATTTTATCCACGCACCGCTACTGCTGAAATCCATCTCTGTATTATGCATTTTCTCTCAGATGTATTTATAATGCAATGCCAGGCCCATAGAGTTCAGTGCATTTCAGTGAATTTTCTTCTAAGGACCAAACCCCACTTGAGACTATTCTCTAAGGTCATTCTAAAAGCCTACATTTTCTGGCGGCAGGTAGCTTAGCGTTTAAAGCATTCGTTTTTACTCACCAAAGTAACAACACAGTGTGGTCAAAGACTTAGTAACTTAGTTGTAGTCACGATCTGGTTACCTATAACTACAAACATAGTTATGCTTTTGGGTTTTTACATATTTATTAACTTATTTCCGGATATCTTCTAAACTACCCATAATGCACTAATGTCATATTGAGAATCTACTCTGCATTAGCTAGCTCGAACTGGCTAGTGTTAACCACTAGCCATGCAGACCAAGTGTTGACTTCTTTTGCACCGGCAGGCTTGCCTCTGACTCAAAAGGATAGTGGAAAATCATTCCTGCCTGCTCTAATTGTTTAGTACCTCGTCTGTTCTTCATTTGTTTTTCGTCCTCCAATTTGTTTGGTCAGCTTTTTGACCGGTTTTCCGTGAAGTAGGCAGAGTTTTTCAACCTTGGCTTAGAAATAGCGTGCTACAGTAGCTGACTGGCTGTGCTGTTGTTATCATTTCCATCTGCTTGGAGCCTTCCTCCAATCGCTGTCTTATTGTTGACTCGTCCCCTCATCTCCTGTGCCCAATGCCTCCTCTGGATTATTGCCTCTGGAATCTATCTACTTTGGTTTACTTTAATATAGCTGTAAGCTAGGTGTTGCTAGCAACTGGCTGACTTAAGCAGTGCTATCGTAATGTTAGTAGGCTTGTAGGGCAAACGTTAGCAGGCTAGTTGGCTAGCAACCTTGCAAGCTGATTTGTAACAATAAATTAATAAAGAATTTGCTTGTAGGTTGGCTGAAAATTGTATTGAAACCAGTAGTCATGAGTGCAAACAACTTGGTTTAATTTGAAGTTATACATTTGAAGTTATTTCTGTTGGAGTTTACATTATAGGGAATAGGCTGGCTTGCTGGGTCCTCCACAAAAGTCACACCCTGCAAAAATAAAATCCTGCATGACTTCAGCATTCTTCAAAATCCTGATTGGTTTTATGATTAACTCGAAAAATAGAAAAGTGAGGTGTTACTTTGCATTGGGACTTTAGATGCATATACTATTGCAAATCCTTATGTTTCATGTGGTTACATTTACGCTACCTACCCTTTAAAGGAGGAGTTCACTATTTTACAACTTGATATTAGATGGAATCTCACTCTGAAAGTAGTCTATGGGCCAGGAGAAACTGTAATCCTTGCTTCAGTTTTCTTTAAACATCCTCAACAGACTTCAGCTAACTTTAGCCACCACAAGCTAATAATCAATGGAAATGATGGGGGCATGTGAGCATGCCTTCTTTTTATGGCCAAATCACCTTTAAGTAACATCAAATAGTTGATTTGAATAGATTTCAGGTGATTTGGACATAATTCTTTGTAAACATGCTCACATGCCCCCCAACACTTCCATTGATTGTTAGCTTGTGGTGGCTAAGTTTAGCTGAAGTTTGTAGTGGCTGTTTAAAGAAAACTGAACCATGGATTACAGTTTCTCTTGGCCCATCAAGTTGTAAAATAGTGAACTACTCCTTTTAGAGCATTGGGACAGTAACCGAAAGGTTGCTGGTTCGAATCCCCGAGCCTACTAGTTGAAAAATCTGTCAATATGCCCTTGAGAAAAGCACTTAACCCTAACTGCTCCTGTTAATCGCTTTGGATAACAGTGTCTGCTAACTGACTAAAATGTCAATGTAAAATGTCTATACATTACAGCAAAGTATATTGTGTATTACCATGTCTGATCTCTAAGGTATACAGTATGACAGCAGTGGTACATGCTGTGGCTGTGGAGGCTGCTGTGGCCTACACACTAGTGGCCCACAGCTGCCTGTCCCTGTATTGACCTTCTAAATGTGTGTGTCCCTGATCTAGTCCATCTTCCCTTGCAGTGGCAGACACAACTCTCCAGAGGCCAAACACCGAGCCACGAGTGCATCCACCCTGTCTCTGATCAAACATCCCTCCTACTGTAACCATCTGAAACCACAGCTTTCTCTTCTTCCCTCTGGTAAACCCCCACAGACAGGTAGACAGGTAGGATGTGTGTCCCGCTGCAGGACATTCATCACATCTGCTGTGGATCTGCTAAACAATAGGTCCAAGAAAATAAAGCATTTGTGTCCTCACCATCATTGTGACATTTTGTTACACCTCAGAGGGGCAGGTGCTGATCCAGGCCATGTTTCAACATCACATCTGTTATCTGTGTAAATGAGTCAAAGGCCAGTGTGGTTTAGGTGTGGTGAAGGGGCATTACTCAGAGAAAGACACAGAGGGGAATTGGGGGATATGAACTCTGGAGACGATAGTGTATTGCCATGTCAACGGGAAGCAAAACAGTCATGCCCTCTATTTACATGTACCTCTACTGAGTCTGCATCCCAAATGGCACCCTATTCCCTATGTAGTGCACTATTAAGGGTATAGAAGGACATTTGGGACTTAGTCTAAGCCTTGACACTGCATAATCCAAGACAAGAGTCCTTCTGCAACGAGAAGAGCCCAGCTCAGATCCCCAATCATGTTCCATATATCGCGAAACAGTGTGTGACGTTTGAAAATAACATTTTTAATCAGCTGTCCCCTGATGTTTTTTGACCTTTATTTAACTAGGCAAGTCAGTTAAGAACAAATTATTATTTACAATGACAGCCTACACCGGCCAAACCCAGACAACGCTGTGCCAATTGTGCACCCCCCTATGGGACTCCCAATCATGGCCGGTTGTGATACAGCCTGGAATTGAACCAGGGGGTCTGTAGTGATTCCTCAAGCACTGAGATGCAGTGTCTTAGACCGCTGCGCCACTCGGGAGCCAATGTGATCTACAGTACCATCTCCAAGGACTAAGACAACCCCCGTACATCTGACACATTTTACACAGCATCAAGACAACAGATCGATTTGTATCTCTTCCCCTTGAAACCAATAATTAATTCCTGATAACTCATTACCGGTTGGTGACAATTTACAGCATAAATATTCATGTGGAAGTTCAATTCAAAGTTACTGTATATTAACGACATGTCACAGGCCGCTGGTCGTAATTTCAAGACGTAAGAGACAACACGCGACTCTCTACGGTTCAATCATACAATTGCACAGCTGTTAGGAAAAGACAGAGAAAAACAGTGAAATGGTCTGTGAAAAATAGTTACATAAGTCATCTGTTCACTCCATTTCTCTGGAGACATCCAAAACGTAATTTATTTCAATCAAACAAAATATTGTTTAATCAGCCATGCACGGCTTAATTGAATAATTACGAATGTGCCTGAATGGACAAAAATAACTGTAGAAAATAAATGTTTCCACAGACCAGTTCTCTCACACAACAGAGTATTTGTCTAAACAATACAAATGTGCAGTGCAGATTTCTTTATACAACTTCATACTAAGACTTAGGCATGCTAACAAAACAGCAAAAACAACCAAGCATGATGTCCAAGTTACAGTTGTTCGTATTTCTTTGTCCAGACTGGGAAAAATATTGACACATTTAATAGTGTATTCTCTGCACTGCGCTTTCAGAAGTGCATTTTATTTGTGTTGGCCGGAAAAAACACTCTAAAAATATTGAATTCTGAGTTTAAACAGCTTGCCGGTGCAGAAAGAAGGAACGTTATTGTCGTTATGATGTCACATGATGTGCCAATGCTGTTCTCAAAATATGAGTATAACAAGGTTGTCGGAAACATCATGTTCTCATACACAAAGGGAGACAGAAGAGTCAAGGTAAAAATCCATGAGGGCTTTTTACCTTGAAAGTAATTCACTCTCACAGCTCAATCTCTCCACGCTGAGAAGACCACACACACAAACTGCATCTCTTCTTCAAAAGCAGTCTTCAAAAGCAATCCATGTGATCTTGTCCAATAGCACAATCACAATGAGTTCATCCTGAATGGCCAAAACTAGCTACTTTTTGCGATCTTACTGAGCTCTTATCAGGTACTCTTCCAAAAGCACAAAAAGGAAAATACAACATGCAACATGCACACAACTTCTCTCTTTTCAGCCGGAGTTTATGAGCTACAATATTATTTGTTTGGTTTGCAAAGGTCAGGTAACCTACATTTATGAAGCACTTTTCATCTGTCTCTGTGGCAATCATGGTTCAAAATGGCCTAATTATGGTGATGACAACATCAAGTGTCCAACTGAGCCCAATGTTCATTCCCCCTGGATTGTGTGAGCACCCTACTTATGCAGAGTCACAGTTGTCCACCGCAGGGCGTGTTCTATCAGATGGGAGACATAGGTCACAGAACACTGGAGCTTAGCCTTGAAAGCGAGCTTCTTAATTAATCTCAACGCTCTCCATGTCCAACATTTCCATGATGACAACAGGTTATAGGTCATACCAGTCTACAGGTCTCCACAGTGCAATAGCCATGGTGGATGTAGTGTTATGTGATACTTCTCCATTGAGAGTTCCTCATATTGGTCCATACATCAGAAATCAAATCAATCAAATCAAAGGTTTCGTAAACAACAGGTGTAGACTGACAGTGAAACACTTACTTACGGGTCCTTTTCCAACAATGCAGAGTTAAAGATAAAGTAGTCGGAAGTTTACATACACCTTAGCCAAATACATTAAAACTCAGTTTTTCCACAATTCTTGACATTTAATCCTAGTAAAAATTCCCTGTCTTAGGTCAGTTAGGATCACCACTTTATTTTAAGAATGTGAAATGTCAGAATAATAGTAGAGAGAATGATTTATTTCAGCTTTTATTTCTTTCATCACATTCCCAGTGGGTCAGAAGTTTACATACACTCAATTAGTACAGTATTTGGTAGTTTTGCCTTTAAATTGTTTAACTTGGGTCAAACGTTTTGGGTAACCTTCCACAATCTTCCCACAATAAGTTGGGTGAATTTTGGCCCATTCCTCCTGACAGAGCTGGTGTAACTGAGTTAGGTTTGTAGGCCTCCTTGCTCGCACACGCTTTTTCAGTTCTGCCCACAAATGTTCTATAGGATTGAGGTCAGGGCTTTGTGATGGCCACTCCAATTCCTTGACTTTGTTGTCCTTAAGCCATTTTGCCACAACTTTGGAATTATGCTTGGTGTCATTGTCCATTTGGAAGACCCATTTGCGACCAAGCTTTAACTTCCTGACTGATGTCTTGAGATGCTTCAATACATCCACATCATTTTCCTTCCTCATGATGCCATCTATTTTGTGAAGTGCACCAGTCCCTCCTGCAGCAAAGCACCCCCACAGCATGATGCTGCCACCCCCGTGCTACACGGTTGGGATGGTGTTCTTCGGCTTGCAAGAAACCTTCTTTTTCCTCCAAACATAACGATGGTCATAATGGCCAAACAGTTCTATTTTTGTTTCATCAGGCCAGAGGATATTTCTCCAAAAAGTAAGATCTTTGTCCCCATGTGCAGTTGCAAACCATAGTCTGGCTTTTTTATGGCGGTTTTGGAGCAGTGGCTTCTTCCTTGCTAGGCGGCCTTTCAGGTTATGTCGATATAGGACACGTTTTACTGTGGATATAGATACTTTTGTACCTGTTTCCTCCAGCATCTTCACAAGGTCCTTTGCTGTTGTTCTGGGATTGATTTGCACTTTTTGCACCAAAGTACATTCATCTCTAGGAGACAGAACGCATTGCCTTCCTGAGCGGTATGACGGCTGCGTGGTCCCATGGTGTTTATACTCGCGTACTATTGTTTGTACAGATGAACGTGGTACCTTCAGGCATTTGGAAATTGCTCCCAAGGATGAACCAGACTTGTGGAGGTCAACACATTTTTCTTTTGATTTTCCCATGATGTCAAGCAAAGAGGCAATGAGTTTGAAGGTAGGTCTTGAAATACATCCACAGGTACACCTCCAATTGACTCAAAAAATGTCAATTAGCCTATCAGAAGCTTCTAAAGCCATGACATAATTTTCTGGAATTTTCCAAGCTGTTTAAAGGCACAGTCAACTTAGTGTATGTAAACTTCTGACCCACTGGAATTGTGATGCAGTGGATTATAAGTGAAATAATCTGTCTGTAAACAATTGTTGGAAAAATTACTTGTGTCATGCACAATGTAGATGTCCTAACCGACTTGCCAAAACTATAGTTTGTTAACAAGAAATGTGTGGAGTGGTTTGATAAACGAGTTTAATGACTCCAACATAAGTGTATGTAAACTTCCGACTTCAACTGTATATACAGTATATAAATAGTGACACGAGGAACAAATACACAGTGAATAACGAATAACAATAACATGGCTATATAAAGGAAGTAACAGTACAGAATCGATGTGCAAGGGTACGAGGTAATTGAGGCAGCTATGTATACTGAAAAACATACAAGGAAATCATTATGCCCTAATCTATGGATTTCACATGACTGGGAATACAGATATGCATCTGTTGGTCACAGATACCTTGAAAAAAAGGTAGGGGCGTGGATCAGAAAAACAGTCAGTACCATTTGCCTCATGCAGCGCAACACATCTCCTTCGCATAAAGTTGATCAGGCTGTTGATTGTGGCCTGTGAAATGATGTCCCACTCCTCTTCAATGACTGTGCAAAGTGTCTTGATATTGGCAGGAACTGGAACCCGCTGTTGTACACGTCAATCCAGAGCATCCCAAACATGCTTAATGGGTGACATGTCTGGTGAGTATGCAGGCCATAGAAGATCTGGGACATTTTCAGATTCCATGAATTGTGTATAGATCCTTGTGACATGGGGCCGTGCATTATCATGCTGAAACATGACAGGTGATGGTGATGGCGGCTGATGAATTGCACGTCAATGGGCCTTAGGATCTCGTCACGGTATCTCTGTGCATTCAAATTGCCATCGATAAAATGCAATTGTGTTCATTGTCCGTAGCTTATGCCTGCCCATACCATAACCCCACTGCCACCATGGGACACTTGGATGTCCTGCCAAATTCTCTAAAACAACAAGTTGGCTTATGGTAGAGAAATGAGCATTACATTCTCTGGCAACAGCTCTGGTGGACATTCCTGTCGTCAGCATGCCCATTGCACGCTTCCTCAAAACTTGAGACATCTTTGGATTTGTGTTGTTTGACAAAACTGCACATTTTAGAGTGGCCTTTTATTGTCCCCAGCACAAGGTGCACCTGTGTAATGATCATGCTGTTGAATCTGCTTCTTGATATGCCACACCTGTCAGGTGGATGGATTATCTTGGCAAATGAGAAATGCTCACTAACAGGTATGTAAACAAATTTGTGCACAACATTTGAGAGAAATAAGCTTTTTGTGCATATGGACAATTTCTGGGATCTTTTATTTCAGGTCACTTTTACATGTTGCTTTTATATTTTTGTTCAGTGTACATACAGGTAGGGGCAAAGTGACTAGGCAACAGGACAGATAAGAGACAGTAGCAGCAGTGTGTGTGTGTGTGTGTGTGTGTGTGTGTGTGTGTGTGTGTGTGTGTGTGTGTGTGTGTGTGTGTGTGTGTGTGTGTGTGTGTGTGTGTGTGTGTGTGTGTGTGTGTGTGTGTGTGTGTGTGTGTGTGTGTGTGTGTGTGTGTGTGTGTGTGTGTGTGTGTGTGTGGCGTCAGTATGCATGTGTGTGCATGTTATGTGTCTGTGGGTGTATGTAGTGTATGTGTGTGTTGGGGTGCCAGTATAAGTATGTGTGAGTGTGTGGGTAGAGTCCAGTGTGTGTGCAGAGAGTCAGTGCAAGAGAGTTAGTTTGATTAGCTATTTAGCATTCTTGTTTACCAGTCTTATGGCTTGGGGGTAGAAACTGTTCAGGGTCCTGTTAGTTCCAGACTTGGTGCACTGGTACCACTTGCCGTGTGGTAGCAGAGAGAACAATCTATTGCTTGGGTTGCTGGAGTCTTTGACATTTGTCATTGAGGTCCTGGATGACAGGGAGCTCGGCCCCAGTACTGTACTAGGCTGTACTCACCACCCTCTGTAGCGCCTTGCGGTCGGGTGCCTTGCAGTTGCCATAGCAAGAGGCGATGCAGCCAGTCAACATGCTCTCAATGGTGCAGCTGTATAACTTTTTGAGGATCTGAGGGCCCATGCCAAACCTTTTCAGCCTCCTGAGGGGGAAGAGGCGATGTCGTGCCCTCATCACAACTGTGTGGTTGTGTGTGGACCATGTTAATTCCTTAGTGATGTGGACACTGAGGAACTTGAAGCTCTCAACCCACTCCACTACAGCCACATCGATGTGGCACACACCATTGAGGGGCCCCTGTGTTCATGGTCAGCGTGGCGGATGTGTTGTTGCCTACGATCACTGCCTGGGGGCGGCCCGTCAGGAAGTCCAGGATCCAGTTGCAGAGGGAGGTGTTCAGTCCCAGGGTCCTGAGCTTGGTGATGAGCTTGGAGGGGACTATGGTGTTGAATGCGGAGCTGTAGTCAATGAACAGCATTCTTACATGGGTATTATTTTGTCCAGGTGGGTGAGGGCAGTGTGGAGAGCAATAGAGATTGCGTCAGCTGTGGATCTGTTGGGGCAGTATGCGAATTGAAGTGGGTCCAGGGTGTCTGGGATGATAGTGTTGATGTGACCCCTGACCAGCCTTTCATGACCATAGTGCTATGGACGATAGTCATTTAGTCAGGTTACATTCTTGTTCTTGACACAGTTGTCTAGAACAGCTGGTGCTCTCATGCATGGTTCAGTGTTGCTTTCCTCGAAGGTAGCTCGTCTGGTAGGCTTGCATCGCTGGCCAGCTTGTGGCTGAGTTTCCCTTTTGTAATCCATGATAGTTTGCCAGCCCTGCCACATCCATCGAGCGTCAGATCTGGCGTAGTAGGATTCAAACGTAGTCCCATATTTACGCTTTGCCTGTTTGATGACTCGTCGGAGGTCATAGCGGGATTTCTTATAAGCATCCGGATTAGTGTCCCACTCCTTGAAAGCGGCATCTCTAGCCTTTAGCTCAGTGCGGATGTTGCCTGTAATCCATGGCTTCTGGTTGGGGTATGTACATAGGGTCACTGTGTCGACGACATCGTCAATGCACTTATTAATTAAGCCGGTGACTGATGTGGTAAACTCATCAAGATTATTGTATGAATCCCAGAATATATTCTACTCTGTGCTAGCAAAAGAGTCCTGTAGCTTAGCATCCGCTTCATCGGACCACTTCCGTATTGAGTGTGTCACTTCCTGTAGTACTTCCTTTTTGAGTTTTTGCTTGTAAACAGGAAGCAGCAGGATATAGTTGTGGTCTGATTTTCCAAAGGGAGGGGGATGAAGGTCCTTGTATCTGTTTCTGTGTGTGGAGTAAATGTGATATAGAGCTTTGTCGCCTCTATTTGCACAGGGAACATGCTGGTAAAAATTAGGTAAAACAGATTTCAGTTTCCCTGCAATAAAATCACTGGCCACGAGAAACGCCGCCTCTGAATGTGCATTTTCTTGTTTGCTTATGGCCCTATACAGCTCGTTGAGTGCGCTGTTAGTGCAGTTTCGGTTTGTCGTGGTAAATAGCGAGTTATGAAAAATATAGATTAAAACTCTCTTGATAAATAGTATGGTCTGCAGCTTATCATGAGGTATTCTAACTCAGGTGAGCAAAAACTCGAGACTTCCTTAACATTAGAGATCATGCACCAGCTGTTATTAACAAAGAAACATACCCCTCCTCCCATCGTCTTACATGAGTCTGCCGTCCGGTCTTGACGATGCATAGAAAAACCAGCGAGATGTACAGTGTATTCATGTCCTCGTTCAGCCATGACTCTGAGAAACATAGGATATTACAGTTTTTCAGGTCCCATTGATAGGATAGTCTCGAACAGAGCTCATTCAGTTTGTTCCCCAGTGACTGCATGTTCGCCAACAGAACAGAGGGTAATGGTGGTCCATTTGTTTGCCGAAATAGTCTCGTAAGGATTCCGCCTCACCTGACTCTCTTTCGTGTCCCGGGGATTAGGGACTGGTCTGGAGTAAGCAGAATGTCCAGAGCTGCCCACTCGTTGAAGTAGAAATTGTCATCCAAACTGAGGTTAGTAATCGCTGTTCTAATGTTCAGAAGCTGTTTTCGATCATTGGAAATGATGGCAGACACATTATGTACAAAAGTTAAGATCTGCTCAAAATAAAACGCAATGTAGAAGAATTGGTCAGGAGCCTGTAAGATATCTGCAGTGGAAGAATTGGTCAGAAGCCCGTAAAACGGCTGCTATCAAATGCAGCGCCATCTTGGAAAATACATTGGATGTGCATGAGATACAGTGCCTTGCAAAAGTCTTCATATCCCTTGGTATTTTTCCTATTTTGTTGCATTACAACCTGTATTGTACATTTGTTTTTATTTGGATTTCATGTAATGGACATACACAGAATAGTCCAAATTGTTGAAACGAAATGAAAAAAAAAAATAACGGAAAAGTGGTGCGTGCATATGTATTCACCCCCTATACTATGAAGACCCTAAATAACATCTGGTGCAATCAATTACCTTCAGAAGTCACATAATTAGTTAAATAAAGTCCACCTGTGTGCAATCTAAGTGTCACATGATCTGTCACATGATCTCAGTATATATACACCTGTTCTGAATGGCCCCAGAGTCTGCAACACCACTAAGCAAGGGGCACCACCAAGCAAGCGGCACCATGAAGACCAAGGAGCTCTCCAAACAGGTCAGGGACAAAGTTGTGGAGAAGTACAGATCAGGGTTGGGTTATAAAAAAATATCAGAAACTTTGAACATCCCACGGAGCACCATTAAATCCATTATTAAAAAATGGAAAGAATATGGCACCACAACAAACCTGCCAAGAGAGGGCCGCCCACCAAAACTCACGGACCAGGTAAGGAGGGCATTAATCAGAGAGGCAATAAAGAGACCAAAGATAACCCTGAAGGAGCTGCAAAGCTCCACAGCAGAGATTGGAGTATCTGTCCATAGGACCACTTTAAGCCATACAATCCACAGAGCTGGGCTTTACGGAAGAGTGGCCAGAAAAAAACACGTTTGGTGTTCGCCAAAAGCCATGTGGGAGTCTCCCCAAACATATGGAAGAAGGTACTCTGGTCAAATGAGACTAAAATTGAGGTTTTTGGCCACCAAGGAAAACGCTATGTCTGGTGCAAACCCAACACCTCTCATCACCCCGAGAACACCATCCCCACAGTGAAGCATGGTGGTGGCAGTATCATGCTGTGGGGATGTTTTTCATCGGCAGGGACTGGGAAACTGGTCAGAATTGAAGGAATGATGGATGGCGCTAAAAACAGGGAAATTCTTGAGGGAAACCTGTTTCAGTCTTCCAGAGAAAAGTTATGCATGCTCAAGTTCTGTTTTTTTGTCTTATTTCTTACTTGTTTCACAAAAAAAAATATTTTGCATCTTCAAAGTGGTAGGCAAGCCACTGTAGGTTGTTATTAAGATGAGTAATAATCGAAACCCAATGAGATCATGTCCAAGCCACAAGGCATATGGATTACCCATGTAGTTTGCCTGGTAAGGAGACTAAAAAAGTGTTTTACACATAGGACTAAAAAAGTTTTGAACCAAAATATCAAGTGTTCCTAATTCCAATTTTTTCAAATGCAGTAGCAAAAACCATCAAGCTTGATTAATCTGGCTCTCATGAGGACCGCCACAGGAATGGAAGACCCATAGTTACCTCTGATGCAGAGGATAAGTTCATTAGAGTTACCAGCCTCAGAAATTGCAGCCCAAATTAATGCTTCACAGTTCAAGTCACAGACACATCTCACCATCAACTGTTCAGAGGGGACTGTGTGAATCAGGCCTTCATGGTCGAATTGCTGCAAAGAAACCATTACTAAAGGACACCAATAAGAAGAAGTGACCTGCTTGGGCCAAGAAACACTAGAAATGTGTCCTTTGGTCTTTGTGAGACAGGGAGTGGGTGAACGGATGATCTCTGCATGTGTACAGTCGTGGTCAAAAGTTTTGAGAATGACACAAGTATTGGTCTTCACAAAGTTTGCTGCTTCAGTGTTTTTAGATATTTTTGTCAGATGTTACTAATTACAAGCATTCCATAAGTGTCAAAGGCTTTTATTGACAATTACATTAAGTCATGCAAAGAGTCAATATTTGCAGTGTTGACCCTTATTTTTCAAGACCTCTGCAATCCGCCCTGGCATGCTGTCAATTAACTTCTGGGCCACATCCTGACTAAAGGCAGCCCATTCTTGCATAATCAATGCTTGGAGTTTGTCAGAATTTGTGGGTTTTTGTTTGTCAACCCGCCTCTTGAGTATTGACCACAAGTTCTCAATGGGATTAAGGTCTGGGGAGTTTCCTGTCCATAGACCCAAAATGTTGGTGTTTTGTTCCCTGAGCCACTTAGTTATCACTTTTGCCTTACGGCAAGGTGCTCCATCATGCTGGAAAAGGCATTGTTCGTCACCAAACTGTTATTGGATGGTTGGGAGAAGTTGCTCTCTGAGGATGTGCTGGTACCATTCTTTATTCATGGCTGTGTTCTTAGGCAAAATTGTGAGTGAGCCCACTCCCTTGGCTGAGAAGCAACCCCACACATGAATGGTGTCAGGATTCTTTACTGTTGGCATGACACAGGACTGATGGTAGCGCTCACCTTGTCTTCTCCGGACAAGCTTTTTTCCGGATGCACCAAACAATCGGAAAGGGGATTAATCAGAGAAAATGACTTTACCCCAGTGCTCAGCAATCCAATCCCTGTACCTTTTGCAGAATATCAGTCTGTCCCTGATGTTTTTCCAGAAGAGAAGTGGCTTCCTCGCTGCCCTTCTTGACACTAGGCCATCCTCCAAAAGTCTTCACCTCACTGTGCGTGCAGATGCACTCACACCTGCCTGCTGCCATTCCTGAGCAAGCTCTGCACTGGTGGTGCCCCGATCCCGCAGCTGAATCAACTTTAGGAGACGGTCCTGGCGCTTGCTGGACTTTCTTGGGCGCCCTGATGCCTTCTTCACAACAATTGAAGAAGGCATCAGTTCTTGATGATCCGATAAATGGTTGATTTGATTACTAGCAGCAATATCCTTGCATGTGAAGCCCTTTTTGTGCAAAGCAATGATGATGGCACATGTTTCCTTGCAGGTAAACATGGTTAACAGAGGAAGAACAATGATTTCAAGCACCACCCTCCCTTTAAAGCTTCCAGTCTGTTATTGTAACTCAATCAGCATGACAGAGTGATCTCCAGCCTTGTCCTCGTCAACACTCTCACATGTGTTAACGAGAGAATCACTGACATGATGTCAGCTGGTCCTTTTGTGGCCGGGCTGAAATGCAGTGGAAATGTTTTTTGGGGATTAAGTTCATTTTCATGGCAAAGAAGGACTTTGCAATTAATTGCAATTCATCTGATCACTCTTCATAACATTCTGGAGTATATGCAAATTGCCATCATAAAAACTGAGGCAGCAGACTTTGTGAAAATTAATATTTGTGTCATTCTCAAAACTTTTGACCACAACTGTAGTTCCCACCATAAAGCATGGAGGAGGTGTTATGGTGTGTGGGTGCTTTGCTGGTGACACTGTCTGTGATTTATTTAGAATTTAAGGCATACTTAACCAGCATGGCTACCACAGCATTCTGCAGCGATACGCCATCCCATCTGGTTTGGGCTTAGTGGGACTATAATTTGTTTTTCAACAGGACAATGACCCAACATGACTCTTTTCTCCGTGTATATCAATGATGTCGCTCTTGCTGCTGGTGACTCTCAGATCCACCTCTACGCAGACGACACCATTTTGTATACATCTGGCCCTTCATTGGACACTGTGTTAACAAACCTCCAAACGAGCTTCAATGCCATACAACACTCCTTCAGTAGCCTCCAACTGCTCTTAAACACTAGTAAAACTAAATGCATGCTCTTCAATCGAACGCTGCTGGCACCCGCCCACCCGACTAGAATCACCACTCTCGACGGGTCTGACCTAGAGTATGTGGACAACTACAAATACCTAGGTGTCTGGTTAGACTGTAAACTCTCCTTCCAGACTCACATTAAGAATCTCCAATCCAAAGTTAAATCTAGAATCGGCTTCCTATTTCGCAACAAAGCCTCCTTCACTCATGCTGCCAAACATGCCCTCGTAAAACTGACTATCCTACCGATCCTTGACTTCGGCGATGTCATTTACAAAATAGCCTCCAACACTCTACTCAGCAAATTGGATGGAGTCTATCACAGTGCCATCCATTTTGTCTCCAAAGCCCCATACACTACCCACCACTGTGACCTGTACGCTCTTGTTGGCTGGTCCTCACTACATGTTCGTCGTCAAACCCACTGGCTCCAGGCCATCTATAAATCACTGCTAGGCAAATCCCCGCCTTATCTTAGCTCATTGGTCACCATAGCAGCGCCCACCCGTAGTCTGCTCTCCAGCAGGTATATCTCACTGGTCATTCCCAAAGCCAACACCTCCTTTGGCCGCCATTCCTTCCAGTTCTCTGCTGCCAATGACTGGAACGAATTGCAAAAATCTCTGAAGCTGGAGACTCTTATCTCCCTCACTAACTTTAAGCATCAGTTGTCAGAGCACCTTACCGATCACTGCACCTGTACACAGCCCATCTGAAATTAGCCCACCCAACTACCTCATCCCTATATTGTTATTTATTTTGCTCTTTTGCACCCCAGTATCTCTATTTGCACATAATCTCTTGCACATCTAGCATTCCAGTGTTAATACTAATTGTAATTATTTTGCACTATAGCCTATTTATTGCCTTACCTCCATAACTTGCTACATTTGCACACACTGTATATATATTTTCTGTTGTATTTTTTGACTTTATGTTTTTTTACCCCATATGTAACTCTGTGTTGTTGTTTTTATCGCACTGCTATGCTTTATCTTGGCCAAGTCGCAGTTGTAAATGAGAACTTGTTCTCAACTGGCTTACCTGGTTAAATAAAGGTGAACTAAAAATAAAAAATAAAAATAAATGACCTGGCCTCCACAATCACCCGATCTCAACCCAATTGAGATGGTTTGGGATGAGTCGGACGGCAGAGTGAAGGAAAAGCAGCCAAGAAGTGCTCAGCATATGTGGGAACTCCTTCATGACTGTTGGAAAAGCATTCCAGGTGAAGCTGGTTGAGAGAATGCCAAGAGTGTGCAAAGCTGTCATCAAGGCAAAGGGTGGCTATTTGAAGAATCTCAAATATAAAATATATTTTGATTTGTTTAACACTTTTTTGGTTACTACATGATTTCATATGTGTAATTTCATAGTTTTGGGTCTTCACTATTATTCTACAATGTTGTCACGATCGCTTACAGACGGGACGGACCAAGGCGCAGCGTGATATGCGTACATGTTTATTAAATATCAAACACAACCACAAAATAACAAACAAAACGAAACGTGACGTCCAAGGCAGCACAACACAACATACCTTAACACGGAAGAAGATCCCACAACCCACTAGTGCCAATAGGCTGCCTAAGTATGGTCCCCAATCAGAGACAACGAGCTACAGCTGCCTCTGATTGGGAACCACACCGGCCAACCTAGATCTACACGATCTAGATCTAAACATAGAAAATGCAACATAGAACAAACCACACAGAAAATACACACCCTGACTCAACAAATACGAGTCCTCAGAGTCAGGGCGTGACAGTACCCCCCCCCCCCCCCCCCCCCCCCCCAAAGGTGCGGACTCCGACCGCACAACATAAACATAACAGGGTAGGGGCCGGGAGGGCATTCCGATTCCACCGGTGCCCAGTTCAGCTCCGGTCAGCTGCTCCACTCCGGAGCCAGAGCAATCCGCTTCACCGCGGTCCAGTCAAGCTCCGGTCAGCGGCTCCACTCCGGAGCCAGAGCAGTCCGCTCCACCGGTGCCTGATCCAGCTCCGGTCAGCTGCTCCACTCCGGCGCCAGAGCAGTCCGCTCCACCGGGGTCCAGTCCAGATCCGGTCAGCGGCTCCACTCCGGAGCCAGAGCAGTCCGCTCCACCGGTGCCCAGTCCAGCTCAAGTCAGCGGCTCCAGTCCGGAGCCTGTGTAGTCCGCTCCACCGGTGCCCGGTCCAGCTCAGGTCAGCGGCTCCAGTCCAGACCCAGACGTCAGCCCCTCTCCAGGTTTGGGGGCTCCCACACCAGGGTCCAGACAGGGCTTGGTACTTCGTGGGAGGAAGGAGAGGGGAAGCAGCGCGCCGAGGTCCAGACCAGACCAGGGGCGCAACAGGGAGGCGGTGAGTAAGTGGTCGTCACGCCCTGAGCCGGATCCGCCTCCGAGGCGGAATGACCACCCGGCCCCTACCCTGTTATGTTTATGTTGTGCGGTCGGAGTCCGCACCTTTGGGGGGGGGTGTACTGTCACGCCCTGACTCTGGGGACTCGTATTTGTTGAGTCAAGGTGTGTATTTTCTGTGTGGTTTGTTCTATGTTGCATTTTCTATGTTTAGATCTAGATCGTGTAGATCTAGGTTGGCTGGTGTGGTTCCCAATCAGAGGCAGCTGTAGCTCGTTGTCTCTGATTGGGGACCATACTTAGGCAGCCTATAGGCACTAGTGGGTTGTGGGATCTTGTTCCGTGTAAGGTATGTTGTCTACCTTGGACTTCACGTTTCGTTTCGTTTGTTGTTTTGTCGGTTGTTTATTCATATAAATAAACATGTACGCATATCACGCTGCGCCTTGGTCCGTCCCGTCTGTAAACGAACGTGACAAATGTAAAAATAGTAAAAATAAATAAAAACCCTTGAATGAGTTGGTGTGTCCAAACTCTTGACTGGTATAGTATGTATATATAAAAACTATTCGTTAGATGTAGGCCTATGTATTTGCCACGTGTGTGTTGTGCTCTGCTGGTTTGTTAAAGACAAATCACGTACTGTAGAGAGTGTGGTGTGGAATGATTCAGGACACTGTTCAATCAGTTTGAATAGGTTATTGCCTACATCGACCTGAGTCATTTCTGCTCTATGAGAAAATGTGCCACTCACTGAACATGTAAGTGCCCGCCCAAGGTCTCATTGATTCTAAAACAACAAAAGATCAGGAAACTCAAAGCTTTTGATAGAAATAGCAGCAATAAATGTAATTACATTTTACTGTGAAGCTCAGACAAAAAACATTTCTAAGAATTGTCACAATGTATCATAACTAAACATATTTTTTGTGTCTATTCTTAATAGGGTCTCATACCTGGACAAGAGGAAGAAAATATGCACTTGACACACACAAGGCGGCTAGGGCCACAGAGAGCTAATCATATGCACACGGTGTACAAACACTAATTACATAGTGCAGTTAAAGCAGCAGCCAAAACCAATACGGCTCCTAGAAGTTATCAGTGTATGTTGATAACCACCCAGACAATTCCGACCATCATTAACCTCTCAACAACCGTATTTCAGCTCCACAATCCCGGGGATTCTGGGGGATTAATGCCACATTTACATAATTAGGGTCAGGAACGGACAAACAGCATATTAATAACAACTGGACTGACATGATCCTCATTGAACTTAATAGAAGTCTCCCGCTACAATAAGCTGTCATCATAATACAAAGCTGGTTTGTAACAATGTGATAATAACCACAACAAACAGCCAACATTGTTGATTATGTAGAGAGGCACGTGATGCTGTGGGAATAAACATGCTGCGCTATTTAGATAAACATTTGATAAACTGTGTACATTGCAGAAACACGACCACTACTAGAGTTTTTACAACCGAAGAACAGGTAAAGAATACAAAATCCAAAGCTTGTAGCACCACAAATGTCATATAAATTCTCAAATGCGTCTGCAGGGCTGCTTATATTGGTCAAACTAAACAGGCATTGAAACTCCGCATCGCAGAACGGAAGGCTGCTATTCGTAATAAAAACACGGACTATGCTATTGTGCGCCACTGCATAGACGCCACTGGCGTAATGCAGTTTCTCTGGTCCCCCGCAGGGTCAGAGTTGCAGACACCCAAATATCACCTATGTATATATTTTATTTTGACATGGCCTATTGATTAATGAGACACATGGTTTCTCTTATTATTATTTTGTGCTATAATTTGCCATTTACCTTGAAACATTATTATTATTTTCTTACATTGTGTCTCAATGGGCTACTAGGCTATAAATAGGAGCTAAGTGCAATGGTCAGGTCACTGAGGAAGATGTCAGCTTGATGTCGAAACGTCAGTCACCTGTTGTAATCCTGTACAATGGATTAAAGTGAACTAAAATAAATCAATCTCTGCCTTTTTTGTTCAGTGCTCTTACTCCTTTCTGCCTCAAATAAGTCCTTTTTGAAGTTTTTCTTGGAAAGCCCTTCTCATGATTTTTTGTCATTGTTGTTGAGCACCCCTCCTTTCCTTTGTTTACTGAATCGTGAAGACCCACCTGAACTCTGTGCATAAGTGTATTGAATTCTAACTTGAGCAAATATGAGTAATTTAAACCCAGGGTTTTATTAAATTGTGTTACTTGACTGGCTAATGGCCAAAAGTCCCCTGTTAGATTTACTTAGCACCCAACCATTTATTTTGAACATGAAATCACAACACCGGCTTATGCAAGTGATTTCACTTTTCTTCACCACACCTCTGGTGTTTCTTTACACTGCATCTGTTTAACACCTGCCAGTCCCACATTGGCAAGGCATTAGTCAGAGTAGAAATGTCAACATTCATATCAAGCCTGAGGCCCTATCCCTGCTTGAAAATAAAGGAGGGAAAGTGTAGGGCAATTCCACAGAAACTGAATTGTGCTGAGACTATTTTTTACTTAACATGTATGCCAAACAAAAACTATTGATTTCAAAGTTTAAGTCCAGGCACCACACACTAATAGGGATTTTTTCCCCCTTAATCATATCACAATCAACTTTTACCGGTTGACGTAGATACAAATATAATACTTTTTTGTATTACAATTTTTCTGAAAATGAGCCGATATCTCATTAAATATGTGCATATTTGCATATCACACAAATACATTTTTTCAGGACACTGGATTAAGTCAGCCTAAATGTTTTGGTTTCATTTTGTTAAGACAAACCAGGACCGAACTTACTCAGAGCAGATTGTTGATAAATACTTTATTCATTTTTCTATCTGTAATTTGGCACATGGTTCTAAAGAAAATATTATCTAGAATTAAAAAAACACATCAACAATTTCCTCCGGGCAAGTCTAGAGAATATATCTAAGCTTAACCACACCAAATTTGATGAATGTAGCTGCTTCTGAAACTGAGGAAAATTTGTTGGCATGTGAGAAGAGTCTGAATTTCGGGAAATGGCAGTTAACGACCCTGACGTACACTTACCAAACGCCAAACACCTACTTAGACCCAATCAACATCTCTTCAAAGTAAGTTATTACATATAGTCCAGTTTGTTACATTTTCTATGAAATTGGCTTTTAAATTATGGATGTATGTTCATTTTAAAGTGGTTAAAATTCATGAAATGTTGATGACGGTAGTATGATAAACTAATAAAATAGACATTTTCATCAAGATTTTGACATTTCTACGTTTACTTTTTCAAAATACTAATATTAATGGACCAAAATACCCCCAAATCTCAAAATTGATAGGTAGATGCAAAAAATGTCATTTTAGCCTTGGACTTAACAAACCATACAACCATGCACAAGGACTACTTTTAACAATTTACACTGAACATTTTACAAAAACACATTTACTGGAAGAACTGTGCAGATCTTTTTCGGAAAATGTGGTTACATAAAAAACTGAGGGAGATTTTACAGAAATTCTGTTACCAAATTTGGTAACATAATTTTGAGTTATAATCACTTAATAATTCATAAACAAAATTGATATAAGTAAAAACACTAATTGATAGGTCTACCGTTACTTGTTACTTCTGTGAACTTTCATTATCCTCTCTCCTCATGAGGGAGAGAAATTAGAAAAATATCTTACAGATATGTGTTTTTTTGGTCATGGTATATTAAGGCACAAGGCAATGTTTCTTCAATTTACAAAAATTTGCAAAAGCTTGAGATGAGCTATAAAACAGCAACATAAAATATCCCTACACCATGGCAAAAGGTGTAGAATTGCAGGAAATTAGCTTTAAAACTGCAACATTTCCAAATGACAAAATGTGTAGAATAGCATTATAAAACGGCAATTTTTACTCTCTGCACAATGCCAAAATGTGTTGAAATACAGGAAGTTAGATGATTTCCCCAAAATAAAAATGAGAAACTCCTGAGGCCCTAAATGCGGTAGTCCGGCCCTGCATACAAAAACTCCTCACTTGCTTAAAAATGAATGATCTGCTTAATATGGACAGATTTTTGGGGCGGAGTAAACCCTGTTGTTGGGTTAAGACAAAATAATTGCCAGTGCAAAATAAGATAAGTAAGATAAGATAAGTTATATAAAAGACAAATTATAGACAACAAATATTACAGTATATATAGGACAAGTTATAGATAAATTATATTTAAGCAATAAGGCATATAATAATAATAATAATAATAATAATAATAATAATAATAATAATAATAATAATAATAATAATAATAATAATAATAATAATAATAATAATGCATGAGAACACAGGGATTCTCCCGACCAGTGGCGGTCGGTGCCGTTTAAGATGAGGGAGAATGATTAAAAAATGTATGAGCATGGTCTTATTTCTATTACAGCATATTGGATGACTGTCATTCATATTCCATTCACCCAGCTCAATGTAACATTGATAGGTTTAGGCTACTACATGATACTCTAATTTTCCCTATACCCATCATGAGGTTGGTACAACCTAGCCTATGAATGAAAGTTTACAACGTAGGTGCACAGGTCGAGAGAAATTTGAGTAATCAAGGTGACAGACAGTGACACATTCAATAGCGCTTTGTCCAATCTTGCCTGCATCTAGCTGATCTAGGGTATGGTTATTAGTCCAACAGTTGCAAAATGAGAGATCTATTGGACAAATTCAGGTATGTTTATCCCCGTTTTGTTCCGTTTGCTTCCATTTAAGAAAATGTTTTTCAACAGAATCGGTGGAATGAATACACCCCTGATCACATGCAAACACAGTTCACTTTCATATAGGGGTGTGCTGAGCAGTCGGACAAAACGAGTATCATAACGGATATGTGCAATTTTCTGGATACGATTATGATCAGAGTATGTTTTCTAGTTATCCGTGATCTGAAAAAATGATATTTTCGGGTGCCAGCAAGCATCTTTCTCATGTCAGTCAGTAACAAAGTTTCTAAACCATACTGGACTGTTTTTGAGTCAGTCATGTGCGGTCTAAATTAATAAACTGGCTAGTTTTCCTGCCTGTAAAGAGAAGGGCGGGCTGTACGTTGATCCTACTGCTCTGATTGGATAGAGTGAAGCTGTATTTCTCCATCCACTCGCTTCATAATTTCACCTGATAAGTTTTCCTCGCATGTTTTCAGTCTGATCATTTAGATTGCTGCTGCCTGCTACTATGATAAATCACATGGCGAGGACGTTTGCTATCAAGCTATCAATGTGCATAATATATAACAAGTGGGGCAAGGGTAGAAGGGTAGGAAAAAAATATTAAACAAATGTGCATTCTGACTGTTGATAGCACACAGACACACATACACACCCACCCCTCTGCACGCTGCTCCAAATCTGCAGATGTTTTTGCAGTGAGAACGTGCAGGGAGGTATTTTGCCAACATCTATGTAGGCATATTAAAACACTGCCGTTTTTTACGATCACAAGTATCAGCCGATCCGATTATCAACTGTCAAGTATGGCCTTGTCCGCACACCCCTACTTTCATAGCAGCCACATACAAACAGCATGAGCCTTTAATCGTTGGATAATTCCCTCTTGCATCTATGCACTCTCCTCCTCTCACCTTTTCCTTTCGCTTGTGGACTTCAGTACACAACACATCGGCTGTCTGTGACCAGGCGAAAAAACCTTTCCAAGCCAAACCTTCATATCATGACCGCTAACCACTACACACAGCCAACATCATTGTCACCATATTAGCTAACGTCAAATCAACATAGCTACTAGAATTAATGGGTTAGTAAACCCACTACAATCATGCAGTACAGTTAGCAAGCAGTTTAGCAGTTACACCGGCGGGCCTCTGTGTTCATAAATTAATAAAACCAAAAGCTTACCTTGACTTGGAAGAGTTCCAGTGTTGGATAGCCATAGCCAGCTAGGTAGCATACCATCCCTCTCTGTTTGAGCCGGGTGTTTGAGTAGGCTAAACTAACTAGCTGCATTTGCTAGCTAAGAAACATATACAGTATATAAATAGCCATCTCTCTCTCACTCTCTCTCTCTCTGAAGACAGTAATTTGTTCAAAACTGTTCAACTATTGTCTTTCTCTCTCTTTGAGTCAACTACTCACCACATTTTATGCGCTGCAGTGCTAACTAGCTGTAGCTTATGTTTTATGTACTAGATTAATTCTCAGATCCTTTGATTGGATGGACAACATGTCAGTTCATGCTGCAAGAGCTCTGATAGGTTGGAGGACGTCTTCCGGAAGTTGTCATAATCACTGTGTAAGTCTATGGAAGGGTATGAGAATCACAAGCCTCCTAGGTTTGTATTGAAGTCAATGTACCCAGAGGAGGACGGAAACTAGCTGTCCTCCGGCTACACCATGGTGCTACCCTACAGAGTGCTGTTGAGGCTACTGTAGACCTTCATTGCAAAACAATGTGTTTTAATCAATTATTTGATTAAGTGAATATATTTAGTATAGTTCTATCTAAAGGAAAACTTTTTTAATGGCCGGGAGGACATTAGTGCTTTTATAGAACGGTTGCCAACATATTACAAAATATATTAATTACATGTTTGCATTACAATCTTTATTTTAATGATGTCGTGACGTGACTTACTTTAATGTATGACTGTTATTTATCGAATCACCTAACTATGTTTAATTGTCACTCGATTAAATTAATCATGTAACAATTAACTCATTAGGAATTTGGGGAACCATGGAAGAAGTTGTTTAACGAGTTACCATCTCCCGAATTAAACTCTTATAAGATATGTTTTATATCGATAACAGTCACTTATCAAATAATTACCTCTTATCAGTCTCATTCTGAACATCACATAATCCTTGAACCTGCAAGAACCCTAACCTTATTGATGAATCAGCAATACACAAATTGGCTTAATTATTTATTTACTAACTAACTAAATAATAACACAATACAAACACACTTAGGTTATTACTTACTAACGTAATACAATGAAAACAGGTCCCTAGTTGACTGGACTAACAATCGAATGACTGCTTGGGTAGAAGGAGGGTCAGAGTGGAAGGGAGAGACAGAGATTCAAACTATCATGGCTACTTTGGAGACTATGCTCACAGTAATCATAATACTTATGCACCCTAATAATGCTCATTCGGATTAGAAATGCAACATGTATTTACGTGTAGCTGTCCTCGATAGTTGAGTTGATGATGAAGGACTCTGGTTTGCCCACCAGAGATCCCAATGTCCTTGGTAGAGTTTCTGGTCATAGTGCTGGTTAGAATGGTTACTTCAGATGTACCAGCGGTTGTCTAAGAGGGATTGTCCTTCCCACTTCGTGTCTTTAGTGAAAGTTCTCTAGAAGACTATACATGCCAGCTGCAGACTGAAATGATAAGGTCTAGTGCATTGTCTTCTTCTTCACCTCATGTAGAGGTTGAGAGTTTCAGAGTTTCTCCATTTCAAACGTGTGGACTGTCTCACGTTTTCTGGTCTTTCTGGTCTTGTAGAAAGAGTTTCAATCATTTGCAACATTTAGCTCATGCTTCACGTCTGCTGGTCTGAGGTGAATTTCGTCACGAAACGTTTTATGCATTCGGGGTAAAAGGGGCATTCCATCATGTTTACACGATCTCTGATGTCACTCGGGGCGTAGCTAGTTAACTCATTAGAAGACTAAAATCACATTCCTATCTTCACCAAAATACTCTCATACTTAATATTATATTTTATACAACATTTAGATGTTGATAGACATAATATATGTTATTACTTGATACCATCCTTAATGACATCACAAAATAATAAACAATATGACATGATTATTCTTTAGATCCATTCATTGGCATGTAGCTAGCTAGCAGAGGTTCAATGATGACAACAGAAAATAAATTCAATAAATAATGATTTTACAAATAGGCAACAAGAACTTCAGCAATTAATAGGGTGTCCAATCAACAACGCATCTTTTGACAAATGGGTAAAATTATATGATAATTGTCGTTGAACTAGTAATCTTTCTTCTCATAAAACAAGTAAGATGGATATCAATTTTGAGACATGACATGTAGTATTTTCATATTTTAGTATACGCTTTTCACAATAAATTCGAAATTCCTGTTATTTTACAAACATCTCTGTTCATTTTCAAAGCCTTTTACATTTAATTCAGCCCGTGTCATGCTAATTTTGCTTTTTGCGATCCACGGAAACGACCTTAAAATGTCAAATCCTCAAAAAGAAAAAACCTGCAGTTGTTACGAGAAAACAGAGCTCAGTGCTTATTATCGGATGTATTAGGTTACGAAATCCAACTTAATGGATATATGTTAGAGAAAGAACTTACTGAATGATTCAGAACATGAATAATCATATTTGTCTTTCTAAAATGTATTTTCTAACATAAGGAAGTGAAATGTCATCACCAAAGCGTGTTTTCACCCACTCTGGGCAGAGTGGGTGGACACCCTACAAATAATGATTTAATAAATAATTTATACATAGGCAACAACCAGCTGATTGTCGAGTCAATAAGACAGTTATGGAGGATAGCTAGGCTAACTATACGTCTCCTTTGCTAGCTAGCTAGCTAGCCAACTAAAGCTAACACACAATCACATAAAGCAGCTGCAATGACAGCAAAATATGTGCATTTTTGTTTGTTTAACCTTCGTTTCTATTGCCAATTCTTTGGATATATCTATTATAATAATCCTCATAAATGAATTCGCCTGGATCAGAGAAGCTGTCAGTCTCGTCACGTTCATATGCATTGCACAGTAGAGATTGCGAAAAAACATTGTTCCACAGGTCAAAGAGGGATACAGCAAGGTTTAGACAAACCCCAACTGTTGCAAAACAAATGCTAGCCTAGTAGCATGTGGAAATATTGTCCAACTGAAAGTGCAAACCACTGCGTTTAACCATGGCAAGGTGACTGGGAATATGGTTGAGTACAAACAGTCCAGTTATGCCCTGCGTAAGGCAATCAAACAGGTAAAACGTCAGTACAGACACAAAGTGGAGTCACAATTCAACGGCTCAGACACAACACGTATGTGGCAGGGACTCCAGACAATCACAGACTATAAAGAGAAAACCAGCCACGTCGCTCGCGGACACCGACGTCTTGCTACCGGACAAGCTGAACTACTTCTTTACCCATGTCGAGGAAAACACAATGCCGCTGCCTCGGGCCACCGCCGCTTCCGAGGACTGTGAGCTTTCGTTCTCCATGGCCAACGTGAGTAAGACATTTAAGCGTGTTAACCCTTACAAGGCTGCCTGCCCAGACAGCATCCCTAACAGCGTCTTCAGAACATGTGCAGATAAGCTGGCTGGAGTGTTTACGGACATATTCAATCTCTCACTATCCCAGTCTGCTGTCCCCACTTGCTTCAAGATGTCTACCATTGTTCCTGTACCCAAGAAAGTGAAGGTAACTGAGTTAAATGACTATCACCCCGTAGCACTCACTTCTGTCATCATGAAGTGCTTTGAGAGGCTACTTAAGGATCATATCACCTCCACCTTACCCGACACCCTAGACCAACTGCAATTTGCATACCGCCCCAATAGATCCACGGATGACGCATTCACCATCGCACTGCACACTGCCCTATCACATCTGGACAAGAAGAATACCTATGCAAGAATGCTGTTCATAGACTACAGCTCAGCGTTCAACACCATAGTACCCTCCAAGCTCATCATTAAGCTTGTGGCCCTGGGTCTGAACACCGCCCTGTGTAATTGGGTCCTGGACCTCCTAACAGGCCGCACCCAGGTGGTGAAGGTAGGCAACAATGACTACCTGTCACAGTCACTAGCCCATTCAAGCTTAACATCCTTGTAATTTATCGCCCTCCAAGTTCCCTTGGAGAGTTCATCAATGAGCTTGACGCCTTGATAAGTTCCTTTCCTGAGGATGGCTCACCCCTCACAGTTCTGGGTGACTTCAACCTCCCTACGTCTACCTTTGACTCATTTCTCTCTGCCTCCTTCTTTCCACTCCTCTCCTCTTTTGACCTCACCCTCTCAACGTCCCCCCCTACTCACAAGGCAGGCAATATGCTTGAACTCATCTTTACTAGATGCTGTTCTTCTACTAATCTCACTGCAACTCCCCTCCATGTCTCCGACCACTACTTTGTATCCTTTTCTCTCTCGCTCTCCTCCAACACTACTCACTCTGCCCCTACTCAGATGGTAATGCGCCGTCGCAACCTTCGCTCTCTCTCTCCCGCTACTCTCTCCTTTTCCATCCTATCATCTCCTCCCTCTGCTCAATCCTTCTCCCTCCAATCTCCTGATTCTGCCTCCTCAACCCTCCTCTCCTCCCTTTCTGCATCCTTTGACTCTCTATGTCCCCTATCCTCCCGGCCGGCTCGGTCCTCCCCTCCTGCTCCGTGGCTTAACGACTCATTGCGAGCTCACAGAACAGGGCTCCGGGCAGCCGAGCGGAAATGGAGGAAAATTAGACACCCTGCAGACCTGGCATCTTTTCACTCCATCCTCTCTACATTTTCTTCATCTGTTTCTGCTGCTAAAGCCACTTTCTACCACTCTAAATTCCAAGCATCTGCCTCTAACCCTCCCCCCTCCTCTCTGTAGATGACTTCGTCAACCATTTTGAAAAGAAGGTTGACGACATCCGATCCTCGTTTGTTAAGTCAAATGACACTGCTGGTCCTGCTCACACTGCCCTACCCTATGCTTTGACTTCTTTCTCCCCTCTCTCTCCAGATGAAATCTTGCGACTTGTGACAGCCGACCGCCCAACAACCTGCCCGCTTGACCCTATCACCTCCTCTCTTCTCCAGACCATCTCCGGTGACCTTCTCCCTTACCTCACCTCGCTCATCAACTCATCCTTGACCGCTGGCTATGTCCCTTCCGTCTTCAAGAGAGCGAGAGTTGCACCCCTTCTCAAAAAACCAACACTCGATCCCTCTGATGTCAACAACTACAGACCAGTATCCCTTATTTCTTTTCTCTCCAAAACTCTTGAGCGTGCCGTCTCTAGCCAACTCTCTTGCTATCTCTCTCAGAATGACCTTCTTGATCCAAACCAGTCAGGTTTCAAGACTGGTCATTCAACTGAGACTGCTCTTCTCTGTGTCACGGAGGCTCTCCGCACTGCTAAAGCTCACTCTCTCTCCTCTGCTCTTGTCCTTCTAGAACTGTCTGCTGCCTTTGATACTGTGAACCATCAGATCCTCCTCTCCACCCTCTCCGAGTTGGGCATCTCCGGCGCGGCTCACTCTTAGATTGCGTCCTACCTGACCGGTCGCTCCTACCAAGTGGCGTGGCGAGAATCTGTCTCCGCACCACGTGCTCTCACCACTGGTGTCAGTTCTAGGCCCTCTCCTATTCTCGCTATACACCAAGTCACTTGGCTCTGTCATATCCTCACATGGCCTCTCCTATCATTGCTACGCAGACGACACACAACTAATCTTCTCCTTTCCCCCTTCTGATAACCAGGTGGCGAATCGCATCTCTGCATGTCTGGCAGAAATATTAGTGTGGATGACGGATCACCACCTCAAGCTGAACCTCGGCAAGACGGAGCTGCTCTTCCTCCCGAGGAAGGACTGCCCGTTCCATGATCTCGCCATCACGGTTGACAACTCCGTTGTGTCCTCCTCCCAGAGTGCGAAGAGCCTTGGCGTGACCCTGGACAACACCCTGTCGTTCTCCGCTAACATCAAGGCGGTGACCCGATCCTGTAGGTTCACGCTCTACAACATTTGGAGAGTACGACCCTGCCTTACACAGGAAGCGGCACAGGTCCTAATCCAGGCACTTGTCATCTCCCGTCTGGATTACTGCAACTCGCTGTTGGCTGGGCTCCCTGCCTGTGCCATTAAACCCCTACAACTCATCCAGAATGCCGCAGCCCGTCTGGTGTTCAACCTTCCCAAGTTCTCTCACGTCACCCCGCTCCTCCGCACACTCCACTGGCTTCTAGTTGAAGCTCGCATCTGCTACAAGACCATGGTGCTTGCCTACGGAGCTGTGAGGGGAACGGCACCTCTGTACCTTCATGCTCTGATCAGTCCCTACACCCAAACGAGGGCATTGCGTTCATCCACATCTGGCCTGCTGGCCCCCCTACCTCTGCGGAAGCACAGTTCCCACTCAGCCCAGTCAAAACTGTTCGCTGCTCTGGCACCCCAATGGTGGAACAAGCTCCCTCACGACGCTAGGACAGCGGAGTCACTCACCACCTTCCGGAGACACTTGAAACCCCACCTATTTAAGGAATACCTGGGATAGTATAAAGTAATCCTTCTACACCCCCCTTACCGCACCCCCCCCCCCCCAAAAAAAAAAAAGTGTAAAGTGGTTATCCCACTGGCTATAAGGTGAATGCACCAATTTGTAAGTCGCTCTGGATAAGAGCGTCTGCTAAATGATGTAAATGTAAATGTAACAACACCTCCATTATGCTTAACCTCAACACAGAGGTGTCACGGTTTCGGCCGAGGCTGCTCCTCCTCCTTGCTCGGGCAGGCTTCGGCGGTCGTCGTCCCCGGAGTACTAGCTGCCACCGTTGTATGTTTCATGTTCGTTTGGTTTTGTCTTGATGTTGTACACCTGTTTCCAGTTAGTGTTCATTAGTGTCCTATTTAGTTCTCATTGTGTGTGTCAGGTGTTGTGTGTGATTGCGCTTCTGTTTGGTGTTCTGTGCTACGTGTTTCCCTCCGTTGTTTTGGAGAGGGTTTTTCGCACATGTTAGTGCGCCTTTTGTTTGACGCCTGTGTGCGCCTTTATTTCGCCTCCGGGCTTGTTGAGCTCGTGTACTAAGTGAATTTTCGCTAAAGTCTTTTGGACTTAGTTTCTGCATCCTGCGCTTGATTCCTGCACCACACCCACCTACAGCACCCGTGACAGAATCACACACCTTATAAATGGAATCAGCAGGAGCAACAGCCACACCTGAGTCGCTGGAGGAGCACGTCCGCGGCCAGGATGACCAGATCAGACAACTGGGGACCGCTCTACAGGATGTCATCAACACCTTGCACCGATGGGAGTCCAGAGGGGTACCCACACCTCCACCTACCTTGCCACCACCATCGGTCGGTCCACCAGTCCCAGGTCCGGAACCCAGTGGGATTCGGCTCTCGCTCCCGAGGGCGTATGACGGCACAGCTGCCAGGTGTCAGGGGTTCCTCCTGCAGGTGGAGCTCTACCTGGCCACTGTACACCCGGTGCCCTCGGGACACGAGAGCGTTTCCGCCCTCATCTCCTGTCTCACGGGCAAGGCGTTGGAATGGGCCAACGCCGAGTGGAGGAGGATAGACGCCACCACCATCTCCTACGCGGAGTTCTCCCGTCGCTTCAAGGCCGTGTTCGACCATCCACCTGAGGGCAAAGCGGCGGGGGAGCGTCTATTCTACCTTAGACAGGGGAGGAGGAGCGCACAGGCGTTCGCTCTGGAGTTCCGGACTCTAGCGGCAGACGCAGGGTGGAATGAACGGGCCCTCATCGATCATTTTCGATGTAGCCTACGGGAGGACGTTCAACGTGAGTTGGCCTGCAGGGACACCAATTTCACCTTCGACCAGTTGGTCGACATGTCCATCCGTCTGGACACCCTGCTGGCCACCCGTGGACGTCCCGAGTGGGGTCCGTCCATTCCACCCTCCAGCACCTCCGAGCCGAGCCCTATTGAGCTCGGGGGTGCTGGCTCTAGAGAAAGGAGGAGAAGGAGCCCGAGGGGGCCTGTCCCCTGCACCAATTGCGGTCGTGGAGGGCACACTGCGGCCAGGTGCTGGGGAGGGTCTCCAGGAGGAGGAGACAACAGGCCACGCACTGGGGAGCATTCCCAGGTGAGTAGACGCCCCACTTACCCAGAGCTCTCTGTTGCGCACTTTTGTATACCTGTTCGTTTTCCACAGGTTGCACCTCATTCCCAGCATAAGGCGCTAGTAGATTCAGGTGCAGCTGGGAATTTTGTTGATCGGAAGTTTTGTTTAGATTTAGGGATTCCCCTCCTGCCTGTTGACAAGCCTTTTCCCGTTCATGCGTTAGATAGCCGCCCGTTGGGGTCGGGGTTGATTAGGGAAATCACAGCGCCACTTAGGATGTGTGCGCAAGGGGGTCATGAGGAGACTATACAGCTATATCTGATCGACTCTCCTGCGTACCCGGTGGTGCTGGGAATTCCCTGGTTAAGTACCCATAACCCTGCCATTTCGTGGCAACAGAGAGCTCTCAATGGGTGGTCTGCTCAGTGTGAGGGGCGATGTCTGGGTGTTTCCGTGGGGGCGACTTCGGTGGAAAGTCCAAACCAAGTGCCCGCATTGCACATTCCGCCTGAATATGGGGATTTGGCTATTGTGTTTAGTAAAGCTAGGGCGACGCAGTTGCCTCCTCACAGACAGGGGGATTGTGCGATAGACCTCCAGGCAGGAGCAGCGCTCCCACGGAGCCACGTGTATCCTTTGTCTCAAGAGGAGAGAAAAGCTATGGAGACTTACATAGCCGAATCCGAGAGACAGGGATACATACGGCCCTCCACTTCACCTGCGTCCTCGAGCTTCTTTTTTGTGAAGAAAAAAGATGGAGGGTTGCGCCCGTGCATTGATTACCGTGGTCTCAATCAGATTACTGTGAAATACAGTTATCCACTCCCTCTGATTGCGACCATGACGGAGTCATTGCACGGAGCGCGGTTTTTCACAAAACTGGATCTCCGGAGCGCGTATAACTTGGTGCGCATTAGGGAGGGCGACGAATGGAAAACAGCGTTTAGTACCACCTCGGGTCATTACGAGTATCTCGTCATGCCATACGGGTTGATGAATGCTCCGTCAGTCTTCCAATCCTTCGTGGATGAGATTTTCCGGGATATGCAGGGGCAAGGGGTGGTCGTGTACATTGATGACATTCTAGTGTACTCGTCTACCCGAGCCGAGCATGTAGCCCTGGTGCGTCGTGTATTGAGGAGGCTGTTGGAGCACGACCTGTATGTCAAGGCAGAGAAATGTCTGTTTTTCCAGGAGTCGGTCTCCTTTTTGGGTTATCGGTTGTCCGCGTCAGGGGTGAAAATGGAGGTGGACCGTGTGTCAGCCGTGCGTAATTGGCAAACCCCAACCACTGTCAAAGAGGTGCAGCAGTTCTTGGGCTTTGCGAATTACTACCGGAGGTTTATCCGGGGTTTTGGACAGGTGGCAGCTCCCATAACGTCCCTTCTGAAAGGGGGTCCGGTGCACCTGCAGTGGTCAGCTGAGGCGGACAGGGCTTTTGGGAGACTGAAGGACCTGTTTACGTCGGCTCCGGTGCTGGCGCATCCGGATCCCGCCTTACCCTTTCAGGTCGAGGTGGACGCGTCTGAGGCCGGTGTAGGGGCCGTACTCTCTCAACGGTCCGGCACGCCACCTAAACTCCGCCCCTGTGCTTTTTACTCTAAAAAGCTCAGCCCGGCGGAGCGAAATTATGACGTCGGGGACAGGGAGCTGTTAGCTGTAGTTCAGGCCCTTAAGGTGTGGAGGCATTGGCTTGAGGGGGCTCAACACCCTTTCCTCATTTTGACTGACCATCGGAACCTGGAGTACATCCGGGCAGCGAGGAGACTGAACCCTCGCCAGGCTCGATGGAGTATGTTTCTCGCCAGGTTCGTATTTAAAATCACGTACATCCCTGGGTCCCAGAACGGTAAGGCAGATGCTCTGTCCCGGCGGTATGACACGGAGGAGAGGTCCGTTGAGCCTACTCCCATACTACCGGCGTCTTGTCTAGTGGCACCGGTTGTGTGGGAGGTCGATGCTGAAATCGAACGGGCGTTGCGTGCCGACCCTAGCCCTCCACAGTGTCCTGTGGGTCGGAAGTACGTTCCGCTCGAGGTTCGGGATCGACTCATTTACCGGGCTCACACGTCACCCTCCTCTGGACATCCGGGTATTGGCCGGACAGTGCATTGTCTTAGCACTAAGTACTGGTGGCCCACGTTAGCCAGGGATGTGAGGGTTTATGTCTCCTCCTGCTCGGTGTGCGCCCAGTGTAAGGCGCCCAGACACTTGACCAGGGGTAGGTTACAACCCCTGCCCTTTCCACAACGACCCTGGTCCCACCTCTCAGTGGATTTTGTGACAGACCTTCCCCCCTCGCAGGGGAATACCACCATCCTGGTCGTGTGGACCGGTTCTCTAAGGCCTGTCGTCTTCTCCCTATGTCGGGTCTTCCTACTGCCCTACAGACCGCAGAGGCACTATTTACCCACGTCTTCCGGCATTACGGGGTACCCGAGGATATAGTGTCTGATCGAGGCCCCCAGTTTACCTCCCGAGTCTGGAGAGCGTTCATGGAGCGTTTGGGGGTCTCGGTGAGCCTTACCTCGGGGTACCACCCGGAGAGCAATGGGCAGGTAGAACGAGTCAACCAGGATGTGGGTAGGTTTCTGAGGTCTGAGGACCGGCCGGAGGAGTGAGCTCGGTATATTCCCTGGGCGGAGATGGCCCAAAACTCTCTCCGCCACTCCTCTACCAACCTAACCCCCTTCCAATGTGTGTTAGGTTACCAGCCGGTTCTGGCACCTTGGCAGCAGAGCCAGATCGAGGCCCCTGCGGTGGATGATTGGGTGAGGCGCTCGGAGGAGACGTGGAATGCTGCACACGTCCATCTGCAGCGGGCCATCCGTCGACACAAGGCGAGCGCCGATCTCCACCGCAGTAAGGGGCCGGTGTACGCACCTGGAGATCGAGTCTGGCTCTCGACCAGAAACCTGCCCCTCCGCCTGCCCTGCCGGAAGCTGGGTCGGCGGTTTGTGGGGCCTTTTAAAGTCCTGAGAAGACTGAACGAGGTGTGTTATAGGTTACATCTGCCTATTGAATATAAGAATATTAACCCCTCGTTCCATGTGACTCTTCTCAGGCCGGTGGTAGCTGGTCCACTCCAGGAAGGTGAGATAGGAGAGACTCCTCCGCCCCCACTGGACATCGAGGGGGCTCCGGCGTACACCGTTCGGTCCATCTTGGACTCGAGACGTCGGATGGGGGGTCTCCAGTATCTCGTGGAGTGGGAGGGGTACGGCCCGGAGGAACGGTGCCGGGTACCGCGGAGGGACATCCTAGACCCGTCTCTCCTGTCGGAGTTCCACCGGGGGCATCCCGCGCGCCCTGCTCCGCGTCCTCCTGGTCGTCCCCGAGGCCGGGGTCGGCGCACGGCTGGAGCCGCGTGTCAAGGGGGGGGTACTGTCACGGCTTCGGCCGAGGCTGCTCCTCCTCCTTGCTCGGGCAGGCTTCGGCGGTCGTCGTCCCCGGAGTACTAGCTGCCACCGTTGTATGTTTCATGTTCGTTTGGTTTTGTCTTGATGTTGTACACCTGTTTCCAGTTAGTGTTCATTAGTGTCCTATTTAGTTCTCGTTGTGTGTGTCAGGTGTTGTGTGTGATTGCGCTTCTGTTTGGTGTTCTGTGCTACGTGTTTCCCTCCATTGTTTTGGAGAGGGTTTTTCGCACATGTTAGTGCGCCTTTTGTTTGACGCCTGTGTGCGCCTTTATTTCGCCTCCGGGCTTGTTGAGCTCGTGTACTAAGTGAATTTTCACTAAAGTCTTTTGGACTTAGTTTCTGCGTCCTGCGCTTGATTCCTGCACCACACCCACCTACAGCACCAGTGACAAGAGGCCCCACAAGGGTGCTTGCTCAGCCCCCTCCTGTACTCCCTGTTCACCCATGACTGCGTGGCCACGCATGTCTCCAACTCAATCATTTGAGTTGGAAAATAACCTCTCCCTCAACATTAACAAAATTAAGGAGCTGATCGTGGACTTCAGGAGACAGCACAGGGAGTACGCCCCCATCCACATCCGCAGTGGAGAAGGTAAAAATCTTAAAGTTCCTCGGCATACACATCACTGACAATCTGAAATGGTCCACCCACACAGACAGTGTGCTGAAGAAGGCGCAACAGCAGCTCTTCAACCTCAGGAGACAGAATAAATTTGGCTTGACCCCTAAGACCCTCATAAACTTTTACAGATGCACTATTGAGAGCATCCTGTTGGGCTGTATCACCGCCTGGTACGGCAACTGCACTGTCCGCAACCGAAGGACTCTCCAGAGGGTGGTGCAGTCTGCCGAACACTGCCTGACCTCCACCATGCTTCACTGTGGGGATGGTGTTCTCGGGGTGATCACCGCCTGGTACGGCAACTGCACCGTCCGCAACCGAAGGACTCTCCAGAGGGTGGTGCAGTCTGCCCAACACTGCCTGCCCTCCAGGACATGTACAGCAACCAGTGTCACAGGAAACCCAAAAAGATCATCAAGGACCTCAGCCACTTGAGCCACGGCCTGTTCACCCCGCTACCGTCCAGAAGGTGAGGTCAGTACAGGTGCATCAAAGCTGGGACTGAGAAAATAAAAAACAGCTTCTGTCTCAAGGCCATCAGACTGTTAAAAAGTCACCAATAGCCGGCCCCCGCCCAGTACCCTGCCCTGAACATTAGTCACTGTCACTAGCTGGCTACCACCTGGTTACTCAACCCTGCACCTTAGAGGCTGCTGCCTACAATGGCTTGCGAAAGTATTCACCCCCCTTGGCATTTTGTTGCCTTACAACCTGGAATTAAAACGGATTTTTGGGGGGTTTGTATAATTTGATTTACACAACATGCCTACCACTTTGAAGATGCAAAATATTTTTTATTGCGAAACAAACAAGAAATATGACAAAAAAACTGAAAACTTGAGCATGCATATCTATTCACCCCCCCCCCCCCCCGCAGCAATTACAGCTGCAAGCCTCTTAGGGTATGTCTCTATAAGCTTGGCACATCAGGCCACTGGGATTTTTGCCCATTCTCCAAGGCAAAACTGCTCCAGCTCCTTCAAGTTGGATGGGTTCCGCTGGTGTACAGCCATCTTTAAGTCATACCACAGATTCTCAATTGGATTGAGGTCTGGGCTTTGACTAGGCCATTCCAAGACATTTAAATGTTTCCCCTTAAACCACCCGAGTGTTGCTTTAGCAGTATACTTAGGGTCATTGTCCTTCTGGAAGGCGAACCTCCGTCCCAGTCTCAAATCTCTGGAAGACTGAAACAGGTTTCCCTCAAGAATTTCCCTGTATTTAGCGCCATCCATCATTCCTTCAATTCTGACCAGTTTCCCAGTCCCTGCCGATGAAAAACATCCCCACAGCATGATGCTGCCACCACCATGCTTCACTGTGGGGATGGTGTTCTCGGGGTGATGAGAGGTGTTGGGTTTGCGCCAGACATAGCGTTTCCTTGATGGCCAAAAAGCTCAATTGTTGTCTCATCTGACCAGAGTACCTTCTTCCATATGTTTGGGGAGTCTCCCACATGGCTTTTGGCGAACACCAAATGTGTTTGCTTATTTTTTTCTTTAAGCAATGGCTTTTTTTCTGGCCACTCTTCCGTAAAGCCCAGCTCTGTGGAGTGTACGGCTTAAAGTGGTCCTATGGACAGATACTCCAATCTCCGCTGTGGAGCTTTGCAGCACCTTTCATGGTTAGCTTTGGTCTCTTTTTGCCTCTGATTAATGCCCTCCTTGCCTGGTCCGTGAGTTTTGGTGGGCGGCCCTCTCTTGGCAGGTTTGTTGTGGTGCCATATTCTTTCAATTTTTTAATAATGGATTTAATGGTGCTCCGTGGGATGTTCAACGTTTCGGATTTTAAAAAATTAACCCAACCCTGATCTGTACTTCTCCACAACGTTGTCCCTGACCTGTTTGGAGAGCTCCTTGGTCTTCATGGTGTCGCTTGCTTGGTGGTGCCCCTTGCTTAGTGGTGTTGCAGACTCTGGGGCCTTTCAGAACAGTTGTATATACACTGAGATCATGTGACAGGTCATGTGACACTTAGATTGCACACAGGTGGACTTTATTTAACTAATTATGTGACTTCTGAAGGTAATTGGTTGAACCAGATCTTATTTAGGGGCTTCATTGCAAAGGGGGTGAATACATATTTTTCCTTTATTTTATTTTTCGAATTTTTTTAAACAAGTTATTGTTTTCATTTCACTTCACCAATTTGGACTATTTTGTGTATGTCCATTAAATTCAATCCAAATAAAAATCATTTTTAAATTACAGGTTGTAATGCAACAAAATAGGAAAAACGCCAAGGGGGTTGAATACTTTTGCAAGGCACTGTATGTACATCGACATGGAACACTGGTCATATTAATAATGGAACACTGGTCACTTTAATGATGTTTACATACTGTTTTACCCACTTCATATGTACAGTGGGGGAAAAAAAGGATTTAGTCAGCCACCAATTGTGCAAGTTCTCCCACTTAAAAAGATGAGAGAGGCCTGTAATTTTCATCATAGGTACACGTCAACTATGACAGACAAAATGAGAAAAAAAATTCCAGAAAATCACATTGTAGGATTTTTAATGAATTTATTTGCAAATTATGGTGGAAAATACAGTGAGGGAAAAAAGTATTTGATCCCCTGCTCATTTTGTACGTTTGCCCACTGACAAAGAAATGATCAGTCTACAATTTTAATGGTAGGTTTATTTGAACAGTGAGAGACAGAATAACAACAAAGAAATTGAAGAAACACAAAAGACCTGTCAATCTCCCTCGGCCTGGGGCTCCATGCAAGATCTCACCTCGTGGAGTTGCAATGATCATGAGAACGGTGAGGAATCAGCCCAGAACTACACGGGAGGATCTTGTCAATGATCTCAACGTAGCTGGGACCATAGTCACCAAGAAAACTGTTGGTAACACACTACGCCGTGAAGGACTGAAATCCTGCAGCGCCCGCAAGGTCCCCCTGCTCAAGAAAGCACATATACATGCCCGTCTGAAGTTTGCCAATGAACATCTGAATGATTCAGAGGAGAACTGGGTGAAAGTGTTGTGGTCAGATGAGACCAAAATCAAGCTCTTTGGCATCAACTCAACTCGCTGTGTTTGGAGGAGGAGGAATGCTGCCTATGACCCCAAGAACACCATCCCCACTGTCAAACATGGAGGTGGAAACATTATGCTTTGGGGGTGTTTTTCTGCTAAGGGGACAGGACAACTTCACCGCATCAAAGGGACAATGGACGGGGCCATGTACCGTCAAATCTTGGGTGAGAACCTCCTTCAGCCAGGGCATTGAAAATGGGTCGTGGATGGGTATTCCAGCATGACAATGACCCAAATCACACGGCCAAGGCAACAAAAGAGTGGCTCAAGAAGAAGCAAATTAAGGTCCTGGAGTGGCCTAGCCAGTCTCCAGACCTTAATCCCATAGAAAATCTGTGGAGGGAGCTGAAGGTTCGAGTTGCCAAACGTCAGGCTCGAAACCTTAATGACTTGGAGAAGATCTGCAAAGAGGAGTGGGACAAAATCCCTCCTGAGATGTGTGCAAACCTGATGGAAACGTCTGACCTCTGTGATTGCCAACAAGGGTTTTGCCACCAAAACTAAGTCATGTTTTGCAGAGGGGTCAAATACTTATTTCCCTCATTAAAATGCAAATTAATGTATAACATTTTTGACATGTGTTTTTCTGGATTTTTTTGTTGTTATTCTGTCTCTCACTGTTCAAATAAACCTACCATTAAAATTATAGACTGATCATGTCTTTGTCAGTGGGCAAAAGTACAAAATCAGCAGGGGATCAAATACTTTTTTCCCTCACTGTAAGTATTTGGTCAATAACAAAAGTTTCTCAATACTTTGTTATACACTTTGTTGGCAATGACACAGGTCAAACGTTTTCTGTAAGTCTTCACAAGGTTTTCACACACTGTTGCTGGTATTTTGGCCCATTCCTCCATGCAGATCTCCTCTAGAGCAGTGATGTTTTGGGGCTGTCGCTGTGCAACACGGACTTTCAACTCCCTCCAAAGATTTTCTATGGGGTTGAGATCTGGAGACTGGCTAGGCCACTTCAGGACCTTGAAATGCTTCTTACGAAGCCACTCCTTCATTGCCCGGGCGGTGTGTTAGGGATCATTGTCATGCTGAAAGACCCAGCCACCTTTCATCTTCAATGCCCTTGCTGATGGAAGGAGGTTTTCACTCAAAATCTCACAATACATGGCCCATTCATTCTTTCCTTTACACGGATCAGTCGTCCTGGTCCCTTTGCAGAAAAACAGCCCCAAAGCATGATGTTTCCACCCCCATGCTTCACAGTAGGTATGGTGTTCAGGACAACTGTGTTCGGGAGAGGTTGTGTTTTCTCTAGCAGGAGGTAAGCTTGGCTTCTTATATGGTGTTGAGTAAAGCTTAAACCATGTATTTAGATTGTAGGTAGGTATTGTAGTTAGGTATTATAGGTAGTTTACTTAGGTAGTTATTGTAGGTTATTGTAGGTTATTGTAGGTAATTATTGTAGGTAAGTATTGTATTCGGCGGACCCCGGCGAAGCACGAGGCTAGCTAACCCACTACTTGGACCAACAAAGCTAGCTAGCTAGCGGGGGGGGGGGGGGCATGGGCAAGTTGCAGCGGAGGGTGCAGAGCTGGTTGCCGGGGTAGTGGTAGCCAGGTGGAAAGCATGGCCAGCCGTAGCAAAATGCTTGTTGAAATTCTCGATTGTTGTAGATTTATCGGTGGTGATAGTGTTTCCTAGCCTCAGTGCAGTGGGCAGCTGGGAGGAGGTGCTCTTATTCTCCATGGACTTTACAGTGTCCCAAAACCTTTTGGAGTTAGTGCTACAGGATGCAAATTTCTGTTTGAAAAAGCTAGCCTTTGCTTTCCTAACTGCTTGTGTATATTGGTTCCTAACTTCCCTGAAAAGTTGCATATCGTGGGGGCTATTCGATGCTAATGCAGTACGCCACAGGATGTTTTTGTGCTGGTCAAGGGCAGTCAAGTCTGAGGAGAACCAGGGGCTATATCTGTTCTTAGTTCTGAATTTTATGAATGGGGCATGCTTATTTAAGATTGAGAGGAAACCACTTTAAAGAACAACCAGGCATCCTCTACTGACGGAATGAGATCGATATGCATCCAGGATACCTGGGCCAGGTCAATTAGTAAGGCCTGCTCGCTAAATTGTTTTAGGGAGCGTTTGACAGTGATGACGGGTGGTCGTTTGACCGCGGACCCGTTACGGACGCAGGCAATAAGGCAGTGATCGCTGAGATCCTGGTTGAAGACAGCGGAGGTGTATTTAGAGGGTAAGTTAGTCAGGATGATATCTATAAGGGTGCCCATGTTTACAGATTTAGGGTTGTACCTGATAGGTTCCTTGATAATTTGTGTGAGATTGAGGGCATCTAGTTTGGATTGTAGGATGGCCGGGGTGTTAAGCATATCCCAGTTTAGGTCACCAAGCAGTACGAACTCTGAGGATAGATGGGGGGCAATCAATTCACATATGGTGTCCAGGGCACAGCTGGGGGCTGAGGGGGGTCTGTAGCAAGCGGCAACAGTGAGATACTTATTTCTGGAAAGGTGGATTTTTAGAAGTAGGAGCTCAAACTGTTTGGGCACAGACCTGGATAGTATGATAGAGCTCTGCAGGCTATCTCTACAGTAGATTGCAACTCCATCCCCTTTGGCAGTTCTATCTAGACGGAAAATGTTGTAGTTGGGGATGGAAATGTCTGAATTTTTGGTGGCCTTCCTAAGCCAGGATTCAGACACTGCTAGAACATCAGGGTTGGCGGAGTGTGCTAACGCAGTGAATAACTCAAATTTAGGGAGGAGGCTTCTGATGTTAACATGCAAAAAAACAATGCTTTTACGGTTACAGAAGTCAACAAATGATAGCTCCTGGGGAGTAGGAGTGATACTGGGGGCTGCAGGGCCTGGGTTAACCTCTACCTCACCAGAGGAACAGAGCAGGACAAGAATAAGGATACGGCTAAAGGCTGTAAGAACTGGTCTTCTAGTGCGTTGGGTACAGAGAATAAAGGGGGCAGATTTCCGGGCGTTGTAGAATAGATTCAGGGCATTATGTACAGACAAGGATATGGAAGGATATGAGTACAGTGGAGGTAAACCTAAACGTTGGGTAACAATGAAAGAGATAGCATCATTGGAGGCACCGATTGAGCCGGTCTCCGCGTGTATGGGGGGTGGAACAAAGGAGCTATTTGAGGCAGTTTGAGAGGGACTTGGGGCTCTACAGTGAAATTGTATAATAACAACTAACTGGAACAGCAATAGGCAAGGGATATTGACATGGGAGAGAGGCATAAAGCAATCACAGGTGTTATTCGAGAGAGCTAAGACAACAACTGGTAATGGCGATGAAGGTTTGGGCTGAGGCTAAACAGATAAACAGGACAGGGTACCGTGTAAAGGAACAGTCCAACAGGCATCAGCTTTGCAGCTGAGTGAACATAAGGTCCAGTGAACAGCAATATGTGAGTCCGAGAGCAGTTCGAATTGGTGCTACAGCACAGGCTAGCAGGAAGCACGGCTGTTGTTTGCATGTGCTAGCGGGCCGGGGCTAGCAGATGGATCTTTGTGGTCGTCGCAATGGGAAGCCTGTTGAAACCACAGATGATTACGTCGGCAGACCAGTCGTGATGGATCGGCGGGGCTCCATGTCGACTCTAGGAGGTCCCGTCCGGTTGACAGAGAGGTAGATAGCCGGGAGATGGGCCTGACTCGAGGCTAGCTCAAGGCTGATTAGCCAACAACAACATCAATTTGGTTGCAGTTAGCTAGTTGCGATGATCCGGTGTTAAAGGTCCAGTGATTCAGTGATTCCGGCAGAAAAAACGATATGTTCTGGGTCGATAACGCGCTGTGCAGACAGTGCAGACAGGCCGATAATAGTCCAGGCTAGAGTTGGCTGGTAGGTAGTGCAGGCCACGGACATTGGTGAAAAACCGCTAACGGTGGCTAATAGTAAGTAGCTAGTTAGCTGGCTACTCCCGTCCGGTAGACAGAGAGGTAGATAGCCGGGATATGGGCCTGGCTCGAGGCTAGCTCAAGGGTAACTGGTGCTTGCTTCGGGGGCAGTGGTGATTAGCCAACAGCAACGTCCATTCGGTTGTGGCTAGCTAGTTGCGATCCGGTGTTAATGTCCAATGATTCAGCTATTCAAAAAGGAAGCAAGTTTTCTTCCAGGACAACCTTGTACGTGGCTTGATTCATGCGTCCTTCACAAAGACAAATCTGCCCGGTTCCAGCCTTGCTGAAGCACCCCCAGATCATCACCGATCCTCCAACAAATTTCACAGTGGGTGCGAGACACTTTGGCTTGTAGGCCTCTCCAGGTCTCCGTCTAACCATTAGACGACCAAGTGTTGGGCAAAGCTGAAAATTGGACTCATCAGAGAAGATGACCTTACTCCAGTCCTCTACGGTCCAATCCTTATGGTCTTTTGCAAACCTCAGCCTGGCTCTTCTTTGCTTCTCATTGATGAAGGGCTTTTATCTAGCTTTGCACGACTTCAGCCCTGCCCCTAGGAGCCTGTTTCGAACCGTCCTCGCCGTGCACTTCACCCCAGCTGCCATTTGCCATTCTTTTTGTAGGTCACTTGATGTAATCCTACAGTTTTTGAGTGACATTCGAATGAGTTGGCGGTCATCCCGGTCAATACAGAGTTGTTTTCGCCCTCTGCCGGTCTGTAGCTTTGTTGTCCCCAATGTCTGCTGATTGACCTTGTTCTTATGAACCGCGGCCTTTGAAATTTTAAGGATGGAAGCAACCTGACGCTCACTGTATCCCTCTGCCAGTAAAGCCAGAATAGAACCCTTCTTTTCCTCACTCGAAACTTTCCTTTTCATCTCTTTTGGCATGGTCAATAGTTATTTTTTGATTAATATTACTTTGGAGGTACTATTAGCACTGTTTTTGCCATCCAGCTGGTCCTATTGCAAGAGTATAGTGATGACCACAGCAGTGGTTCTTATACCTTTCCTCGTTAAATAAGATTTGGTTCATGTGATCACCTAATCAGTATCTAATTCAGTAGAATGAGGTGTGCCTGTGTTGGAATTCTACAGACACTGGAATGGAATGGCTGTCATACATGTAGAAAAATGTGCAGTGGTCTCTTAATTTTTTACACAGCTGTATAAATATACAGTGCATTCGGAAAGTATTCAGATCCCTTCACTTTTTCCACATTTTGTTACGTTACAGCCTTATTCTAAAATTGATTAAATACATTTTTATCTCAGAAATCTACACACAATACCCCATAATGACAAAGCAAAAACTGGTTTTTAGAACTTTTTGCAAATATATAAAAAATAAATAAAGATAAATACCTTATTTACATAAGTATTCAGACCCTTTGCTATGAGACTCGAAATTGAGCTCAGGTGCATCCTGTTTCCATTGATCATCCTTGATTGGAGTCCACCTGTGGTAAATTCAATTGATTTGGAAAGGCACACAACTGTCTATTTTAGGTCCCACAGTTGACAGTGCATGTCAGAGCAAAAACCAAGCCATGAGGTTGACGGAATTGTCCATAGAGCTCCGAGACAGGATTGTGTCAAGGCATAGATCTGGGGAAGGGTACCAAAAATGTCTGCAGCATTGAAGGTCCCCAAGAACACAGTGGCCTCCATCATTCTTAGATTGAAGAAGTTTGGAACCAACAAGACTCTTCCTAGAGCTGGTCGCCTGAGCAATCGGGGGAGAAGAGCCTTGGTCAGGGAGGTGACCAAGAACCCGATGGTCACTCTGACAGAGATCCAGAGTTCCTCTGTGGAGATGGGAGAACCTTCCAGAAGTATAACCATCTCTGCAGCACTCCACCAAACAGGCCTTTATGGTAGATTGGCCAGACGGAAGCCACTCCTCAATAAAAGGAGTTTGTCAAAAGGCACCTAAAATATTCTCAGATCATGAGAAACAAGATTCTCTGGTCTGATGTAACCAAGATTGAACTCTTTGGCTTGAATGCCAAGCGTCACATCTGGGGGAAACCAGGCACAGCTCATCATTTGGCCAATACCATCCCTACACTGAAGCAAGGTGGTGACAGCATCATGCTGTGGGGATGCTTTTCAGCGGCAGAGACTGGGAGACTAGTCATGATAGAGGGAAAGATGAACTTGTAGCATCATACCCAAGAAGACTCAAGGCTGTAATCGCTGCCAAAGGTGCTTCAACAAAGTGGTCTGAATACTTATGTAAATGTAATATTTCCGTTTTTTTATTTTTTGCAAAAAAATGTCTAAAAACCGGTTTTTGCTTTGTAATTATGGGGTATAGTGTGTAGATTGATGAGGGGAAAATATGGTTTAATAAATTTTAGAATAAGGTTGTAACGTAACAAAATTTGGAAAAAGTAAAGCGGTCTGAATACTTTCAGAATGCACTGTATATATACATTTATACTCCGGACTCTGACATTGCTCGTCCTAATATTTTTTATTTTTTTTGTGTCTGTGTATTGTTGTGTATTGTTAGATATTTCTGCAGTGTTGGAACTAGGAACACAAGCATTTCGCTAAACACGCAATAACATCTGCTAAATATGTGTATGCGACTAATAAAATATTTGATTTGATTTATACGCTTTTTTCCAGGGGAGATTAAGTTCATAAATTGACTGGCTGGGCTGTGGGACAGTGGAGGCGCATTGATAAATCTAATGGAACTGTTAACAGGCATTACCCGGAGAATGTGGGGATTGTGGTGAATAACTCCCTGCTATCAACCAATCAGCCTCCAGGATCTAAACAACCCGTTTTATAAATATATATGTATACAGTATATAAGTAGGTTAAAAATATTCAAGATAAGATAGCAAGTTTTCACGTCTTCCTAAAGACCACAGTGGATGCCGCTGATGCACCGCAAAAAGAAGCAGTGGGAAGCAGTGGGATAGGGCTGAACCTACACATGTCCCTGGGAGACTCAGGAGCCTTCATTAGCAAGTTGCAGAGTAAGAGTTACTGTAGCATTATTAAGTAAGACACTTCAAACGGCCAATTGATCAGTGAGGTTGAAAATGTAATCTCAAACTCTGATGACTACTTTGGGTTGCTATAGATGTGCTAATTAGGATTATCGATCCCGTATCATGTCACAGTTTAAGATGATGAAGAAAAACTCCCACATAATTTACTGGGAGTGCAAAGTGGCAAACCTCGCAACTTTCACGAAGGGCACTTAAATAAAAAAATAAAAAAATACTATTTCTCTGATGGACGCATTTTAATGGTTTGAGAAGAAACAATGAGAAAATAATACTCTCACTATAGGAGAACCTTATATCATTGGGAGTGGAGACGATGAGAGAGAAACATACTCATGATAGGAAAATCTTATATCCTTTATTTTTAGGGATTGTCAGTAACTGGCCACTGTAGAAGTGTTTGAGGTTTAAAATTAGAGCTGCCTCCTAACTTCAGTGCCAAGTGAGTAACAGAGCAGTGACAGGATACAAATGTGAACCTTCATTGCACTGGGCATCCACATAAACACTCGCAACCCCCGGGCCGCACTTTGAATTGCTAATTTAGTTGTGATGAGGCTGACGGGAATGTGTTTTGAGAGGGAACCGTGGGTTATACAAGCCTTCCCACCTCCCTTTACAAAGTCATTCATTTAGTACGTTTTTCACTTCCCACTGCTCCCAGACAGAATGGACAGTCCACTATTTTCAACAACATTGATCAGCCGGTGTGAAGCCGGGCCTGGGATATTAGAGGGAAAATGATCAGTTAGGGCTGGAGAAATGACTTACTGCAGGGAGACTTTGATTGACTTCCCTCAGGGGAGACACTGCATTAGGACTCCATTGGGATGGGAGGCTGTGGTTTAGAAGGCTGGTGAATGGACAGCAGGAGAGTGGAGCTAAGTTAAGTAGAGGGATGTTGTTGTTGAAAAGAAAGTGAAGTTACAAAAGAGAGCAACAAAGGACAACGCCAAAGAGGGAAAGGTGAAGATATGTCTAGCCGCTCCCTGTTTGAGATGCACAGGGTTGGAATAATGTATTACATTTCACACACACCAATCATGTATGTATGCACTCACTAACTGTAAGTCGCTCTAGATAAGAGCGTCTGCTAAATGACTTAAAATGTAAATGTAATGACCTAGCACCCTCTCTAAGGAGGCAGCATTAAGCCTTATGTTAGAGCTGGTCACATAAAGACATGTCTAAGGGGTTAACAGATAGTCAACTCCTTGGCATACTCAATCCACGCAATTACATCTGCCTCTTTTTAAGTAGATTTACACAATCAATGCCATGCAATGCTATTACAAAATGATGCAGATAATAAGAGAGGAAAGTGTTTGTTCATTTGGAGAGAGTTCTAACGCAACACATCGATAATGAGATATGAACCGCAAATGCAATCAAGGACAACAACATCCATTATCACATGGACTTTTTTCCATTCTGGAGGATGTAGTTCGAGGAAATAAACCTGTGCCTTTAGCTGCACAGCCACATGTCCGACTGAAAACCAACCAATTTCTACACATCTCCTTTCTCATTATGGGCTAATGTTTGAGGATCCCTTGAGGTTGAATATCTTTTCCATCTCTTGGCCAATTCTGTAGAATATCGGCCACATCTTCTGTACTGCCAGTGTCCCTTATGACGTGTTGAGGCAAGCTCACTAAATTTGTGTGGATCACCAGATAGGTCCCTGAACACACTTTATATGTGGAAAATCTGTTATGTTGTCTGTATAGAATTGTATATTTCTTGTGCTAAAAGATGTGAACATTAATACATCAAAAGGACTGGAACTGATTGTTATGTTGATGGATGGAATATTAAATACATATCCATCTGTTCATTTAGGATATTTTCTGTGTTCTGCATTGGTCACTATTCACATGACATAATATAAAACTTGGGTTGAATTTGGGGGGTGGACTGTATTCCTGTAAACATATATAATATTCCTGTAAACATACATATTAAAACTTGAAACTTAAAACATAATATTATTAAGTTTTAAGTTTTAATGTCACGTGCACACGTACAGTGCAATGCCTTTCTTGCAAGCTCTAAACCCAACAATGCAGTAATCAATATCAATATCAATTCAGAATTATACTGTATGACTCATTTTTACATATTTGATGTAAAACCCAAGAAGCTTAATAGTACATGCATTAAAATAATGATTTTTTTGTACTTTTTTTACCAGTATTTTACCTCCACCCCCTCAAAATGCCACAATATCCTGTGAAAATAAGTATTCCTTTCTGCAGAGGGCATCTCTGTGGAGAAAACATTGCCCTGAATCTTCTAGATCTCATTACCAATGGAGATTATGGGAACGTGGCCGGGCTGATGTGGTAAAAAGCAATGGAGGTACCCTAGGATGGAGTAGAACCCTACATTAAAGAGATTCCGACAGGCCTTTAAAGTCTTCTAAGCAACTCCAGGCATGGTGGGGAGAACCAAACAGAATGCTAAATAATCAACTATCCACCCTCTTTCTAATCTCCATGCCTTTCCACGCCAAAGCTGCTAAATAGCTTTAGACTGAACATAATACATTGAGACCTGACACAGGCACAGGCAGCATGCAGCTTCTGAAGTTCAGGCATTGCAGTTTACCCCAAACAAAGGTGAAAGGAGGAACTGAACTCTATACATAGGCGGAACACACCGATCAGGTAGTTTTATAACATAGGGTGAATTCAGAAAAAGTGGGATATCACATAAACTGGGACAGCTTCATCCTGATGCGTTTATTTCTTGGTCTGACAAGTGAAAATCAAAACTATTGTTACTGAGCCCTTGCAGAGAAACCACATGATCAAAATCACATCACTTCGTTGGTGTGACATCATAGAGGGGGGCAGAGCAAGCTTCAAACAGGGAGCTCACCCTGTTAAATAATGCACTATGCAAAATTGTGATGTAGATTGTACATATGTTCTGGTACATCAAAATAAAAATAGCTTAAATAAAGACCGTTTTAATAAAAACGTTTTGTAATTCAGTCATTTATTTTGTCCCACTTCATAGCTAGCTAAAGTAGGACATCATGGAGTAGCTAAAGTGGGATAATCTCATAGGCTTTTATAATAATAATAATATGCCATTTAGCAGACGCTTTTATCCAAAGCGACTTACAGTCATGCGTGCATACATTATTTTGTGTATGGGTGGTCCTGGGGATCGAACCCACTACCTTGGCGTTACAAGCGCCGTGCTCTACCAGCTGAGCTACAGAGGACAATGGAAAGAGATCCAGTTTACATTAGGGACCTCCTGTACTTAGGTTAGGCAGGGCTCTGGTTCTTTTAGTACTGTTATCCTGTTAATCTTTGGCACCAATAGAACCAAGCAGAACTTTTTGCATTTATGTCTTCTATAACCTCTTTCGACATCTATCCAACATATTAGCCCAACACATGATAGGGTGTTTCCTGATCACACAAAATTGAATTGAATTGTCATTGGGGTACAAATAGGACTATCCCAGTTTATCTAACCTGCTGTCCCAGTTTACCAAATGCAAACTGAAAATATGGTTTTGGATCAGTGTACACAAATGGGTGTCATGCCTCCTGTGAATATAATATCAACATTTATCCTTTTTGTGCGATTAGGAAAAATCTTGAGGACTTCAGAAATGTATCATGTGTTGGGCTAATATGCTGGATAGATGTCGTAAGAGGTTACAGAAGAAGTAAATGCAAAAAGTGTCCCACTTATTCCTAATTCACCCTACTCTATTTGACATTCAGATCAATAAATATCTGTTCCACTAACAAGAGGCTAACTTTCTGTCTATTCCATCTTCATGTCTGCCATTGATTCAAATTGTACATTATATGAGTCATTAAATATTATAAAAAACCAAAGAGAAGTCACCTGACATACTATAAAAATGCAACGTGGAAAACATGTATGCAAAATATAAACAAATTAATAATATGGATTAATTCAAAACATGCATCTCTGCATTCACAGGTGTGTAATCCCTGTATAATTCAAAGCATGCCTCTCCCACTAGTTACTACCCGGAGTTGAGCGGGACTCTGGTTAATATTCAAATCATGAGGCTGCTGGCTAGTAAAAAAAAAAAAAAGTCAGGTCATTATAGATTGCAATTTTTGCCAGAGTAAAATGAATACATTAAATCTTTATTACCCTCAAGACGGTGTGAGAGAGGCAGGAAAGACACCTTCAGAATATTTCAGACATTTCTTAGTTTACCCGTCAGATCAGAATAATTTTATTTCCGGCTTCTTTTACAAGTTTCTGGGGCCTGTCATGTCAGGGTCAGCGCCTAATCACATAAGGGCTTGATCAAAGTTCCAGTAGCTAGAGGGAGAACACAAGACCTAATGTCTCAGTGTGGGGGATTAATCCACCATCAACTAAACCAGCAGCACCAGCATCACCCCTCCCACACTACCCACCTCCACAACCCACCCACCCCCACAAAGCCTTCTGCTGACTGCTAGCAAGGCAAGACAGACAGCTCCTGAACCTGTTGTAATCAGGAAGATAGAATATACAGGCAGAATCCAGACTCCACATGCTAGCACAAGATAGATGATCGGAGTGATAAAAAACGGAGGGTAAATCACGGGTGTGGACGTCTCCTAGGTGGGTGATCAAAAGATCTTAAAGTTGAGAGCGTGTGGAGAATGCTGAAGTAATATTCCTCACAAATCCCATCGTCAATATTTTCAAAAGAGCAGTTGCCAGTCTGTTATACCTCATCAGTCTTTGGGATCTAAAGCCCTCATCGTCGAAATCTAGTCTAGACCAAACCAGGGCAGTGACTACATATGAGGACACTGAGGTCCGGACATCGGTAATTTTTTCTAATAAAATTTATTATATACAGTACCAGTCAAAAGTTTGGACACACCTACTCAGTGCAGATTTTCTTTATTTTTACTATTTTCTACATTGTAGAATAACAGTAAAGACTTTAAAACTATGAAATAACACAAGTGGAATCATGTAGTAACCAAAACTATGTTAAACAAATATTTTATACATGAGATTCTTCAAAGTAGCCACCCTTTGCCTTGATGACAGCTTTGCACACGCTTGGCATTCTCTCAACCAGCTTCTTGAGGTAGTCACCTGGAATGCATTTCAATTTACAGGTGTGCCTTGTTAAAAGTTAATTTGTGGAATTTCTTTCCTTCTTAATGCATTTTTAGCCAATCAGTTGTCTTGTGACAAGGTAGCGGTGGTATTATGAAGATAACCCTATTTGGTAAATGACCAAGTCCATATTATGGCAAGAACAGCTCAAATAAACAAAGAGAAATGACAGTCCATCATTACTTTAAGACGGTCAGTAAATCCGGAAAATGTCAAGAACTTTGAAAGTTTCTTCAAGTGCAGTCACAAAAAGCATCAAGCGCTATGATGAAACTGGTTCTCATGAGGACTGCCACAGGAAAGGAAGACTCAGAGTTACCTCTGCTGCAGAGGATAAGTTCATTAGAGTTAACTGCACCTCAGATTGCATCCCAAATAAATGTTTCACAGAGTTCAAGTCACAGACACATCTCAATATCAACTGTTCAGCGGAGACTGTGTGAATCAGGCCTTCATGGTCGAATTGCAGCAAAGAAACCACTACTAAAGGACACCAATAAGAAGAAGAGATTTGCTTGGGCCAAGAAACACGAGCAATGGACATTAGACTGGTGGAAATCTGTCTTTTGGTCTGATGAGTCCAAATTTGAGATTTTTGGTTCCAACCGCCATGTCTTTGTGAGAAGTAGAGTAGGTTCCCACCGTGAAGCATGGAGGATGAGGTGTGATGGTGTGGGGGTGCTTTGCTGGTGACACTGTCTGTGATTTATTTAGAATTCAAGGCACACTTAACCAGCATGGCTACCACAGCATTCTGCAGCGATACGCCATCACATCTGGTTTGCGCTTAGTGGGACTATCATTTGTTTTTCAACAGGACAATGACCCAACACACCTCCAGGCTGTGTAAGGGATATTTGACCAAGAAGGAGAGTGATGGAGTGCTGCATCAGATGACCTGGCCTCCACAATCACCCGACCTCAACCCAATTGAGATGGCTTGGGATGAGTTGGACCGCAGAGTGAAGGAAAAGCAGCCAACAAATGCTCAGCATATGTGGGAACTCCTTCAAGACTGTTGGAAAGGCATTCCAGGTAAGGCTGGTTGAGAGAATGCCACGAGTGTGCAAAGCTGTCATCAAGGCAAAGGGTGGCTACTGAAGAATCAAAAATATGAAATATACACTGCTCAAAAAAATAAAGGGAACACTTAAAACAACACAATGTAACTCCAAGTCAATCACACTTCTGTGAAATCAAACTGTCCACTTAGGAAGCAACACTGATTGACAATACATTTCGCATGCTGTTGTGCAAATGGAATAGACAACAGGTGGAAAGTATAGGCAATTAGCAAGACACCCCCAATAAAGAAGTGGTTCTGCAGGTGGTGACCACAGACCACTTCTCAGTTCCTATGCTTCCTGGCTGATGTTTTGGTCACTTTTGAATGCTGGCGGTGCTTTCACTCTAGTGGTAGCATGAGACGGAGTCTACAACCCACACAAGTGGCTCAGGTAGTGCAGCTCATCCAGGATGGCACATCAATGCGAGCTGTGGCAAGAAGGTTTGCTGTGTCTGTCAGCGTAGTGACAAGAGCATGGAGGCGCTACCAGGAGACAGGCCAGTACATCAGGAGACATGGAGGAGGCCTTAGGAGGGCAATAACCCAGCAGCAGGACCGCTACCTCCGCCATTGTGCAAGGAGGAGCAGGAGGAGAACTGCCAGAGCCCTGCAAAATGACCTCCAGCAGGCCACAAATGTGCATGTGTCTGCTCAAACGGTCAGAAACAGACTCCATGAGGGTGGTATGAGGGCCCAACGTCCACAGGTGGGGGTTGTGCTTACAGCCCAACACCGTGCAGAACGTTTGGCATTTGCCAGAGAACACCAAGATTGGCAAATTCGCCACTGGCGCCCTGTGCTCTTCACAGATGAAAACAGGTTCACACTGAGCATGTGACAGACGTGACAGAGTCTGGAGACGCCGTGGAGAACGTTCTGCTGCCTGCAACATCCTCCAGATGACCGGTTTGGCGGTGGGTCAGTCATGGTGTGGGGTGGCATTTCTTTGGGGGGCCGCATGTGCTCGCCAGAGGTAGCCTGACTGCCATTAGGTACCGAGATGAGATCCTCAGACCCCTTGTGAGACCATATGCTGGTGCGGTTGGCCCTGGGTTCCTCCTAATGCAAGACAATGCTAGACCTCATGTGGCTGGAGTGTATCAGCAGTTCCTGCAAGAGGAAGGCATTGATTCTATGGACTGGCCCGCCTGTTCCCCAGACCTGAATCCAATTAAGCACATCTGGGACATCATGTCTCGCTCCATCCACCAACGCCACGTTGCACCACAGACTGTCCAGGAGTTGGCGGATGCTTTAGTCCAGGTCTGGGAGGAGATCCCTCAGGAGACCATCCGCCACCTCATCAGGAGCATGCCCGGGTGTTGTAGGGAGGTCATACAGGCACGTGGAGGCCACACACACTACTGAGCCTAATTTTGACTTGTTTTAAGGACATTACATCAAAGTTGGATCAGCCTGTAGTGTGGTTTTCCACTTTAATTTTGAGGGTGACTCCAAATCCAGACCTCCATGGGTTGATAAATTTGATTTCCATTGATAATTTTTGTGTGATTTTGTTGTCAGCAAATTCAACTATGTAAAGAAAAAAGTATTTAATAAGATAATTTCATTCATTCAGATCTAGGATGTGTTGTTTAAGTGTTCCCTTTATCCCTTTGTTTAACACTTTTTTGGTACTACATGATTCCATATGTGTTTTTTCATAGTTTTGATATCTTCACTATTATTCTACAATGTAGAAAATAGTAAAAGTAAAAGAAAAACACTTGAATGAGTAGGTGTGTCCAAACTTTTGACTGGTACTGTATATATACATACATACGTACATACATACATACATACATATACATATATATATACATACATTCATATATATATACATGTATATATAGATACATACATTCATATATATATACATGTATATATATACATGTATATATATACATATATATATATATATATATATATATATATATATATATATATATATATATATATATATATATATACATATATCATGAATCATGAACAGTGGTTTGTTCTGTTCGCCTGCGTCCCTGGATTTGCATCCCAGATTTGCCTTTTTAGCAGCACATTCACCACTCTCTCAAATGGCTAACTCCACCCTTTCGCGGCACAGACCGAGGGCCTGAGACATTAAATGAACTACCCCAGTTCAGAGTGGGCTCAAGTAGGCAACTAGAGACGCTGACAGTTTGCGAGATGTCGGACAAAAGGCCATTTTAAAACCGTCCCTCGACTCCCTCCTTGTCTACAGATATTCCTTAAAACAAACAAAAAAACACTTTCGGAGAATTTGTGCACAACTGGTAAATAGTCGCTTACAGTCAGTAAGGTGGCTATCAGCCGGAAGAGACTTCTATTGCAATAACTTTGAAGGGCTCTGGCGAATATTACTTAGCTTCTTACTTCATCCTTCTAGCTGGCTCATGTTAAACGGAGCCTACTGGAGCAAAAAAATGGCTACTAAATTCTCATAATAACTTTGCTTTACAGAGAGTAGGCTACAGACATGGATGTGGCGCTCAGTGGTGAGGCTGAGGCAGGCTGTAATGCATGCAGGAGGAAGCAGAGGAGACAGATATCTCCTTCATACACAGACCAAAATCCCACTAATTTACTATCCCTGCTTCTTTTTGCCTACTTTATTTTATATCTAAAAGGGGTAGGTGGTAAAAAAAACAAGGGAAAATAAAACCCACCTAAAACCTAGTCATGAATCCTGCATTTCCACAGACCCTTTAACCAAAATAGTCGTATCAGGTCTGTGTGAACGGTTCTCTGCTTTTTTGCAGGTAAATTCATTAACACTTCCATTGTTTAGCACCTCCCTAATTTTAAATGCAAACAGCCCTCTTGGTTAAACAACACCCCCCACCCACCACCTCTCCCAATTTGCCAGTTACCCACTGATATGTATAAAATGGATATACCTGCAAGAATGTGGTAAATAAGGGGCTGTTTGAAAGGGGACCATTTAAACATTGCCTTATATATTTTTTTACAGGTAATATGCCACATCTTCTGTCTGAAATGGGTAATAGAGAGAGAGGAAGTGGTCCTCTGTAGCTCAATTGGTAGAGCATGGCGCTTGTAACGCCAGGGTAGTGGGTTCGATCCCTGGGACCACCCATACGTAAAAATGTATGCACACATGACTGTAAGTCGCTTTGGATAAAAGCGTCTGCTAAATGGCATATTATTATTATTATAGGAAGCAAGCAGAGAGAGGACAGTGGTTCCCAAACTTGGGGTCAGGGCCCTTATGTGGGGTCCTCTGAGAAAATCTGTAGGCCTACTAATCTTTTCAAACAAGTTAGGAACAATTTTTTTTGTTGAGATGTTTTAATATGAACATCTCCAAATGTACTATGTTCCCTTTAGGCCTACATTAAAATGCAATCAAAATGCAAACAATACAGTTGTAAAAATGTCACACGTTTTTGTTTATATCGGTGGTTGTTCGTCTTATCTCAATTTCCCACTGGAGTTTATAGTTTACCCATTACCCAACTTTTACTATTATATCCATTATATTAATACAGAATTGTAAGTAATATTCTAATAGTGAATGTGAATGTGTACTCCATTGATGTCTGTTTGTGCGGAGCTTAATTAGTAATGCCTAGGAATACAAATGTGAACGCTATGTAATTTGACAAAAGAGATATCTATGTAAATAGTTGAGGATTTTATGCAATTCATCATTACAACTGACTGAACAGTCGCTGATGCTACGTGCCAGTGTGAATAATTTCTCATATTTCCCATTATTCAGGGATATAACATTACAATTGTATAGCTAATAGGCTATGCGTTTGTAGATTGACTGAGGTGAATTAACCTACAGCAGCCAAGGTGATAATGGCTGGGGTAATTTAAACAATACAATCTCGACCGACTTTAGCAATATTAATAAAAAGTGTATCCTTTCTATGTTTACCAAGGTCATCACCAATATTCTGCATTCCCACCTGTAATCCTACACACTAAATTCTAGCGGATTGTCGGGGGATTAAGGAATTATCCACCCCTGCAGATAAACATGTTGCTAGAATGGGAGTTGCTATGGGAAGGAAATGTAGGATGTACAGTGGCTTGCGAAAGTATTCACCCCCCTTGGCATTTTTTCTATTTTGTTGCCTTACAACCTGGAATTAAAATGGATTTTTGGGGGGTTTGTATCATTTGATTTACACAACATGCCTACCACTTTGAAGATGCAAAATATGTTTTCTTGTGAAACAAACAAGAAATAAGATTTAAAAAACGAAAACTTGAGCGTGCATAACTATTCACCCCCCCAAAGTCAATACTTTGTAGAGCCACCTATTGCAGCAATTACAGCTGCAAGTCTCTAGGGGTATGTCTCTATAAGCTTGGTACATCTAGCCACTGGGATTTTGGATGGGTTCCGCTGGTATACAGCAATCTTTAAGTCATACCACAGATTCTCAATTGGATTGAGGTCTGGGCTTTAACTAGGCCATTCCAAGACATTTAAATGTTTCCCCTTAAACCACTCAAGTGTTGCTTTAGAAGTATGCTTAGGGTCATTGTCCTGCTGGAAGTTGAACCTCCGTCCCAGTCTCAAATCTCTGGAAGACTGAAACAGGTTTCCCTCAAGAATTTCCCTGTATTTAGCGCCATCCATCATTCCTTCAATTCTGACCAGTTTCCCAGTCCCTGCTAATGGAAAACATCCCCACACCATGATGCTGACACCACCATGCTTCACTGTGGGAATGGTGTTCTCGGGGTGATGAGTGGTGTTGGGTTTGCGCCAGACATAGTGTTTTCCTTGATGGCCAAAAAGCTCAATTTTAGTCTCATCTGACCAGAGAACCTTCTTCCATATGTTTGGGAAGTCTCCCACATGCCTTTTGTTTGCTTATTTTTTCTTTAAGCAATGGCTTTTTTCTGGCCACTCTTCTGTAAAGCCCAGCTCTGTGGAGTGTACGGCTTAAAGTGGTCCTATGGACAGATACTCCAATCTCCGCTGTGGAGCTTTGCAGCTCCTTCAGGGTTATCTTTGTTGCCTCTCTGATTAATGTCCTCCTTGCCTGGTCCGTGAGTTTTGGTGGGCGGCCCTCTCTTGGCAGGTTTGTTGTGGTGCCATATTCTTTCCATTTTTTAATATTGGATTTAATGGTGCTCCGTGGGATGTTCAAAGTTTCTGATCTTTTTTTATAACCCAACCCTGATCTGTACTTCTCCACAACTTTGTCCCTGACCTGTTTGGAGAGCTCCTTGTTCTTCATGGTGCCGCTTGCTTGGTGGTGCCCCTTGCTTAGTGGTGTTGTAGACTCTGGGGCCTTTCAGAACAGGTGTATATATATACTGAGATCATGTGACAGATCATGTGACACTTACATTGCACACAGGTGGACTTTATTTAACTAATTATGTGACTTCTGAAGGCAATTGATTGCACCAGATCTTATTTAGGGGTTTCATAGCAAAGAGGGTGAATACATATGCACGCACCACTTTTCCGTTATTAATTTTTTAGAATGTTTTGAAACAAGTAATTTTTTTCATTTCACTTCACCAATTTGGACTATTTTGTGTATGTCCATTACATGAAATCTAAATAAAAATCAATTTAAATTACAGGTTGTAATGCAACAAAATAGGAAAAACGCCATGGGGGATGAATACATTTGCAAGGCACTGTATACAACAGCAGATAAGTACAGCAAGGTAAGCCATCATAGGGAGAAGACAGACACTGACATATTCCTACATCTCCAATTCTACAGCTTTGTGGAAGAAAACTCACCCTTACTCTAGTGGTGTATTCCGATCCATACATTATAATTGATGTGTAACAGTTACTAGTATACCCTGGTTCCACTGTGTAGTGGTCAACACAAATATGAGTTGTGTGAATCACAACTCACTCACCATACAATGGTGAAATAAATAGCTTTGTATTGTTCAGATGCAAGTGTAACATCACGTGACCATGCAATATAACACACTTTGTGAAGTTCCTGTTTGTATCAATTGAAGTGGTGCAATGGGACGCTGTCTGTCACTGAGGCCATCTAGCATTTCACTCCTACCCTTCCCACACACTGCCCTGAGACATCTGCCTACCAAATCAGCCAGGATATAGGCTAGTGTAGCACTCGTGGGGAGTGAAGCAGCAGAGTCTGAGCAGACCCACTTCCAAGTTTTATCAAACAGTTGAGAGACTGGAAGTTTTCCCATAAGCAACTTGAAAATGAGACAAAACGATTAGTTACCGGAGTGTAACTCCAGTTCTATGAGTGGAGCGGAGCCCCATAGGGGAGCTCTGCTCCTAATGATTTACCCTCTGCCCTAGGGCAGCAGCAGCCTGAGACAAAATTATGCACACACCTACAGCCAATAGGAGTACAGGTGTCCCTATAAGAGGGGGTGCCTCCCCTCAATCAGCCTCCCGAGATATTTTTCTTCAGCGAGACTAGAGAGGGTCGGCAGGGCCTTAAGTCCTATGGGGCTCCGCTCCACTCATAGAACTGGAGTTACACTCCGGTAACTAATCGTTCTATATCGTGGAGCTCCGCCCCATAGGGGAGCTCTGCTCCTAATGGTTTAAGGCGGAGCGTAGCGCTCCAAAATGTACTCCCTGCCGAGCCTAACACTTCCCATCGAAACGAGAAAGTCAATCCTAGCAATGGCTGCAACCGAGTCCCGCAGTACTGCAACTAAAAACCCCTACGGGCGTCACAATATACCGCGTCATCGGTTAAAAAACCCGCCCCACCTAGCCCAATGGCAATGCCAATGACTAGTGGGCAGATCACCAGAATAGAAGCCATACTAATCTGTACTAGCAGATAGATGTGCCTTTTATCCTGTGAAAACACTACCGACCACTAATGGAATGACATCAAGTGTCACTCTACATTATGAACGGGGTAGACCGCCTCACTCACTCAATGGAATCCCAGAGATTAGTGGGCAGGAACAAAAACATGAGTCATACTAACTGAACAAGCAGATAGATGACCTCATATTCTGTTAATCAACGCATGCCTCTACTGTACTGATCCTGTCAGGATTCATGTCACAAAATATGTTTTCTTATCCAAAGCGGACCTGATGGAAACCCAGTCCATAGTCCTGCTTTTCCCTCTCTTCCTAGCTCCAGATCTCCCTTCAGCTATGCTGAGTACAGACCGAGCCAAAGAGTTAGAAAACACATCTGTCAAAAACACGTCTTCCTAACCAAAGCGGACCTGATGGAAACCTGAGTCCACAGTCCTGCTTCTCCTCTCTTTCTTGCTCAAGATCTCCCTTCAGCCACGCTGAGTACAGATCGAGCCAGAGAATTAGAAGACATATCTAAGAGATAGAAACGGATAAATGGAGACGGCGTCGACCAGGATGCTGCTCTACAGATATCCTCTACTCCTGTTCCTCTAAAAAGGGCAGTAGAAGCCGCTACTCCACGAGTGGAGTGAGCTCTGATACCCTGAGGCAATTGCCGCCCTGCTACCTCATAAGCTATCTCAATGCCTTCACAAAGCCAGTGAGACAGCCTCTGTTTTGAAAGTGGTCTACCTAGTGCAGCCGCACCGTGACACACAAACAACTGAGGCGATGACCTAATCGCTGCTGTGCGCTCGACGTAACACGCCAAAGCGCGTACCGGGCACAGGCGATGGAGCTTCTCCTCACTCCTCTCTCTATGAGGAGGAGGAGAAAAAGCCCACAGCTCCACGGTCTGTGACCTATATGAACTCTTAATAACCTTCGGCACAAATGCCGGGTTAGGACGTAACACTGCTCTGCTCAGGTCACCATTGATGGCCAGGCAGTCAGGTCTCGTCGAAAGAGCACACAAATCACTGACCCGCTTAGCTGTAGTCAAAGCGAGCAACAGTGCTGTCTTGATAGACAGCATCTTGAGGGGTATTTGATTCAATGGCTCGAACGGCGACTTACATAGCGCTTTGAGTACCAAAGCCAAATCCCATTGAGGAAGCGTGACTCTAGGTGTTGGCCTAAGTCGCCGCGTTCCTAATAGGAAGCGTTTCACTAGAGGGTGACTAAAGACATTGTCTCTGCCAAAACCCTCATGACAAGCTGAAATCGCTGCTGCAAACACTCTAATCGTGGCAGGCGATTTTTGCTTATCAAACATGAGCTGCAGAAAAGAGAGAATACTCTCCACCTGACAGCTCATGGGGTCCACACCTTGTGTGACACACCATCGTGAAAACACGTTCCATCTACTGGCATACATCTTAGAAGTGGAACTGGCACGTGAACCCTGTATGGTCCTGATCACTGCATCAGATAACCCACGGCGCTCTAGCCTGTCCCTCTCAGCAGCCAGGCCTTCAGTGGTTGGCCGATTATGGGCAATTTCCCTATCGTGCCAGCCGCCTGAGACAACGCGTCCCGTCGATGTGGAATTGGCCAAGGTGGCGCAATCAACATCTGACTCATCTCCCAAACCACAGAGCCCCCGGGCGATCGGGCGCTATCAGTATCACTGACAGACCCCTGACCTCACCCTGGCTAGCAGTGGGAGAATGCAGGACAGCGGAGGGAATGCATACAGGAGAACTCTCGGCCACGGTTGGTGCGCAAAGGCGTCCCTTCCCAGTGGCGGTTCGTCCTGTTCCCTCAGAGAGAACCACAGAGGACATTGCGCGTTCACGCGTGACGCGAATAGGTCCACCTCGGCTCTCCCGAATTGTTCCCAAATCTGGAGAACAATGTCTGGATGCAGACACCACTCGTCGTCTCGAGGACCCCCTCTTGACATGAGGTCTGTTCCTACGTTCAAGTAGCCCGGAATGTGTGCTGCTCTCAATGAGCGAAGGTGCTCGTGAGCCCACAGCCACAATTCCTCTGCCGCCCGATGGAGAGGAGGCGACCTGACTCCACCCTGGCGATTTCTGTGGGCTACTGTGGTCCGGTTGTCTGACCAGACCAGCACATCGTGACCCCGAAGGGTAGACGCGAAGTGGGTCAGAACCAGTCGAACCGTTTCCAACTCCAGGAGGTTGATGTGACGACCTGATTGAGGCCACACACCTCCTATCGCTTGTGTCTGACATGTCCCTCCCCATCCCGTCAGGGACGCATCCGTGAATACTGGGATGTGAGAGGACACCTTTCCTATCGGGACTCCGTGCGTGAGAACGCGCAAGTTTCTCCAATAGTTTAGGTCTGCACTGAGCGAGAGGGGAACCACCACCAACCGATGACGTTGACGCAATGGGTCTAGTCTTAGTTGGGCGAACCATCGCTGCGTCCTGCGCATGTGCAGGAGTCCCAGCGGAACCACAAAGTGGGCTGACGACATGAGACCCAAAAGTGACATGATCGACAGCGCCGTCACCGTGTGATTCAGACGACACTTCCTTAGGGCTAGCAACAAGGCTACCCTTCGGGGGTCCAAGATTCGAGCCCTCATCCTCACAGTGTCTAGCTGTATCCCCAGGTAGACAATCTGATGAGTGGGCCAGGGCGCGCTCTTTTTCCAATTCACAGCGAACCCCAGACTTGTGAGATGCATCACTGTCTGTGTTGTGTGAGTGATCGCCAGCTCTGCTGACGGGGCGAGAACCAGTAGGTCGTCCAGGTAGGCTAGTAGCCGTATTCCCTGACGACGCAACGGTTCCAATGCCGCCTCCACACACTTGGAAAATGTGCGAGGTGCCAGGGCGTACCCAAATGGCATCCTCGTGTATTCGTACGCCACCCCTTGAAAGGCGAACCGCAGAAACCTCCTGTGACGCGGCTGAACCGGCACATGAAAGTATGCGTCCTTTAGGTCTATGCTCGTACAAAAGTCCCCTCTCTGGACACATTCCAGCAGACGTTTTGTCGTTAGCATTCGGAAGGGCCGTTTGGTTATGCTCTCGTTGAGAATGCGTAAATCCAAAATCGGCCTCACTCCCCCCGTCTTTTTGGGCACTAGGAAATAAGGCGAATATAGCCCTTTGTTCCTTTGCTCCCGGGGAACTACTGTCACCGCCTCCTTCGCCAAAAGTTCCGTAATCTCTGTCATCAGAGCGGCCACTTTGTCTGGCGTTTTCATCACCGTCTCCACCACTCCCCTGAACGGGGGTGGGGTCCGGTGGAATTGGAGAGCATAACCCTTCTGCAACATCTGTTCTAGCCAGCGTGAGAGGGTGCAGCTTATTCGCCACTGCCAGCAATGCTGAGAAAGTGGCTGGGCGCGAAGCTGTGGTGCATCCAGTAGGAAGGACCTGTATTCCTCTATGGCCCTTACCGCCACTGTTCCCCAACATTGAAGTGGTGGAACAGCCCAAGGTGGGCCTCCCGTGAAAGGGAGAGGAAATGCGTTCTGAGAAAGAAAGAGGAGTAGGGACGTCGGTTAAACCGTAACCGTCGTATTCCTGCCCTCCTTGAACGCATCGCAGGTCTGAATTGCACTGACCGAGGCCACAGCCTGCGGCAGGGCACCATCCCCAGCAAGCGATTGCGTCATCTTAGGTGACTGCAATTCGCTATCAGAGCCCTTCACTACAGTACTCCTAGAAGTCTGTAGTATGAGGTCTCTATGAGGTAAAACAAGGCGGCGCCTTGATACCTTCTTAACTTTCACCTTCTGTGTGTGTTCAACTCTGCACCCCTGGTGGGTTGATTCACGCTCAGTGTGGTGAGTACTGGCTCGTTCTGTCAGGGGAGCTGATACTTTGGTTATACCCATAACGCTAGTAATCCTGCCCTCCGTGAACGTAGCATGGGTCTGAATCGCATTAACCGAGACCTTGGTCTGCGATAATGCGCCGTCCCCAGATAGCTGCTGTGTTACAATGCCTGGGGGCGCCGATACTCTAGGCACCTTGGTGACCGCGGTAATCGGGCCCTCCGTGAACGCAGCATGGGTCTGGCTCGTACTAGTGGAGACCTTAGTCTGTACTAGTGCGCCATCCCCAAATAGCGGCTGCGTCCTCATGTCAGAATCTGACCGGGACTGCTGCCTTCTATGTAAAGCACTTCTTATACGTGAAGTGTGATGTGACGACCTGATTGAGGTCTTCTGGATACCTACTCTTAGTGCCTGTTCAGCAACGCACCCTCGGTGGGCTGAACGGCTCTTAGAGTGGTAAGGAAGAGAGGGTGAGATTTGAACGCTCTCGGACGTATTATGGAAAAGAGGCTCTTTTTTGACAAAGTCAGGTGGAGCCAACTCTTTATTAAACACATCAACAAAAGCATTTACATCAGCACCCGTCCCTTCAACCGAAGGGTGGGGGGGAACAGTGGGCGCGTTCGACACCATCGATGCGTCCTCCATCCTCTCCCCCGCGTCCCGTCACGTACGCCTCCTCTTGCCTCCCTTGGAGGGCCAGGTCGGAGTCCTCGTCACCTCCCTCGCCGGCTGTAGTGGGGCTACCGTAGCTGCTGGGAGGGCCGAGCCCGCTCCCTTGCTGCTCGTGGCCGCCGGATGACGCCGATTACGCCGCCTCGTCGTAGATCCCGGTCTACTTAGAGGGGCGGAGGTAGATGGCCTTTGGGGAGGAGGGGGGCCGAGTCGTCCTGCCAACGGCAGGTGCTTGGCCAACTGCTTCTTCTCCTCCTCCAACTTCGAAAAACGCTCCGTCGCCTCTTTGACTGCGACCCCAAAGAGGCCGTCGTCAGAGAGGGGGGCATTCAAGAGAGACGTCCTGTCTGCCTCTTTCATGGAAGTCAAAGACAACCAGGGGTGTCGTTCCCCGACCACCGAAGTGGCCATGGATCTCCCCGCGCAGACTGCGGACGCCTGTGTAAGGTGGAGTATGGCGCCAGAAATTCTGGACGCCTCCTCCACCTCCTCCGGTGCCATCTCTGTCTTACCCGTGGTTAAACGGGACAGAGAGGCCGCCAAGAGGGCAATGTTGTTAGCTGCTGCTACAGCTTGGGCTCCCAACCCAAAAGACTTCTCTAACAGCGACGCTGTGAGTCGGTCCTTCTGGGATGGCAACATGGCCTTCTTGGAAGAGGGCCAAGGGCTCGAACCCGGTACGAGATATGCCGCCATGGCGCTCTCTAACCTGGGGATTCCCTGACCCTGAAGCCTTCCTTCCACTCTCGTGAATGGGAGATATGCTTTTACAGGCGAACGCGCCGCTAAAGGTGCCTCCCACGAGCCTCCAACGTACCTAGCCAAAGAAGGCATGGCAGGAGCCACTGGCTCTGCCGCCTTCCTTGGCCTGGAATAAGGACCGCCCTCCATCATATCAACCTCCGGTGCGGAGGGAAGAGGGGGCAGCTCTATTGCCAGCCGTTGAGAAGCTCTCTCAATGAGACCCGGAAAATCCGCTCTCAGAGAGGCTGCAGCGAAAGAGAGAGCTTCTGATCTCTCAGAGCTCGTATCCCCTTCGCTATAGGGACTACAAGCCCTCTCGCTCTCCAAAGGAAAGGGGGGCTTGAAAGTATGAGGGACGGGGTCCGACTGTTCCATTGGAATGCCAGACCCTTCCTCAAAATCCCCATCTTCCCCCGAGTCTGCGCCGTCGGACGACGCCTCTGAAGCAGAGGCTAGTATCGACAACACATCCTCAAGGGGGATGTCCTCCCTGAAAAACGCCCAACGCTGCTTCCTCTCCTTTAAAGAAAGGAGGGCGCAGGAGGCGCAATTCGGGGGACTGCAGACGCCTTCCTTGGCATGCTGGGATCCCAAACACACGAAACATAAGTCGTGGTGGTCACCGGCCGCCATGGAAGTGCATCTGCACTGAGCTCTGAAAAGAGCTTTTGGGGGTGGAAAATCTCCCGGTGTGCTCATTTAGACGACGTTGATGACTGGAATATCAACGGCGTTTTCGTCCTGAGTCTTCGTGCTTCGTCTCTTCTTGGCTCTTCAGTCTAGTCATCCAGTCGCTGAAGAAAAAGGGAGGCTGATTGAGGGGAGGCACCCCCTCTTATAGGGACACCTGTACTCCTATTGGCTGTAGGTGTGTGCATAATTTTGTCTCAGGCTGCTGCTGCCTTAGGGCAGAGGGTAAACCATTAGGAGCAGAGCTCCCCTATGGGGCGGAGCTCCACGATATAGAACTGCATCATCGGGCTGCTTTATCCAACTAACTATAAACACAACACACTACAGTATCTTGAAAAAGTTGGTATCCAAATTAGGGAGAGTGTATTCGTGTCCTTCAGAATTAGATGCAGCGTAGCTACTGTCGACGAGCCGCTTGTCTACCGTAGTTTGCTGCGCGGCTGGCAATGTACACTTATCAGTGGGGAGAGGAATCAAGGGCAATTGCATGTTCATGGCACAGAACGCAGACTGGCCAGCAGCAGGAGATTTGTAGCTTTTGCCAATACATCTCTCCCCCAACGTCTCAAGAGTGGTGTTTACTCAAACAGCTCACACAGTTTAGGTTGGGAGACATTGCTGTGAAATATCCAACCTGGATGCACCACCTCGGAACAAAGGAGGGAGTGTAATCATGTCTGATAGCAAGTTTGCCGCAATAACAGAACCATTTGTGGGACATTTTCTCTGTTGCGGTGCAATCCATAGTCTATGCATGTTTATCCAGAGCTCCCGGGAGGGACCAAGCGTCCACGACCTCTTTCATATTCAGAGAGGGAACTCTCCCAATCCCTCTTTTTCTCCCTCACACCACTTTGTCCACAATTCACAGCACTCCTTTGTAATGAGATGCTAATCCTCTGCAACGCATTCCAGTGTTTGGGAGAGAGAGAAGGCTTTTATTTATTCAGTGTCTATCTGTATACATATTCCGTGTAAAGAGATCTCAGGTCTTCTTCCGACATTAGCTGCATTTGAACGAGGCTCGTGGTTAAAGGTGACCTCTCCTGAGCATCGTTTTACCTGACTGGTGCGATGTAGGTTTTAGATGTATTTTCCTTCCTTATCTCAATTTCTCCATCAGGAAGTTTAATTATTCAAGCAAAAGTACATGGTATTAATCTTGTGGACGGCTGAATAATTAATTTGTGATGCATTGTTAATTTGCGAACCAATTCTAAAGTACATACTATGCTCCAAATTGATCGTTTTTTAAATTTGTTTATGAACAAACATGACATGCCACAAACGGGCCCGAATTGTCCTGAAAGACACCATGCACCTTAATATAGAGAAAGAAAGCAGTGAGTGGCAGTCCAGTTCTGTGAGTGCCTTGTGATTTCTACCCACTAAAGGGTGAATCCATTGTGTAAAGGTGCTCTCTCTGAGTAGGAAAGCTGCTTGACTTCCTTACAAGCTTAGTCAGAGGGGCAGGAAAGGAGGCAGATAACGCCCCCATTTGGAACACTCCAATAGCATACGGCAAGTCGGCACATGGGGTGGCTCCAATTTAGCTCCTGAATCAGCTGGTCCAGCACAGAAGTGGACAGCAAGGGACAGACGCAATCTCGCTGACCACTCTGTTTCCCACTGAGCTCACCGAGTACCACTTTGGGAAGAAAAAGCTGTGCCAAGGGGCGTGGCGCTCATTCAAATCATCCTTTCTCCTCTCCTTTATGCTGTAGCTGGAGTGTATAATCATAATATAGTTATGTATAGTACTCTGCTGATATCGATCTGTAGCTATTGCGCTTCCTCAGGAGCTGCCAAATAATACCCCAAGCTCTCTTCAGAAAGTATGATAATACCTATTAGATCATCAATATTCTAGCTTAAATTGGATTTACGAGCACAAATGATATTGTCAGCCCTCTTTTGGCACAAAGAGCAGACTATTTGTTCTATAATGACACGTCTCGTTCTATATATCTCCATCTCACTCCTATATCTCAGGTCCTGTTGCACATTATCTTCCCTGATGTTCCTCAATGTCGTGGTGATTATTTATATATTAGCCTATTACCTCAACTTGCTAATTAATTGTCAGTTAAGAGGCATTATAGCTAATATGGAAAAATATGCAAGCAGTCTCAGGGGATAACTTTCATTATGGTACACATACTAATGAAACATTAGCATCCTGTTAATTCCCCATAGAACAGAGTCGACGGTGAAGGTCAAAGACGAAGGAAAAAAAGCGTGGTGATTTGTGAGTGAAGCGGCATGACATTTATTTCTTCCCTGGACTTTGGAGATCTGTTTCGAAGCACACTATTATCCCTTCCTTCCTTTACTCTAAGGCTCTGTAACCAAATGGCAACCTATTCCCTATATAGTGCACTACTTTTGACTACAGCCCTATGGCAAAGGCTATGGGCCCTGGTCAAAAGTAGTGCACTATATAGGGAATAGGGTGCCATTTGGGATGCAGTCAGAGAGAATGTCAAGGACACACGTAAACATGGACAGGAAGGGATGCCACACCTCATTAATGGCCATATTTATTCTAAGTGATGCCCTTATCACGGTGTTTGTAATGAAATGGATGAGATCACAAATTTGAAAGGATCTATCTTTTCTTTGTTTGTCCCAAGGGCATTTAGAGGAAAAGCGATTTACATTCTTCGCCCAGGAAAGGACATATAATCTTAACTTATCTTTAGATGAGAAAATCACAAACGGAGAAGCTCTAATTAGGGTATTTACATTCAAGAGCTCCGATCAGCTGCGCACACACACACACACACACACACACACACACACACACACACACACATACACACACACACACAAGTGCGTGCTCATCAAAAGTGCTGTGAATTTTGCTATTAAAATAAGTGTTTTGTTTTATGCATCTCACCGTCAACAAAATACAAGGTCTTCACAGAATCTGCTCTGATCTTTTAAAAGAAAAGTCAAGCAGTCATGTGTATTGGAGTTTGTCTACAGTATCTAACTGGTGTGATATTGATATGAAAGGTGAAAAATATGATAAAGATGTGAGCAGAGACACACCAGTAAACTCTCCACTTGGTACACATGTTTAGAAACAGTGTTTGGTGGTGGGCAGGTCTCTTCCACGTCCAAGTATCTCTTCACCCCCTTTTAGACTTCCTCCTTAGGTCCTCATGAAGAAGAATGTTCCTATGATCATGAGGGGAACCCAGGACATGAGGACAGTGTTGCTATTAATGGCCAAAGGGACTTCCCTCTAGGGACAACAGTGTTAATCGGAGCCACTAGGTCCTCTCCCCGCTGGATCAATGTCAGCATACATTTCCTGATGCGTGCCAAGTTAGCTGTGTTTCAACTGTAATAGGTTATTGAATGGAGACGGCATTTAGGGAGCAGGACCGCATTTCACCTTATTGACAATGAAATGCACAAAACCTTCTCAAAAGCATACATTAGGATAAACAGAATACATCTTGACAACAGTGTTAGGGAGGAGGAGTACAATTACAAAGACAACAAATACAACTCTAGTAACAACAAATACAGCTGTCTAAAGCAAGGAATGCTGCTTATCTGACTCATTAAGACAAAAAAAAACATGTACAATCAGAAAAATTTGTTATAATTAGTTTAGGTAATAGTATACGAGGAGGATGATTAGTAGAACTAAATAGCTCTTTCTGAAGGACATGTCCTCCTACTTCAGCCAGATTCATATGAGTTCAATCTAAATCATTTCTGAATGTTAACAATGAACTAAAGACCATCTTCAAAGATGCTGCTGGATGCCCTTGCTCCATCATATACTGTCACAACCTTGGATCCAGTCACGATCAACAGAATATCAACAAATGTCACTTCAAAGCTCTAGACGGTAATCCAGAATCTGCCTCCCAAATAGCACACTATTTCCTATAGTGCACTCCTTTTGACTAGGGCCCATAGGGGTCTATAGGGTTCGTGTCAAGTGTAGAGCACTATATAGGGAATAGGGTGCCATTTGGGATGCACACAAGGTGAAAGCTCTTGGTCAGGCAGAAGACAAAAGGACAGGAAAAGTAGATCAGACCACCACACCACATCCAAGACGGACACAGTCATATTGGAATCTAACAGGAAGTAATTTGGTTGATTGTTAGTGCAGTTCATTACACTGTAATGTATTTCCTTCATGAGATTACAAAATGAGAGGTGGCAAATCAAGCACTGGGGTATAAATCAGATGACCGTTCTGTGCACCTGAAGGTCGAGTGGTTTGTCAACATCACATCTCCACACAACCTGCTGGGCTGGCACACAGGGAAATTGTCTGTCTGGAAAGATTAGGCTATGTACAGAAATAGAAATATATAAACGATCATGAAAATAATCTTGGCATAACTTTATTCAAGGTACTGTAAAACCTTGTTCAAGTAACTACAGTACCTTCAGAAATTCTCTCTTTACTTTGTTTGAATATATTCAATCCCTTTTTGATTATAGTTAGGTACTAGTAACTAAAGTATCTTCAAAGGTTATGTCCATCTTTACTTTGTTTAAATATATAATCCCTATTTTTCCACTCAACATAACATATGTCAATTTACAGTTACTGTGCACCACCACATAAATCTGGTGTTCTAAGTTAGGGGAGGAGTGGACAAAGCAAAATCATCACTATGTTTCATTCCCTTCTGAAACTAAAGGGAGCAAACTTTGCACTATAGTTTAAATGCTTATTAAATCAGGCCAAATGTTTTCTAGAGTAGCCTATATATAGCACTATACACAATTGTATGAATATTTCAGGCACACATTTGATCACAGCTCTTAGCAGAGGATTGCTACGATGGCAACTGGGAGGTATCAGCATTAACAGGTCCTGAGCATTACCATAAGGCATTCTCCATTACACTACTTCATAAATCATTCAGAAAGCTTTAACATTACTGAACAGGATTTCTATGATTTCCTACTCACCAAAAATATTATACAAGAAAACTGGAGGTCAGGGGTCAACCTAAGGCTGTGTATTTGCAGTTGGCTCATATGTAACCATCATTAACCATTCCACAGTTCGTTACAGCCATTTCTTAGCACAGGCTTTACCAAACCTCTCTCACAGGGAAAGAGGTTCTAGGTTCAGTGTCCTCTTCAGGACACTGTTATAATCTGATAGATCAAGACCGAATTTCACACCTGACAGTCATGGCACTGTGTGTCAATAGAGGTCATACCTGGTTTGCATCAATCTTTTGAGCAATAGTGGCAAATATGCAAAGAATGATGTAAAATGGGCACAAAAATGTAGATAAAATGTTTGTGAAATTCCGCTCGATAATGTATGCAAGTGTGGGGCCAGGCCACACTCGAAAGATCAGCAAGTGGCCGAGCCAAGTGACATTAGACATAATTCAGAACACAAGCCAATTGTCCAGCCAAGCAGATATCCCAGGCACAGGCAGTTCCTCATGCAGATACAGATAGTGCTGGGGGTAGATATGCACTGTGACATTTGCGCTCCTTGTCATTTCCTGCCGCTGAATGGTAGTCCAAGTGATCAATGACATTTTCATGCAAATCGCAGCCACAATGGTTTCTACAACTGAAATATCTTTGAAATGTTCAAATATGCTGTCTCTTTCAAAGTAATTAAGTGATACTGGTAAAAGGAAATGAGAGGCACGGATCTATTATCTGATGTGTTCTAAAAGCAGGCTTGATTCCTTTTTCACAAGCTTTTCCACTAATGTATTCGGAGACTCTCACGGCTTGCTCCCCTGAAGAAAGGAAAGAGTTTACAGTGCATCTTTGGTCAGCAGCTTTCATCATCATCATCACCTAGGTTGCTACCCAAATGGCGCCCTATTCTCTATATAGCACATTACTTAGTGCACTATTCGCTATATAGTGCAGTACTGCTCACACAAAGGGAATAGGGTGCCATTTGGAATGCAGCCTTACTGTATTCAGATGGAGACTGTGAACACTGTTTTTGAAAACATATATAGAGAATGCAGAGTGTATTTTCAGCCCACTATTGTATGAGGTGTGGAAATGGCTGCTCATGGTTCAATACTTAGCAGTACTAGACCATTGGAGCACCCTTTACATGTAAATGAGGAAAGGTCTGACATATTGACTGAGTTCGGCCAACAACTCTGTGTTTCTACTAATAGAAATGTTAAAATCAAACTCGAACCTGGCTCTGGCAGCATTAACAAATGCAGCAGAGACTCGGCCCAAAACAAAGCAACCAGATAATTAGTCACACTAGGCTTAAGGGATGGGAAGCAATCTGACTGGAGGATTTATCGATCCATTGGAAGGGGGAGGGCCACAAAGTTAGGGGTTATTATCAATCTTGTTGAACCAAGTCCTTCAGCCTGTGATGAAACATGCATGTGTACACACACACACACACACACACACACACACACAAACAGCTTGGTGTACTAGTTATCAAAAGGGGACAAATGTGTGTGAGTAAAGACTCCCTGGGGTTAGAGGGGGTTAACTGCACCAGAGCATTAGAAGCCTTTATCGTGGAGTTAAAAGCCATCCCTAAGCTCTAGCTTCTCCTCATATACAGCCTAGTGATCCAAACCTTGCAGAGGTAAGAGGTTTTAAATCTGATCAGAAATGATAAAAAAGCCAAATCCCTAAAAAATAAACTGTTTGGTTTTGTATTAAACAGTAGCTGGTCACAGGTGGGATTTATCTGATTGGATGTTGATGATGCATACCGAGTAAAGCAGCCGACCAATTTGACTGTAATTCATCTCCAGCGAGCGTGGCAGAGTGGAGGAAGAGGACAGTGTGTGGGACAGGCCTGGAATAGGTTACACCCACAGTACTCTTCACATCTTCCCCATCAGAGCAGCATGATATGGGATCAACTGGCGTATTTCTTTACACGTGTAGGAGCAATAGCTATACAGAATGTGCATTAGCGGGAAAAAACGGATGCAAACTTGGTCTCCTGAGCTGCTCAAATCCTAACTGAAGATGGGCTCTGAATTCAGAGTGAGTCTGTACATCAAATGTGGAGTAGCATGGTAAGCTGTGAAGACTGGCGAGAGAGAGGCCCACAGCAGTGGAACTGGACGGCTAATTGACAGGCTGTTTCAGATGGAGCTCCAGAAAGGCGGTCACTTTCATGGTCCCCAGTCCTCCGTCTCTATCAGGGGGCTGGAAGGATGCGGGGGGGGAGGGGATGCCAGACGCTGAACCCACTGGGGGACCTGTCATTCACATACTCCTGTGCTCATGTGCAGCACTCACTCCAAGACAAGAGAGACATGCCACCCTGGGAGAGAGTGGGTGCCAGCAACACAGAGACACAACACAGAGCACCTGTTCATGGGAAAACTTTTCACAGGACGACACAAAGGAATCAGATGTAGAGAGTGCCTCCTTTTGTTGTTGACTTGGGAGTTTTTGCCTATAGGAAATTCACTGGAGCTTGTATGAACAAAGCCCCAGATCTCTAGTTAGGCAGTTGTCAGCATCGGTAAGGATCAACAACAGCATCACCATACATGCTTGCCTAACCATTCTGCATACTATTGATTTGCATTATCCAACACTTATAATTTGATCGAGTTAGATGAGGTGTTGGTCAAGAATAGTTAACCATTCAGGTTCACGTCACTAAATATTCAATGATCTATTAAAACACACCAGCCTCTCAACAAGGACATGCAGAAATTACAAACTGCAGACAGGGGGGACCTTTAATGGTGACTGCGTTAACCCAGGTTTCAAAGGTTGCTGCACACCATTACAAGTCCAATGCCACTTAGTTAACCCCATGAATATATACAGAAGGGTTCTGTCCTTGCTGAGAGCTAAATCTGATAATGCAGCTGCAAACAGAGCCGTCAGAGAGTAAACAAATCCAAAATATCCTGTTTAAAAAGCCAAAGGCTCTCTGCCAGATCTACACGATAGCGCCACACAATTATCCTCAGGTTACAAAAAAAGAAGAACAAATAAAAGGTGTATATTTATTCATGGCATGTTGAGCTAGCTATATCTGGTGTTGATTAATCTGAGTCAATAAAATTATTTTTGATTATACTAAATGGCATAAAATGCTAGTCAAACAAAGCTGCCAACCAGCAAAGGCATTAAAGGGAAACAAATCATTTTGATGCATAATTATGTACGATCGCATCTTAAATAGATCAGCTATTTGTTTTTCTATTTGTTGACCAGTCAACACGTTCTTAGATTCAATATAAAACAACAAGACCTCTATGGAAAACAGGTTGGTGAATTGAATATGGACTGGGAATGGCTAACATTGGGTATCGGTAAAAATAAAACAATACGAATATGCTACTAGCTGCCTTTTTCTTTGCATTTTCTTTTCAATGCAGAAGAACAGCTCCTAAAAATACACCAATCAATCTTCTGAAAAATAACAACAGGTCTTTGATAGTCCACATTCATCCAAGGTGTTTCTGACGATACGGTTCTGGAGCTACTGTGTTTCGATGACAAAGACAGGTTTTGAACTATGCCTATATTACTTCAACAATCATTTCACTTTTAGGGACCAGATTGTATAATAAATTGCTATGTATCTCTATCTTGGTGGGGTCTCGAGTGCCTCAAGCATAAATGCATGGTTTGAATTCCTTTTTCCCTTTCCAATTATTGCATTTCAAAGCGCACGATTCAGACACACAGTGACACACTCTTATTCTTCAATAAAATGTTGTGTTGTGTATAACTTGAGAGCATTCAAGTGTTATGTGAGAGAAAAAGATTGAAACAAAATGTCAGTTTCAAGGTAGTAGCCCTTTTCTGCAGTCAAATGACCTAGTGGCCTCATGGGTAGGATGTTATTAATATTTTTCAAAAAACACGCTGAAAATCCGATGTTTCTATGTCAAACGGTTTTGTTATATTTCACTCTTCTGTGATGTATATACTGTAAAGTGCAATATTGGGATGCAAACTCAAAATTGAATACATTTCAACTCTATATCTGACATGGTACAGATAAGCCCATAACCATGTGTGTGAGGTGTATACGTTTGTTTCAAAGTAGATTTGTTTAAGACTACCAAGAAACACTCTACGTGACCCTGATTTAGCCCACTGCAGTAAAAGGATAAAGACAGACAGAATGTTTATTTAGGCAAAAATGAAATGACAAAGGCCTTGTGATGAGACTATTCATCAGACACTTCTCCTGAGCACCATCTCAGTCATTACCTAAACAAAACATCTAGAGTCCTCCAAATGATGTATTGAAACTCACAACGCTGTGCAAGAAGGCAATCCTGATATATGCAAATCAATGAGAAGAAGAATAATGAATGCGTGTACAGAGAGAGAGAGCGCGTGTGTTAGTGTGTGTTAGTGTGTGTGTGTTAGTGTGTGTGTGTGTGTTAGTGTGTGTGTGTTAGTGTTAGTGTGTGTGTGTGTGTTAGTGTGTGTGTGATTAATAGCATTTGAACTGTTAGTTTAATATTCAGCCTTAGCTACATACTGTGGTGCACACTTCTGTTGCTCCACGCACCTCAGAGGCACGCACACATGAAAAGAGGAGTAAATGCCGTGTGAGAGAGACTCTGTGGCTGGGCTTAACATCTGTTAGCTAGCTAGAGCACATCCCTCACATCCCATCCCTGCCTGCCCTCACCCAGAGCTCCCAACCCAGGTTGGTTGGCTCCTCACACTGACGCTCCCTCCAAGTTCTGCTGCCCTTGGGGATGCAGTAAATGACATGTCATGCGTGGAGGCAGTAGGAAGCCTGTAACAAATCTAACTGACAGCCCCCCAAATGCAGATCACAGAGCTGACAGAGAGAAAACAGCTACTTAAGGAACTTTCAACGGGATCTTAATCTGTGATGAAGTCACTCCCCATCCCAGAGAACTAGTGAGGTTTCAACAGCTGACATGGGACAGCCCCGTTCCTGGATGTCACAATCTTCCCCTAATTAATGTACTGCGAGGGAAGTGACTGTCAATGTGTCAGAGGACATTCTCATCAACTGGTGTAGAAATACTGTAGCTTGAACCCGAGTGCATAACAAACTTTTGGAATCACACCTCCACAGCTGCCAGTGTTTTGCCATCTTTACCCGTCTTTTTGGTCCCCTAGGATGCATGGCATTTTTCTTGGCATGATACAATACATTACTATATGTCAGGGGTAATACAATGTCTCTGTGAGTGATTCTTCTGAGGATCAGAAATACTACAAAGAGAAAAAAGCTGCCTATTCATTGCAACAGCCACAGAAATCAGGGAGGATAAGTCATTATTTCCTTGGTCTGTAACTTGGTATATCAAAGGTTAATACTGTGTAATCACCATGATAAGAGAGAATCCTTAGGTATCAGCAAGGTGAGCATATCAATGTTCAACACACCCTATTAATACTTGACACCAGTACTTTATCATCACTAAAGTAATTGCATATTCCTGTTCCTCCTGGAGAGAGGGGGGAAAAAATCCATCTCCTATCAGGACTGTGGCTTTAATAAATAGTACACAACACACACACACACACACACACACACACAGAGAGAGAGAGAGAGAGAGAGAGGACCTTCCTGACTGGATGTGAGAGAAGCTTATGGAAATTGTTTCATTCCTTTTAGTCAATCTGGCTAATGCAATAATCATGTATGTCTGTCTCTAAATATTTAATCTTAACAGCAGCGAGATTGAAATACAACATTGGTGGAACATTACTCCTTCCCTCCTGAAAGGTAGAAGAGCTGAGAGAGCCAGGGAGCAGTTCCACAATGCCAGACAGAGAAAGAGAGAGAGGGAGTGAGGGAGAGAGAAGTTAGCTTTTAAAAGGTGATTTTGTGGCCATGTACTCTCTCAGCTGCTGTCATTGAAGGCAGCATAAAACCACATTGTGTTTTTGAAAAGTAAAATAAATGTATCTTCAGGGGAGCCGGAGCCGTTGTTCCATGTTGTTCCATTCTCAAACAGGAAATCATTAGAGAACTGTTGCTCCCCTGTCCATGACGAAACATAACAGAGACACAGAGCTCTGAATCCTATTTATTTAAGCTTTTCCCAGTAAAAAGCACATGGCTCTTCAAGTAACACTAAAACACAGATCATTTCAATTACACTATCTTTAAAGTATATAGCTGACTCCAACATTATCTTTCATGCCTCCAGGTGTTTTGCAAAAACAAGAAAAGTGCTATGTTCCAAGGATCTGTGATATTGATCAAATTCAGAATAGTTTACTTCCAAACATAAGTGTACTTATTTTTCTAATGCCTTGTGTTTTCATTATCTGAAATGTTTTAGTTTAGATGAACACTGAATGAAATGTTATTTCTCAGACAAGACACAGGTATGTCAGCTACTTTGGGAAACTTTTCAACTTACCACAGAGAAGTCCTCGGCAGAGCAGTTCTGTCCACTGAAGTTGCAGCTCTTCAGCATCTCGTCCAGCTGATGTCCTGTCCGGTTGAAGATGTCCTGCATGTCTGGTGCAGGATAGTCCAAATCAGTGGGCTTGTGACCATCCCGGTTTTTTGGCGGTAGACCTGTGAGGTTAGCCAGGTGGTAGATGTCGGCGTCGGTGAGAGCAGAGAAGCGGAAGCGGTTGATGTTGCAGATGGTCACAGCGGGAAAGACCATCTCAGGGCTCGCTTCCTCATTCAGAGCGGTGACGTGAGGATGCTCCAGGTAAGAGATGGCACACTTTGCAGCCTGGTACAGAAAGAGTGCCAGAGAAGCCAAAAAGGCAAGTGCCCAGAGGGTCTGCCGAATGCCCAGGCGTCCCGAGACAAAGATGTGGTTAATCCCGTGGAGAGAGCTGGAGTTGGCGAAGCCGACCAGGTCTTTAGCTGGGGGTGAGCAGCTCTCCTCAATCAGGCTCTCCTTGTCCCCATCCTGCTTGCCTTTCTGCTTCTCATCCTCCTCAGCAAATTTGATTTTGCAAACAAATTCGATCGGCATGTGGGCAGCCAGGTCTGCGTTTGGGGTTGTTTTGATGACAGCTGTCAGCCCTGATCCACTTGTCCCGTCTTCTCTGGCTGTTGTCCTCAGAACAGATTACAACTCCACAAAGAAGAAGAAAAAGGCACGAGAGAGTTGCTGTTGCTGCTCCTGCTCCTGCTGCTGCTACTGACTGCCACTGCTCGTAGTGACTAGTGCTGCTGTGCTGCTGCTCTGGATGCTTGTCTCAGTACTTGATCAGCTCGCAGAGTCTTGCTTATCAGCAGTAATACAGCTGTCCAAAAAACACCCTTGCTCTCCGCTTCAGACCACAGATGAAAATGCAGCATTTTGAGTCAAGCTAAAAGAGGCAGGGGGCTACTTAATAATTCATGAGAAGGCAACATTGTGATTATTTCCTCCTCACTGGCACGAGCTGCAACTTCCCCCGTCGTACGTCCCTGTGCTTCCCACAGCCTGCTCCTGCTTAATCCACTTGTTTGAAACGGTCTTACTCCTTGATCGTAATAAGTTGGGGTCAAAGGTTGTTCTCCCAAACATCCGGTGCTTGATGTGAATTGCAGGGTGTCAGTAGTTTTTAATGACCCCCCCCCCCCCCCCACCCCGGGTCCCCAGAGAATGCCTAATTGGAACAATAATGAGGAGTGAGAGAAGTGGAAACAAGCAGCAGGCAACTCCTAGCAATCAATCTCCTCTTTGGAACAAAAAAAGTGAAAGACTATCGATCCGGCTGAAGCATCTGTCAGAGATTAAGGAAGGCAGTACAACGGTCCTTTCTTATCAGGAATTAATGGTAGCGTCACAGGCTCCAGCATGAATTTGAATTAGTGGACGCCTTCTGATCTGGGACCAAGATGATGCTGGAGATGTTGAAATAAAGTATTGATTTCCCCCCCTTCACCCCCACTCCTCCTCTTTTATAGTGTGTGCCTTCATGCTATTAATGACCCTTTTCCAGATTGCCAAACAAAATGATGTAAATAGGAGGCACAAAAGTGGGCTCCCTAATGCATGTTATTCCCCTTTAAATGGGATTAGTCATGTGGGTCACATCACACAGGGCTGGGACCTGTAGAGAAAAATATTTAAAGGTGAATTAAACCACTTTAAACACATTATTAACAGGATTATTACAGATTGAATGAGGAACTACGGTGACAATGAGGCTTTTAAAAGCTTTAAAAATAATAATAATTCGCCGGCCCTCCCCTTTCTTACTCACTCACTACATAGACTAGGGGACTAAATAATACTAAGAAACAGCAGGAAAGTAATTTTTGCCACGACTATTGAAAGTATATAACCGAATAGCATGAAATCTTGTCAAATTATAGAATTGAGATGTTGATTGAAAAGACAAGAACAATCAATACACCCTTAGTTTGTGCAAGCCAAAGAAATTCCCATCAACAGTGAGAATTGATAAGGTGCCCTCAAGTAACTCGGAAGCCATATCCTTGACTCTTCTCTGTTTATTTGTCCCTTGAACAATGTCATGGTAGTCACTTCAACAAGGGGTCAAACTTAAAGGGATGGACCCTTGATCATAATTCCTTACGGATACATTGAGATATCTAAGGAATATTCAATTTACTCGGTGGGAATGATGTTTATTTAATTAACCATGCTACTGGTAGTGAAGTCTGCTGGACATGAAGTATTTTGAATAGATACCCTGAGGATGCTGAGGTTATTTACAGCAACCACACAGAGGGCTGGGCTGTTCATCATCCTGGGGGAGGGGTACAGCCCTCATTCCTGCCTACCAAAAATATAGCAGCCACATCTGGCAAATTTAATAATTTCACATATTGGAGAGAATTATATTTACCTTTAGCCAAGACAGGTTTTTTCATTTTACAAGCCAAAATACACAGTCCACTGACAGAAAAAATATATAAAAACAACATGCAACAATTTCAACGATTTTAATGAGATACGGTTCATAGAAGGAAATCAGTGAATTGAAATAAATTCATTATGCCCTAATCTATGGATTTCACATGACTGGGAATACAGATATGCATCTGTTAGTCACAGATACCTTAAAAAAAAGTTAGGGGCGTGGATCAGAAAACCAGTCAGTATTTGGTGTGACCACCATTTGCCTCATGCAGCGCGACATATCTCCTTTGCATAGAGTTGATCAGACTGTTGATTGTGGCCTGTGGAATGTTGTCCCACTCCTCTTCAATGGCTGTACGAAGTTGCTGTGTATTGGTGGGAACTGGAACACGCTGTCGTACACATCGATCCAGAGCATCCCAAACATGCCCAATGGGTGACATGTCTGATGAGTATGCATGTCATGGAAGAACTGGGACATTGTCGTGCCACTCATCCGCCGCAATCACCTCATGTTTCAGCATGATAATGCACGGCCCCATGTCGCAAGGATCTGTACATAATTCCTGGATGGAGATGTGTCGCGCTGCATGAGGCAAATGGTCATCACACCAGATACTGACTGGTATTCTGATCCACACCTCTACCTTTTTTTTATGGTATCTCTGACCAACAGATATACAGTTGAAGTCGGAAGTTTACATACACCTTAGCCAAATACATTTAAACTCAGTTCTTCACAATTCCTGACATTTAATCCTGGTAAGAATTCCCTGTTTTAGGTCAGTTAGGATCACCACTTTATTTTAAGAATGTGAAATGTCAGAATAATAGTAGAGATAATTATTTATTTCTGCTTTAATTTCTTTCATCACATTCCCAGTGGGTCAGAAGTTTACACACACTCAATTAGTATTTGGTAGCAATGCCAGGTTATGTCGATATAGGACTCATTTTACTGTGGATATAGATACTTTTGTACCTGTTTCCTTCAGCATATTCACAAGGTCCTTTGCTGTTGTTCTGGGATTGATTTGCACTTTTCGCACCAAAGTACGTTCATCTCTAGGAGACAGAATGCGTCTCCTTCCTGAGCAGTATGACGGCTGCGTGGTCCAATGGTGTTTATACTTTGTTGTACAGATGAATGTGGTACCTTCAGGTGTTTGGAAATTGCTCCCAATGATGAACCAGACTTGTGGAGGTCTACAATTTCTTTTCTGAGGTCTTGCCTGATTTCTTTTGATTTTCCCATGATGTCAAGCAAAGAGGCACTGAGTTTAAAGGTAGGCCTTGAAATACATCCATAGGTACACCTCTAATTGACTCAAATGATGTCAATTAGCCTATCAGAAGCTTCTAAAGCCATGACCTCATTTTCTGGAATTTTCCAAGCTGTTTAAAGGCACAGTCAACTTAGTGTTGTAAACTTCTGACACACTGGAATTGTGATACAGTGAATTATACAGTGGGGGAAAAAAGTATTTAGTCAGCCACCAATTGTGCAAGTTCTCCCACTTAAAAAGATGAGAGAGGCCTGTAATTTTCATCATAGGTACACGTCAACTATGACAGACAAATAGAGATGTTTTTTCTCCAGAAAATCACATTGTAGGATTTTTAATGAATTTGTTTGCAAATTATGGTGGAAAATAAGTATTTGGTCACCTACAAACAAGCAAGATTTCTGGCCCTCACAGACCTGTAA